>NC_089763.1:58821914-58926914 GCF_040412425.1 Macrobrachium rosenbergii
ATATATATATATATATATAATAATTCCCCATGAGAGGATATTAATAGAGCGTGGATTTGATATTAAAATGATATTTGTAGCTTCATGATCGTATATAAATCACGGTGTGATAAAAAATGTCATAAAAGAGCTGGTGTTCCAAATGCATCAATGAACTATCATGGTCGAGGTGGGTTAATGCCGAGGCTAAGTACAATTTGATGGTAAATATAGTACACCAGACTCGGCATTAATTCTTCATACCTCTTGATAGCTCAGTGGTTAGCAACAAACCTGCCTTTGACTGGATTCGCTGGAACTGACGCCTGTCTGTGTGTGATGGATTGAGACTGGCAGATGAATCCATTTATCACTTATAAAATTCCTTCGGTGATAATCATCGGGATATTCCGAGAATAGCGTGGATTTGATATTAAAAATATTTGTAGCTTCATGATCTGCATATATAAATCACTCAAGGTGTGATAAAAATGTCATAAAAAGAGCTTGTTGTTCCAACGTACAATGAACTATCATGGTCGAGGTGGGTTAATGCCGAGGTTCAGCAATTTCCGCGCTCTCGACGGGTAAATATAGTACACCAGACTCGGTGTTAACTTATACCTCTCTTGATAGCTCAGTGGTTAGCGCCGACTGGATTCGCTGGATGCGAATAATTATATGTGTGTCGGGGATTGAGACTCGGCAGTGCCCGCCCATTTATCACTTATAAATTAAAAATGCCTTCGTGATAATTGACCTCATCGGGATATTCCCGAGGTAGCGTGGATTTGATATTGCTTATATTTGTAGCTTCATGATCAGTATATAAATCACGGTGTGATAAAAAAATGTCATAAAAAGAGCTGCGTGTTCCAAAACGTACCAATGAACCATCATGGTCGAGGTGGGTTAATGCCGAGGCTATACAATTTCCTCGCTCTCGACGGGTAAATATAGTACACCAGACTCGGTGTTAACTTATACCTCTCTTTGATAGCTCAGTGGTTAGCGTCGACTGATTCGCTGGATGCCGTCTGTGTGTCGTGGATCGAGACTGGCAGTGCCCGTCCATTTATCACTTATAAATTCCCCTCGGTGATAATTCCCCATCGGGACATTCCCGAGGATACGCAAGAAAAAGAAGGAGGATTTGATATTGCTGATATTTGTGCTTCATGATCATACATATATTATATATATATATATATATATATATTATATATATATATATATATATATATATATATATATATATATATATATATATATATATATATATATATATATATATATGTAAGTGTCCTCCATTTAAACGTTTTTCCACCGTATTTAATTAGATTTTATTTCAAATACGGGACATTATAAACTTAAGAACAGTGTAATATGGCTTTTTCATTTTATTGTTGAGCAATTGGAAATGCGTGCACACATATTTACATGTATATATACTGAGTTTTATCTATCTATCTATCTATCTATATAAGATATATATATATATATATATATATATATATATATATATATATATATATATACTGGTAAGTTTTTTCTGGGAAAACGTATTTAGAACAAAGAACTAAGAATTGGCTGTAGAAAGAGAAAAAAATGTACGGAAATGAATTGAAATACAGACGTTAATGAACCGATTGATCTTATAGTGATACAAAATTAAGATGCTGTTTGAAGAGAATGCAACCCCATGTCAACGGAGGGAGTATTTCGAAAAGTTAGTGAAAGTGGTGGATAAGAGAAAAGATCTTCATGATGCAGAAGTGGAAGGGATAAATGTAAATTTGAGAATGCTTGCTAAGTGACCGCCGGGTGCGTAAGAGGATGAAGAATGAAAGGGCACTTGAGGTTGATTGGTTTACAAATGAGGTGGTATGGTGTGGTGGTCCATGTGTGATTGAGCGGCTGAGTTTGGTGTATATACTGTAGTATGTCTGCATGAGGGTTTGTACGAGAAACAGGCTGTGTGGATTTAGTTTTTCTTATAAAAATTTTATGTGAGAAAGTTTGAAGTGAGTAAGAAAGCTGCAAGGTATGTAGCATACACGGATGCAGACAGATAGAGCTTATGATATGGACTTTATGTGGAGGGAGTTATTTTTAGTGTGACTGGTAATTTTTTGGAGTGATTGAAAACTTTCATAATGAAAAGTGAATGGAGAGTGTTGGAGACAAATGAGCATTCTGTTTTTGTGGTTAATTAGTAACATAATGAATGTGAAATCACGAAAGGTCCGAGAGAGATATTGGATGATGATACAGAGTTTTATGTTAAGAAATACAGTATCTTAAGATGGAATATGGAAGGGCTGATGTTTGCAGATGATACGGTATTGATATTAAAGAGGAGCTGTGTAAACTAATGAATGAGTGAGTTATAAGGGTAAGCGCTAACCTTGAAAATGGAATAACGAATGATGATATGGATGATGGCGTCATGGAAGAGGTTCGTTCATTTCTGTAGGAATTTTGGAATAAATAAATCTGACGCATGATGGCAGGACAGCAGAAGAGGTGTCACATAAAAGGTGACTCCAGGAAGGTGTTATAGTGATGCGAGAGCTTTGGGAGTCGTCATTTATGTGAGTCTAAGGAAGCCCGAGGTGAAATTTTACAAGGGACTGACTGTTAAGCCAACTAATTTTGGACGTGAAGTGTGGAAGCTGTTGCCAATGAAGGAACAAAAGGTTGAAGCCATCCAGAAGAATTCCAGGTGTATTATAATATGAAATGAAAGGTCGAGAAATGTGGAGATGTATAGAAGTGATAAAAAGGTTAGCATAAATAAAAACATGGGACAAAATTTTGAAGAAGAAGTGAAGAAAAAAGAAGTGAGGACAAGATAATGTGAAAGAGCTATTGAACGTCTTGATATCCTAGAAGCAAGAGATGCTTGCAGGGTAGAGATGAAATGAAGGAGGGTTGATGTGCCGCTGATGAGTTTTCTCTTTATGGGTGTGAAATAGTGAATCGTCGTGGAAGTGCCTGCACTGGTTTCATACCCACACAGTATAGAAGTGATAGTAAACGTCTTATTTTTTCTGTGGAACCACTCTCTGTTAGGATTAACGGCTGAGTGTTAAACGTATGCCATTTTTCAGCATTAGGCTGCTTATCCTAACAAGATTGTCTCAATAAAAAAGTAAACGACACTTTTTCGCTGCTACCTTTATGCTTAGTAGGTGATGAACCGCTTTTTATATGAAACTTTTTTTACCTTTACTTAGCACATAAAAAGTCTTTTATCGGCTTTCATTTCCTGAGATCGAGATCTAACTCAAATTGTGGCCAATGTTAGAGAGAGTGAGAGAGATTGCCTATATCCTTAGATGAAAAACAGAAAGCCCGAAAGCAGTGTAGGGAAACACGATATGAAGGCAGGGCAACGAAATAATTTTATATTTATTTACTTTAAATCTCTCCATTGCCGAGAAGCGCTAAAAGCATTGAAACACTAGTCAAGTGGCCTGACGAAGGGAACACGAAATACTGCTTGTAATTTGCTTCGCCGAAATAAGCTCCTGCTCTACCCAGGTTCATTGGAGATGCTTATTCGCATTGTTTGGTCACTCTAAAATTTTAGATAACGTGTTGGAAGTATTACAATAGTTGAAATGACACATATTTTAAGACTAAACTTGTAATCATATTTAATATATATTTTGTTGTCTGTTGCCGCTCTACCTAAGAGTCTCGAAACCTGGTTTCGTGTAAGTGTTCATCAGAATCATGTTTGCATTCCTCTAGTTCTCTTTAGTCACAAGATTCTTTTTATTGATTTCTTACCGACCAGGTTTTTCAGGTTGTACAAATTAACCGACCACGGAATGCATATGTAACTTTGGCTTGGAATAGGCAAGTAAATAACTTACGTGCGGCGGCACCTTTGTATAAGAGTAGGGACAAATTTTCACCGTTCAGCCAAGGCAGGTATTTTTTTTGTCTTGTATTTGGACGATGAGCTGTTAGGTGATTTTATAGGCATGGTCGTAGCTGCCCTGTAAGTCATCGTAGGAATTCCACTAAGTTTTGTACCTTCCAGCAGGAGCATTGTTACATCATCGGTTGATGGGAGAATAAGGTGTTGGAAGAAACTGAATTGGTTTTATTTATTTAGACTGGGAAAGTGTGTTTTTATCATTACTTTATCTATTAGAAATCTAGTATTTTGCGGCAGTTGTAATTCCCAATAGGAATATAATTTTATTAATATTGAAGCATTTTCATACACGTTTTGCTGTGTGGTGTCGAAAGTTCAATATTGTGCATCTTGAGGAGTTGTAAATTATATTTTTGTCATTGATTATGTACCTCGCAGATATAAAGTGAATTATAGTATAATTGAGGCGGGAGGGAATATTTGAATATCAGACATTTTCTGTGATATAATTGTTCGCAACTGTTTCATTGATGCGATTAGAGTTTCCTTTTAACATCATCAGAATTCCGTGAAAGTGCTGTGCAATAGTGACCAGTTCAGAGAAAGGACACTTTTTTTTTTGTATGATTCTCATAATGATGCATTGGGATATAACTTCTAAGATTAAGTTGAAGATTCCAGTTTTGTGGTTTTAACACCTAAAAGGTCGTCCCGATTAATCTGTCTGCAAAATTAAATTAAGAGTTATTATACCGTAAAGTCATGGTGCAATTTAACATGCTTGTAGCTTCGTAACTATACTTGATAGAATTAATCTGTAAAAAAAAATAGGAAAGCTTGATGTGCCTAGTTTTTCTCTTCTGAAGTTGACCCATGGCTTCACAAGAAGAGAAAGTAAGCTGCGTTCTTTGGTTGGCTGTGCTAAAATGTACTCTCGCTGTCCAAAGAAGGTTGACAACCAGTACAATAAAGAAGCACTACACAGGAATTGCATAGCCAGGTGGATGAAGAAATTTAAGGAAATAGGTTCTGTTATTGATAAACCACGGTTTGGTAGACCATGTATTGATGAAGGAACTGTAGCATCTGTAGAACAATCCTTTGAAAGAAGTCCAAGAAAGAGTCTAAGACGAACATCTTTGGAGATGAGGCCTTCAAAATCTACTCTTCATAAGATTCTGCGAAAAAAAAACTTGAAAGCGTCGGCCTACAGAATCCAAATGCATCGGGTATTGTTAGAAGAGGATTATCATATACGATTTACTTTCTGTCATTAGTTCAATGAAAGAACTAATACTGGTTATGCATTTTTTACTAATTTGATATTCTCTGCCGAAACAACAGTCCACATTAGTGGCAGGGTAAACGGACATAATTGTTGCCGTATTTGGGGAATCTGCTGAACATGAAAGAGATTCAAAATTAATGTCTGGTGTGCTTTGGGAAAGAATCGAATCATGGGCCCATTCTCTTTTGAAGGACATGTTGCTAATGGTGGTAATAATTTAGAAATGCTACAAAATTACTTTATTCCTAAGCTGGAACAATTAGAACTAATAGAGAATACTCATTTTCGACAAGATGTAGCACTTTGTTACTTTGCTCTACAGGTTAGGCTGTTTCTAAATGAGAAATTCCCAAACAGATGGATTGGAAGAGATAGACTGTTATTTTGCCCTCCACGTTCACCAGTTTCGACTACATTGGATTTCTTTTTTGGGGGGACATGTGAAAAGTATAGTATATTCAACTAAGCATCGATTTTTAGAAGACTTGAAAGCAAGGATAACTGATGTGATTGAAGATGTTATTGAAAATCTGCTGGAAAATGTTTTCCGAGAGCTTCAGAATAAAAAATTTAGGTCATTCTTCTTTCGTCTCCTTTTTACAGATTAATTCTATCATGCATAGTTACGAAACCACAAGCATTTCAGATTGCACCACGATTTTGTGATACATGAAAACGCAAGTGGAAGTAAAGAATGTTTCATTGAATTGTATAACAGAAACAACAAAGACAGTTTAACAAACATTATAAGAAATTTTATAAAATACAGGAACAGAAACTTCTAGTTTAGACACTCACGAAAAGGGCTGTATGTGCATTGGAAACCTAATATGTTATAAAGAAAACAAATAAATTTTGTGAATAAAATCTTAGAAAAAATACAAGTTGATATTCCACAAAAAGAGAATAAAACTTGAACACTTTAGCGCAGTATTTTCAATAATTATATTATGCAATGGAAGGTAAATGGTCTACAGACGAGATTACGTTTGTGTAAAATACAACGATTACTTAAAGTACGAACCTATTGTTATGTTCACAACATAATGGATCCACTTTAGATTCACTGTCTAGTTGGAAGACCACTTGGGCAGGGGGTGTGAAAGAAGAAAAATGATGGTAGCTGTCTTTTTTGACACCCGAAAGGCATAGGACACTACATGGAGGTATGCAATATTAAAAACCTTACATAAAATTTACCAAAATTTATTTATAACTTTATGACAGATCGCACTTTTCTGGGAGAATTGACGATGTTTTGTTACAAAGATTTCCACTTGAAAGTGGAGTTCCACAAGGAAGCGTCCTTAGTGGCATGCTGTTTACGTGGGCAATTTATGATATTAGTAACAGTTTTCCTGCCGGGATTGAAAGTAACCTCTACGTGGAAGAGTTTGCTATATAGACCACCAGGCATAAAGCATGCAGAACGAAAAAAAACCCAAGTAGTCATGTTCTGCAAAAATGAAAATTGGAAAAAATGTTAGGTAATAGATTTAAAAATCAGAAACCATAATACACAGGTACTTTTCAACCAAGCAGCAAAATTTTTAGGATTAATATTTGATGCACTTTCATTTGAAAACCCATGTAGCATACGTAAAATCCAAGTGACAAAAAAGTGGTAAATCTATTTAAAAAAAACTATCTCATACTAATTTGGGAGTTAATAGACATACCACTATTATACTGTATAAAGCAACATTTTTGTCAATCATTGGTTTTGGAAGTGAGGTATATGGTTCAGCATCAGACTCAACACTGAAAACATATTCAGTTCGCAATGAAGGCCTAAGACTAGGCTATGCAGAGGAATATTTATATCCTCACCAGTTTCCTCTGTACAGGTTGAATGTGGCGAACTATCACTGTTTCTCCGTAGAGAGTTAATAACGATGAAAAATGCATTAAGAATTAAGACAAGTGGTTTGCCTACAAAAATACTATTTCACCTAAGAGATATATTAATAAACATCATTCACCACCTTTCCTAGTTAGAGCTAATAGATTATTTGAGTTACTGAATATAAATACAAAAGTACCTTTGACAGTAAAATTATCACCCCATTGGACTATGAATAAAACAAAAACTTGCACGCACTTAAAATATCTATCAGAAAGTTACTCATATACCCTGAGACAATATAGACAACATCAGTAGATCATATGAGACGAAAAGATCCATATTACGCAATATACACAGATGAGTCTTAATCACAATATGGAGTAGGATGTACAGCACTATCTCAAAACATATCATTTATCTCTACCTTGAAATGCCTCAGTCTTCACAGCAGAGTTGTGTGCAATTACTTTAGCCATCAGAATTATAAAGGAAGTAACATTCAATAAATTGTGATTTTTAGCGATTCAAGAAGCGCTATAGAAGCCATTCAGAATTACAACCCGAAAAATAACCTTATTCGTCAGATAAAGTTTTCACTCCACAAGCTGTAAAATAATGGAAAAATATAGAAATGTGTTGGATCCTGGCCCGTGTAGGGATGAAAAGGAACGAAAAGACTAATAAAGCAGCTAAAGAAGCAGCCCGTCATCATTCACCTATTCATTATCAATCATACTATTAACTTATATATTTCACCTTCATTACGGCGCTGAATAATCCTGATGGGTTCCGGCGCTTGGTCTTCAAGACCTAAATTTCATAATCAATCAGTCACGTGATAAGAAAAAATGTAAACATCCCTATTAGTGATTATGTAATATATATATATATATATAAAATATATATATATATTAAAGATAATATATATATATATAATAGAATATATATGGAATGAAGAATCTGATATATATATAATAAATTAAAACCAATAAAATATAGTGTGTGTGTGTGTGTGTGTAAAAACAAGTATTAAAGATAAGAGCCAGAATTTATGGAATGAAGAATCTGAAAGTAATAAATTAAAACCAATAAAATCACACAGAATGGAGTTCATCATACAGAGACACACACACACACACACACACACACACACACGCACACGCTGGTGATACTGACGCGTCTTCGAATAGGCCATACTCCTCTGACACATGGGCACTTAATGAACAGTCCACATAGCTGTGTTCCCAGATGCTCAGAATGCAAAGTGATAATAACAATTAAACGTGTTATGTGAATGTCCAAAATATAACCAACAGCGGTTTTCAAGTTTTGGAAATAATTCGATAGGTGAATTTTTTTCAGAACCTCCAATATTTCAATTCAATTATTTCAATTTAATATTCTTGAACTGTAATTTATTTGATGAAATATAAAAAATGAATAATGAAAATACGAAAAGCCTTAGGGCATTTAATGTAATTAGAAAAATAAAAAATGTTAACAATCTTACTTATTCTGATTTTTATCATTAGACATTTTTTTAATTGTGTGGATGAACATGAGTAAATGTATTTAATGTGTGAGTGTGGTCCAGTGCAAAAGCATATGCTTTGTACGTATTTTTTTGTACAAGTTTCACTTTCATTCATAATCATTTGTCCCAGTGCTTGGCTTATGGCCGAGATCTGGTACCCTATTTATTCTAATCCTTCATGCCAGCCCTATGAAAGCTGATAATCAGTGCAGTGGTCTGGTTAAAACTATTTTAATAATAATACGCCTAAGGAGAATTATAATTGATAAGTGCTTCATCACAAGTGGGATTCGAACCACTGTTTGATTTAGAAACAACGATATACAGTGACTTATGGCCATGCCTGTCGAAATTAGATTAGGTACTTCGAATCGATATCAACCCACCTCCACCATGACAGCTGATTGGTAAGTTTGCAATGTGTGGCTAATTATGAATTTTTGTCATTTATACACGCGTGACATTTTCACATTCACTTATAATAAGCTACAAATATCATTTAATATCCAGTTTGCTATACCTCTGGAATAACTGATACCCAAGGAGAATTACAGTTAATAAATGCTTCATCACCAGTGGGATTCAAACCGTTGCACGGTTTAGGAACAACGATGTCCAGTTAACTTTTGAGCACTGAGCTATCAGTCGATATATATATATATATATATATATATATATATATATATATATATATATATATATATATATATATATATATATATATGTGTGTATGTATATATGTATATATATATATATATATATATGTAATGTGTGTGTGTGTGTGTATGTATATATATATGTTATATATACACATATATCATGTATATATAGTTTGTGTTCTGAACTTCATTAGAATTTACTGAGTGAATCATATGAGCTGAGGGAAGTTTAAGAGTTCCTAAATACCACCATTTTCCAAACACGTTTAAAGGTGAATGAAGCGAGAGAAATAGAATTTTAAAACAATACTAACCTTTCGCAATCGTAATGTTTACTTCGGCAAGTTTTCTAAAAATAAAAAAAAAGTATTTTAATTAGTGTTTCTTTATACTGGCCTTCAAGGTGCACATTTGTCCAGTCGTAACTGGGTTTGCCTACACACGGCCATGTCCAGAGGTTTGCTATTCTTTCGTGCTTTCATAAAATTCCCTAGCACAGCTCTCTTTTGCATTTCCAGCCCCCTCTGACCCCCGTGAAAGAGTCTGGCTTTGAGAGCTGACGTCACATTGATTCTTTTTTATTTACCTTATTATTATGATTAGTGTATGCGTATCTTCAATAATGACTGTTGCAAGGGAAAAATTTTTCATAATTTTACCATCACATGTTTCTAATGACAAATACAGTATGTGCATTACTTACGGTACATCATTGCTTTCTGAATGCTTATAAATGTTGGTCAACATTAGAAAGAGGAGCTAAAGTAATAGCTTTAGCTCCGGGCTGTAAAAAACATTTAGGAGTTTTGAACAGGGCTAACGATTCTGTTTTGCTGCATTTTAGGCAAATATTTTTGTATGGCCAAACCAAAAAAATTATTGTTACGAGACATTTTAAATCCATATCTGTGTATGTTGATGCTCAATAGCAGGCTTATATCAAATTAGACTATAGATAATTAAGAAGACAATTTATCGTAGTTTTGCATGGTATGAAGAAAATGTTTATATCCAGTACTTTATTTATGTTTAACATTTTTAAGTACAATATAGAGATTTAGATGTTTGGCTAACGTCAGCACGTCATATTGTCCTTTAATTCTCATTTTGCTTTTATGAACCTAGTTTGACAAACTACAATTATTCAGGTGTAAATATACACTAGTGGTATTTTAGTGTGAAAGCTAACTTTACACAGACCGTAGAAAGAGAGAAACTGTTAAGCGCAAATGCGGTGAGCTAAAAATAGAAGCACTGTTAGTTAGTGGTATTGCCGATAAATAAGGGGAACTTTGTGTGTGTGTGTGCGTGGGTGGTTGGATGGGGGGTTAGGTGGGAAAGGGCTTATGTATGCACTCCATTAACATGTTGGAGGAAGATAAAATGTACTCAAGAAAGAAGTGTGATCTTCAATAGTGGATGGATATTTGTGGAGTCAACAGTGTTATCCTCTAAAAAAAGAATATTCTCAACTCATGTCGGGTCTTTTTATCGATTAATAATTGTTACAGACATTGACCTAGTAGTCATTGCTACTTCAAAAATATCTATCTATTTATCTATATATATATCTATCTATATATATATATATATATATATATATATATATATATATATATATATATATATATTTTTTTTTTTTTTTTTTTTTTTCCTTTGAAATTAATAAAACTGGGTGAAATAGATCCGGTAGCCAGTCCTTCAAGTAATGGTATGATAGATGTTTACCGACTGCCTGAATTAGATCTATCCGTGCTTGTAAGTTACTGATATGGGGTTGGTGAGACACGTCTCACAATACAGTGGAGACGAAACGCGATCACAGGCAGTTAGTTCGGTGCGTGAAAGGCACTGGAAATAAATATCGTTAAAATGGTAAGACTAGAAAATATTGCCCCTTTGTCTTAATAGTTCTTGTATAAGAGAGTTCTTAAGTACTCAAATCATGCTACTGAGATATATTAACGTGATCATTACCTGGGATAATCAGGTTACTCAAGCAAGTCGATGGGTTTGTGTGTTGGTAGGAACTTGAAAACATTTTGCAAAGGCAGCTGACATGCATAACAATTTCCAAATCAAATTAATGTACTAAAGAGGGTTATTTCTGTCAGAAAGTGAGCGTCTTAATATCTCCCACCTCGGTGAACATATTTAACACTTCTTGGTCACGGAGTCGGTTGTCTGCATAATCTATTTCGCTTTCAAAGTCACTAACTTCTATTCGTCTCTTTTTTTTAATGTTGAACTGACGATTGACTAGCGATTTATAAAATTTGACTCATTCTTCATTGCTTATATTGATTTCTTCATGTTTTTGGGCCTGGCTCTTTCAACTTATTTCGTCATCATCAGTCACTTTGTGTTTGTTCATGAACTGCCTATAGAACTAGTTTGCAGTTAGCAAGAGGTTTCTTCTCTTTTATTCGTTAAAGCTCTTGTCACGTATTAACCTTAAATGTACACCTTTCGTCACGTCATGTGAAAGAGGAATGAGTTCTTCTCTTGAAGGGCAAGAAATTGAGGAAGGAGTTGAGTAGCGTTTCTTGCAGAAATTGGTTTAATGAAGCATACTTTGCACGCGAGAAAAAGGTCACTGCTGCAGTCTTAAGATTTTAGCCATATTTGCTTTCTCTCTCTCTTATCCATCAGCCGTTATTAGGGTTATTAAGAAAACTCCGGCAGAATTTCTAGATTGCTGCAAATTGGGTTTTAATGGTTTTGGCTCATGTGTAATAATGGGTTTCGATACGAATCGTCCTGGTTTACTGAGAGAGAGAGATTGAACAGAATCATGGATTAGGTTTTTATGGTTGATTGTGTGGATTGATAATTGCAGAAATTTTTAGTCATAATAATTTTATTGCAAGTTTTCTGTTGCCGGAAGAAGTGTAAAAATAAAGGGAAATGTTATGCATCCAACTTTTCCTCAAGAGATACAGCTTCAGATAATGTACGAGGAATGAATCGCCGATCACGTTATTTTGGAAATCAGGCTAATAAGAGGAACAGGAAAAATATCAACTGGCACAAAAGTACTGTCAAAGAGGAAACTCCCAACAGCGAATAGGCATTATTCAGTACGGTCGAGCTAGTATTGGAAAATTCATAAAAACTCGTGAAAGCAGTGTTATCTATTTGTCTGCATATATACTTACATACATACGTACATACACACACAATAATTTGTCAGCTTCGCAGAACTTTGCTGATAAATTATATTATCCAAAAGGAACGAAGTGATATCAAAATCTCATTAACTTGGAAATAACTTATATCCAAAGGAAAATAAATATGCACGATAAGAAACCTGCCGAGTCAGGGCAGAAGCCATCTGGGTTTAGATTATTATAAAGGTTAGAGAAGCCGTTGCCAAAAGGCTAATTATTTTTTGCCCAAAATGTGTATATATATATATATATATATATATATATATATATATATATATATATATATATATATATATATATATATATATATATATATATATATATATATATATATATATATATTATATATATATATATATATATATATTATATATATATATATATATATATAATATATACATATATATATAGTATATATGTATATATATATATATATATATATATGTATACAGTATATTATATATATATATATATATATATATATATATATATATATATATATATATATATATATATATATATATATATATATATATATATAATTATATATATATATATATATATATATATATATATATATATATATATATGTATACAGTATATATGTATATATATAGATATATATATATATATATATATATATAGATATATATATATATATATATATATATATATATGTATATATATATATGAACCATTCTGGAAAGTTCGTCACCATTTCCCGAGGTCTCAGAATTGTGTGAGCTGTAATGGCGAAGTTTGTAGGACAAAGAGACATTGTCCTGTTCCAACAGTCAGGGCGTGAGGAAACATGCACCCCCCAAATATCCCCCAAAAGCATTTAACTTTTGGCGTGGGTATTTCTGACCTATGATTGGTCAGATATCTCTGGTAGGAGAAATCAACCAACGTCCTACCTGAGGGGAAAATGCAGGGGGTGAGAGAAATGCCCTGTGTACCCACGCTAGGCCGCCGTTTGGAGAATTCTGGCTCTGGCACTTGTAGGGCAATGACATGTTATTACCCATCATCTTGTGCTATTCTGCCATTGCGGCCGGTTACCACTAAGTTATTGTAATTTTTAGTTTCATTAGATACTCGGGCCTTTGTGTTAGTTCTAGATAATACAGATCACTGTTAAATTTACCCCCTGTGTCTTATTTAAGCATGACCCACAGTACTGCAGCCAGACCAGTGTAAGTAGACCCCATGAGAATTCGGGGTCATCTTCTGGTGTCAGGCGTGTAGAGTCTGCTGCGAAGCGCTACTTAATAGTAAATATAGCAAACTGTGGGTCTGCGATTGTGCCAGTCCAATAACTGTGCAGTGATAGTGATCTGAAAAAACGATGGAGCAGACAAAAGAAACAGTTCCACAAAGGGCCTGACATTGAAGTGATACATCTAAGCATAATTATGCCTGCTTTCCCATATTAACCCTTAGTGGACGGATTGAGCTTCAGTGTGAAGTAAAACAGGTTTGTGGAGGTGGACGGATTGAGCTTCAGTGTGAAGCAGAATTACGCTATCAATTCACTAATGGCAACTTTTATACAGATGTGAGAGTTGTACTGCATCTCTCTCTCTCACATGAGTCTTTTTGTAAATTTGCTTGTAAATATATGAAGGGGTTGCTGTTGTTTTTGTTTTTGTCTTTTATGATAGTATGTCAGTTGTAAATGTAATTTCACAAAGAAAATTGCAAAGAAATATTAGAAAAAGCATGTAAAAGTAAAAAAAAAGTTACTGAATCTTCCTTCTCGTAAACTTACGTGAATATTTTACAACTAATATTTTATTTCTTATCTGTTTTGGTGTTGTGTAAGCAGTAATAATAATTTTACAAAATCCAAAAAAAACTTATTTATTAGAAAAAACATATATAAGTTGGTGAAATTTACGATTGTCTTGTACACGAGGCCCCACAAGGGGTTGTGAATAGTCATTTTCAAATTCTCGTGGAAGGTAGGGAAAATTTTTTAGAATTTTTTTATTTATACAGCGTGAATGTACGTGTCATTCTCTTTCCATTGATGTGATTTTTTTTTAATTTGCCAACCTCAAAGTTTCTCCAGTCTGGGGTGCTGCACATTGATAAATTATGCCGTCCCTTAATGGTTAAGCACTAAGTAACGGGTGGAAAATAGTAAACAAAGTTGCGCGGGCGAAATTAATCAAATACCGAGCGCGAGAAATTGTGTAACGGGGAATGTCGTATGAAAAAAGAGAAGACTAGCACTTCCTTAGTTAAAAACAACCAGACACTTGCGGCGAGCGCTAAGTGGAAAGTGACCATCATCGAGCGCATTGACTATTAGCATTAATATTATTAGTGCTTTCGCCAGTCATCGTCGATGTGGAGAAACGAAACACAGATGGTAGCCACCCGCCGTTCCCACCAAAGGGAAGGCAACCTCGAGACGGTAGGAGAAAGGATCATGGCAAGAAGTAGTCCTTTCCCGCCAAAAGGGCCCCTTGTGTAAGTTCTAGATAATACAGATCACTGTTAAATTTGCTCCCTGTGTCTTATTTAAGCATGACCCACAGTACTGCTGCTGGACAGTGTAAGTAGACCCCATGAGAGGTCGGGGTCATATATATATATATATATATATATATATATATATATATATATATATATATATATATATATATATATATATATATATATATATATATATATATATATATATATATATGTATATATATATATATATATATATATATATATATATATATATATATATATATATATATACACATACACACACACACACATACATATATACATCATGATGGAAGTACATACACATACATCATGGGAAAGGCAAGGCCTTCATCCTCTAATATATATATATATATATATATATATATATATATATATATATATATATATATATATATATATATATATATATATATACATATATATATATATATATATATATATATATATATATATATATATATTATGCTATATATATATATATATATATATATATATATATATATATTACACATATATATATATATATATATATATATATATATATATATACATACACACACACACATATACATCACGAAGGAAGTAATAGGGAAAGGCACCCTCATCCTCTAACAGTGTATTTCCAATGCCGACGTTTCGCGACGAATTCCACGCCGCATTTTCAAGGCTATAAAATATAATTTGCTAACATTAATAACAAATTAATTTGTGGGGATATGCAATGGCAACAGCTCTGTATGTAGTAAAAATATTTAAAACAAAACACATCATTCCAAGACAAGTCAAATATAAGTAAAAGGAGTTCACTAAAATCTTAAAACAACCTACCTATATGAAAGAAAGAGCAAGACTAACATAAGTAAATAAAAACAGAGTGAGGAAGACCAGTTACCCAAACTAGGCTATAAACAGTTTTACTGAAGACGATTGAGTATTTAACGACGGTACAGTCTTTTTGATAATTATGGATTCTAGGATGGTTAAGTCGTTGTTGTTCTGCAGTTGGCCTAAGATGGAAAAATCCTTGCTGTCAATATAAGTTTTACATGATTTTGAATGTTTACGTATATTTGATTGTCCAGTATTAGATAACCTGCTACCTGTTCTATGACTTATGCCCTGTGGCAATCTATGCAGACCTTCAACAGCCTCCTCGTGCTAAACAGTGGGAACTGTGGTAGGCCCGATAATGTTCGGACCTGAGTGATATCTTATTGGTAGCTCAAGGGCGGAACTGTTCTTTAGGGCGGGACCACGGATTCCAGGGCGGGTCTGGTTCTGGGGATAGGACTCTCAGCAATTTGTCCAATTTGCCCATAACATGATTAGGGTGGGGATGATTGTATTCTTGGAATACTCTCAGTCCTAGCAAGTAGGTTTGGCTTACACTACAGCCACTCTAATCATGTTGTGCCATCCCCTGTGGGGTAGGGTAGGGATGTGGACATTTGGGAGCTGGCTCTCACTTGTGCCATTGATGGAAGAATAAACTCCATGAAAAGCTGATGATGCTTTTTTAAGGTGTTCAGGTTATTTTTTTTTTCTCCCTCTCAAATCTTTATGACGGGTAAAAAATTCGAGTACCCCTGGGCACTTTGATGGTATCGACTCGGCACAGTTGACAGCCGCTGGAACCTCCTCTGACAACTGTCGAGAAAAATGTAAAAAAAAATGTTAATGTAATTACACTGGAACCCTATGCTCCAGTACAGAGCAAACCTAAAAAAAAGTAAATATCATCTTGACCCAACCTTGACTCACTTCGATTCCCTCTTTGGGAGTGAAAGTTGGTCAAGGTTTTTAACCGTGGAAACAGAACAACAAATTTCAGCCCTGAAGTTGGAAAACTTCTTATTAAAAAGACACTCAACAACAGAAATGTCGTTCAGACAAATAAAAATAAAGACATGCATTATAGAGGCTGCAACAAAAAACCAGTCTGAAGACTATTTATCCATAAAAAGTATTGACAATGTGAATGTAAAAGTAAAGAAGCATGACACTATGAACAGCATTCAGGGTACTATCGTACTTCCTGAAAATAATGACGAACCGGTTGATAAGAATATGCTGTTGGACTCTCTTAAAATGAGATACCCCAAAGTCCAAGACTGTGAGATATATATAATACCAAGTAAACAGAATAATAAAATATTAAGATTTGCAAAAATAAAATTTGAGGGTCTTGATCTACCTCAAAAATAAAAATTTTGAGCCAAAATTGAGAACTGAGACCTTATGTTCCAAAGCCACTACAATGCCAAAATTGTAGTAAATGTGGACACACAAAGAAAGACTGTCGAAATGAACATATATGTGCTTATTGTGGTTCTCACGAACATGCCACACAATGGAAATGTAGTCGGCCAAAGTGTGTAAACTGTGGGCAAGGTCATCAATCAAGGTCCAAAGAATGTATGTTTTGTATGTACAATACAGAATTGAAAATCTTACAAGAAAGGACTGGGATGTCTATAAAGGAAGCTAAATTGGAACCGAAAGTAAGAGGAATTCAAGATCCGTCTAAGGAACATACATATTCTTCAGTAACAAAAACAGCAATGAAACAGAAACGCTTACAGATGGAAGTAACGGAACAAAAAAAAATCCCAAGAAGAAAATGCCTTACAAACGAAAACTAAATTGGTAATAAATAAAGAAGCAGGTACAAATGATATGGAAATTTTATCAAATTCATTTGAAGTATTAATGCAAATAGCACAAGAAGATGCTGCTACAAAAGTAGCAGAGGAATGTTGTGATGGACCATAAATTAAAGATAAAAAGAGACCGTTGTAGAGAACACCTCCCAAGATGAAGCAACCAGCTATTAATAGAGAACCTTCAGTTAAACTAAAGACAAAGGATATGAAGAAAGAACAAAAACAAAAACAAGCTAAGAATATACCTTTATCTCCTAAAATAATAGTAAAACCCGTGGAAGAAGATGTCCAAAATATTGAAGAGAACCACACCATAGATTATGTCAAGGGAGAAGAGATTACTCCATCTCCAATAATTGGTACAAGAGCAAATGAAACAAGAAATATACATGATAACACATGTGGATGTAACAGCTGTTTCGTTGAATTGTGCAATAATAACAAAACCATAACGAAAGATGGTTTAACAAACATCATAAGAAATTTTATGAAATATAGAAAAAAGGAACCACGGATTTGAGTACCCATGAAAAAGATTTCATGTGCATTGAGTGCTTAGTATATTATAGATAAAAACAATTGAGTATCGTGAGTAATTGTTAGAAAAAAACCCGAGTTGACAATACAAAATAAAAAAAGTAAAACTCGACGCTATAACATAATATTTTCAGTAGATATATTATACAATGGAACGTAAATGGTCTACAGACAAGATTACACGTAGGAGAAATACAAAGGTTACTAAAAGAATTTGAACCAGTGATATTATGTTTATAACATGTCAACAAAACACTATCAACAATAAGTAAATATACCTTAGCATCTACATCTAGAAAGGAAGAAGGAAAT
Source organism: Macrobrachium rosenbergii (assembly GCF_040412425.1). Taxonomy (NCBI): domain Eukaryota; kingdom Metazoa; phylum Arthropoda; class Malacostraca; order Decapoda; family Palaemonidae; genus Macrobrachium; species Macrobrachium rosenbergii. The sequence continues at coordinate 58,840,303 of NC_089763.1, forward strand.
TTAGGTATTGCTATTTATGTACGTAAAGTTTGTTATGACAAAGTACCTGTAAACTTTACTGACCTGCAAATGTCAAGTATTAGAATACGAATAAACAACGATAATTATGTAATTTATAATTTATACAACCAACCTAATAAAAATTACGGCACTGATAAACTTAAAGAATTATTTAACAATGCCAAAGAACCTACATTAATAGTAAGTGATTTTAATGCCCACAACCCAATGGGATTGTAAATGTACAAACTCAAATAAAGCAGGAAGTAAAATAGATGAATTCATAGATTCAAACGACATGTGCTGTTTAAATGAAAACGAAACCAGCACATATTTTTCAAAAACATATGGAACTTTTTCCTCAGTAGACTTAACTCTATGTACAGCAAGCATAGTAGACAGATTGGACTGGGATACAGTTGATGACTTGCACACAAGTGATCATTTACCAATATTAATTTTATTATTACAAAATAATCCCACCAAGCATGTCCCTCAGTATAACATTTATAAAGCAGATTGGGAACTATATGAATTCCACACAGGGAATATCCCACCATTTGAGTACGTAAAAGATCATAATGAAACATTTAGATTTCTTGTTGATTTCATTAAAAATGCTGCTGATAAAGCAATACCAAAATCGAAATCTTATCCAGCAAAACACAAAGTCCCTTGGTGGTCTGAAAAACTAACAGAATTTATCAAAATAAAACACCAAATTGGAGGGCGATTAGATAATTTGAATAGAAAGTTCAGTAAAATAAATAAAATATTGCTGATATTTGAAGAAAATTTACAAAAACTAACTATGTTATTATTAGAAACATACATCAAAACCTCTATATAACAAAATATCTGCAAAATTTAAAAAAGAAGTAATTCAATGAATAATCATTTAATGGAGGAAATATGTATCAGATCTCTCTAATAATACTCCCATACAAAAAATATGGGAAAAATCCAGGGAAATAAATGGTACCCATGGTAAACCACCTAGATATGCCATACTAAAAGATGGGAAAAGAATACTTGATCCAAAAGAAAAAAGTAATGTAATAGGAGAAAGCTTAGCAAAAGTAAGTAGTGACAGAAATTTACATGAACACTTCCGCACAAAGAAAAATAGTATAGAATTAATAAAAAATTTTGAGACCATAGAATATATATATTATAATAGAAAATTTAATATGGAAGAGTTGAAATTTGCTCTTTTAACAGCAATAAATCTGCCCCTGGAGGTGACAATATTTGTTTTGAAATGATCTGCCACTTAGCACCTTTGGCAAAGTCATACTTATTAGAGTTTTATAATCACTTATGGCTTCGAAATTTATTTCCTGATGAATGGCGTAAAGCTATAAATATTCCTATCCCCAAACCTGGAAATGATCCCAGTAATGTAAACAGTTACAGATCAATTTCTTTAACAAGTTGTATATGGAAATTACTAGAGAAAATGGTAAATGCCCGACTAACATGGCACATTCAAGAAAATAAAATTGTGACTCCTACTCAACTTGGGTCACAATGTGGCAGATCTACATTGGATTCTCTATCTAACTTAGAAGACCACATACGAAAAGGATTTGAATAAAAACAAATTACTATAGCTGTCTTTTTTGACATTGAAAAGGCTTATGATACTACATGGAGATATGCAATATTAAAAATATTACATAAAAACAGCATCCGTTGACATTTACCCAGGTTTATCCAAAACTTTTTAACAAAACACACTTTTCATGTGAGAATTGATGATGTATTGCCAAGTACATTTCCACTTGAAAATGGTGTTCCACAAGGAAGCATCATTAGTGGCACACTGTTTACACTAGCAATAAATGACATCAGTAATAATCTACCTATTGGAATTAAAAGTAAATTGTATGTGGATGATTTTGCCATATATTATTCAGCATCTCGCTTAAAACATGCATAGCAAATCATTAATAAAACTGTGATAAAAATAGATGAGTGGGCCTCATCTGTAGGCTTTAAATTATCCATACAAAAGGCTCAAGCAGTAATGTTTTATTAAAATTAAAAGGGGATAAAAGGTGCAGGTATAGATTTAAAAATCAGAAACCATAGTATACCAAGTAGCCAAACAGCAAAATTTTTGGGATTAGTATTTGATACTCACTTGAACTGAAAAGCCCACATAACATACGTGAAATCTAAATGTAAAAGAGCATTAAATCTAATTAAATAACTAGACATACCCTTACTGTGCTGTATAAAGTAACTGTTGTCTATCATTGACCATGGAAGCTAAGTATATGGCTCAGCATCAGATGCAACGCTGACAACGTTAGACCCGATTCCTAACGAAGGCCTTAATATGTTCAGGAGCATTTAGATCATCACCAACCTCATCTTGACAAGTTGAATGTAGTGAACTACCACTGTCTCTCTACAGAGAGTTTGTAACAATGAAGAGTGCCTTGAGAATTCAGACAAGTGATTCTCCAACAAAAAAATGATCTGAATTAAGGGATTTATTTATAAACAATCACTTGCCATCTTTCCCTCTTAGAGTTAGAAGACTGTTTGAGTTGTTAATTATAAATGTGCAATTGTCTTCAATAGTAAAATTGGACTATGAATAAAGTAAGAATTTGCACACACTTAAAATATTTATCAAAAAGTTACTCATATACCCCAGAACACCATAGACACATACAATAGAGCATATAAGCCGAAAAGGTCCACATTACGCAATATACAAAGACAGATCTAAATCTGAGTATGGAGTGGGATATGCTGCAGTGTCCCAAGACAAAATTTATCAATTCTCTCTACCTGATAATGCCTCGATATATACAGCTGAGTTATGCACAACATGAAAATAATTAAAGAAACCTCATGTAATAATATTGTAATTTTTAGCGGCTAGAAGTGCCATCGAAGCCATTCAGAGTTACAAACCAAAAAATAACATTGTACAACAAACATAGTTACTACTCCATAAGTTACATAATAATGGGAAAATATAGAAATATGTTGGAACTCTGCCCATACAGGGATTAAGGGAAATGAAGAGGCTGATAAAGCAGCTAAAGAAGCAGCCCATTTGACATGATCCAATGTAAATATCCTAGGTAATGATTATATAACACACATAAAAGCAGGCATTATAAACAAATAGCAAAATAAATGGAATGAAGAGCCTGAAAATAATAAGTTGAAGCAAATAAAACCTGGAGTTATAATATGGAGTTCATCATACCAAAGAGAAAGACATGCACAAGTAATTTTAACACATCTCCAAATAGGCTGTAGTCGTCTGACACATGGACACTTAATGAGCAGCCCACATGAACCAGCTCCCAAATGCTCAGAAGAAAAGTGATAATAACAGTTAAACGTGTTGAGCGAATGCCCAAAATACAACCAGCATCGGTTATCAACTTTTGGAAATGGATAAATTGGTGAAGTTTTATCAAAGTCTACAATATTTTCAGTTGACTCAACTTTAATATTCATGAGGAAATGTAAATTAATTGATAAAGTATAAACATTAATTTATGAATCAGATTTGTCAGGGCTCGACATTCAAGACGGTCCGAGGCTTTAAAACTGCTCAGACATTGCAAGTGGCAATTGGTAAGCATGGGTTTAAGGCAGGTCTGTGAGGACTAGTTGTGCCTGATGAATTCTTCGAGGGGTTAGGACGCCTGGATTGTCTTAACTTAGGTGGAGACTGTAAACTCTGTCCAAGAAGGAGGTCATAGCCTCCAGGAATGTAGTTTGCTACTTCAAAGTGTGCAGTTTTTGGTTCTGTGTGGCCTGGTGATCCTCAACTGAACTGTGGAGAGTATCAATTTTGTATGATTGATACTTTCAATAGTGATGAGCTTACATCCATCAATAGTACCCCATGGGGGACCTTGTCTTCCCGTATCAGCGAGTTTTGCGTGCCAGTGTTGTCAAAGCCGTTGACCTGGTGTGTAGGGTAGCTACCTCGAGGAGGTGCCACGCATGTAGGACCCTTGACTGGAGGGCCTAGTGATGAATTATTGGTAATCGCTAGGGCGATGGTGGGTGCCACATAATTTGGATAGTGCCTATAGGTTGCGGACATGTGACCCTTCTGGCTGCAGTCCTTGCAAACTTCTCTTGCTGAAGTCTCTTCGGGGTACTGCCCCCGGGGAGAGAGCAGGTCCATTGTTGCCCACCCTAGGGCCAGGCATGGCTCGGTTGGGCGTGGTCTCGTTCGGGGACTTAGATGGGACCTTTGACTGACTCTCAGCTTTCAGGAGGCACTGTTCCATGAGGTGCCTGGCCTTCTTACAATGACCGTGCATAGGCTTCTTCGGAGGATGTCCATTTTTGGGCTGAGGGATCCTGGAGGTATGAGGAGGGGGGCCAAATCTTGCGTCCCAAAGAACTAGCAAAAGGATGGTATGTGTCACAGCCATCTGCGAAGTGACAGCACTCAGTAAGCATCTTGGGGGCTTTTTCACAAAGGTAGGTGGCGAGAGCAGGGGGGGGCTGTAATATAGGAAGTCCTCGAACTGGAAGCACTTGATTACATCCTCGACGGTGGTGGCTCTTAAGGACTCCAGCCCATTCGGTCCAGGTTTGACCCGCTTCCTTGAGCTGGCCTTGCCAACTTTGTTTCCAGCGTTGGGCGGTAATCTTGTAGGCCTTAATGATGGTCTTTTGGACCTCCTCGAGATTTCCTTGTTCTCCCTGGGTAAGGGAGCGGAAGGTGACTGCCCCCTTTCCGCCCAGTTACTTTCCCAGGATCAAGGAAACTTCTGCAGGAGTGGGCTTTGTAATTCTTGAAAACCTCTTCTACTTGGTTGAGCCAGACTTTGGGTTTGGTGTCATTTCATTTTGGAATTAGGAAGCTGATGCTGTTGAGAGTGCACTGGGGAGAGGTCAGCTAGGTTCATGGCCTTCTGTTGGGTGAGGGCAAGCTCATGGGCTCTTTCTCCCTCTCCTGTCTTCCTTTCACCTCCCTGGCTTCTCTTGCTTCCCTTTCCCTTTTCTTCTCCTCTCTGTCTTTTTCCTTCTCATGTCTTTCTCTCTCCTCCCTGGCTTCTCTTGCTTCCCTTTCTCTTTTCATCTCCTCCTTAACCTCTGCCATTTGTTCATTTATCCATGTTGTCAATTCGGCTCCCCTCAGTCCCAGCAGTTTCCCCACCTCAGTGAAGTATTTGACTTCCTCGAGAACATCAGCCATGTTTCAGGTGCATAGGAGGTGAAGTTATTCCTCCAAATGTCAGGCAAAGGATTGTGGTATGGTCTGTAGGACAGACTGTGGCACACTTTGCAGGCTTGGTGGATTTTGGTTTGCTCTAGAAAACTTAGGGTTTGTTCGTTAGAACATAGGTTTGTTCGTTAGAACATAGGTTTGTTCGAATAGAGTGAGTTTGGTTTGTTCCAGAAAACTGAGGTTTGTTCGTAAGAACGTAAGTTTGTTTGAATAAAATGAGTTTCATTCATTCCGGAGAACTCAGGTTTGTTCGTAAGAACATAGGTTTGTTTGAATAGAACAAGTTTGATTTGTTCTGGAGAACTCAAGTTTGTTTGCAAGAACATAGGTTTGTTCAGATGAGTTTGGTTTGTTCCGAAGAACTTGGGTTTGTTCATAGAACATAGGATTGTTTGAATAGAATGAGTTTGGTTTGCTCTGGAGAACTCAAGTTTGTTCGTAAGAATGTAGGTTTGTTCAAATAGAACACATTCGGTTTGTTCCGAACAAATCAGGTTTGTTCAAATAGAACGAGTTTGGTTTGTTCCAAAAAACTCAGGTTTGTTCGTAGAATGTAGGTTTGTTGGAGTAGAACGAGTGTTGGGATGTTCGGTAGAGCGTAGGTTTGTGGCATGCTGGGTGCAGGTTTTTCCTTTTTTAGGATTGGTGGAAGCCCTCAACACGGGTTAGGTTCGAGAACCTCAATTGTATGTTGGAACACGGAATTAGTACAATGGGTAGAGTGAACCTTGGAAAAGGGGTTTGGTTTGGCGAGAAACACTTGGGGACTGGTGCAGATGGTTGAAGACTTATGCAAAAGTTATAAAATTGTATTGCTCTTGGCAATTAGGAGGCAGTAGCTTCTGAGGATGCACAAATAGATACGTGTACGAATGATTAAGCTTGTTTCACAGCAAAGGATAAATGCATTGGATGTGATAAGTATAATATGCTTATTTTCAAAGCAAAGAATTTATTGCATTTGAATGTAACAGGTACAATTCTTAAATCTATCATGCACATGGCATTGATTTGCTGAGATCACGTGCACAAAGAATTTTAATGTACTCCATTTTGACCTAATGGACACGTGATCATAAAGGCTCAGCAGGTGAGCGAAACACGTGGTCGCCTGAACAAAATTTCACAAGAAAGGTTATGAAACAGAGGCGAACAACTTCGGAAATGTTTTCTCCTGTCTCCCAGCTGCTTGAGGTATGAATGAAGAATGTGCTTGCATTGCATGGATTTCTGAAAATGAAATGAATTTCGTGAATGGTAATTTTCAAAGTACAGTCTTGGAAATTGTAGGATTTTAATTTGAATTCTAGTGCGGGTGCTATCACAGGTGAGAAAGAGAGAGAGAGAGAGAGAGAGTCCAGCAAGCGGAATTGCTGGATGGGCCTAAGTTCGTTGCCTGATTTCTGTGTTGCCTAGCCAAATAATGTTGGATGGCAAATTGTCCAGAGCATTTAGGGAAAGGAAATAACACATGATTCCCTTGGTTATCACTTTTTTTTAACACTTCACTTCCTGGCTAACATGTGATAGCGACAAAGCTTGTATTTCAGAAAAAAACACTCTCTCCTCACTGTGAAATTATTCATTTAGCATGCACGTGGGTTATCTGATCCTTAACAAAATATTTACAGTCACAGTTACAATCGCCAATAATATAAAAATATAAAAATAACACTATACTTACGTTGTGGAATTCCATTCGTTTGTGTGCTCATTAAGGAATTTTACACTAAGGTTCGTTTTTTGTCTTGCATCCAAGTTTAGTGAGGCTAATAGCTGATAGCTGCTAGGTACAGTTTGTAGAATTCTAGCTGTGACATTGCAGTTTGCAGAATTCTAGCTGCAACGTTGCAGGCTGCAAAATCTGAGCAATAAGGTCACCACTTTTATGTTTATACCTGGGAAGGTACTTTAAATCCTGAGCAGAGAAGTAACTTTTATGATCTAACTGAGGAAAGGATTTACTTACCTTGAAAATTTATGTATCTGACTGAAATTGTGGGGTCAGGTAAAACATAAAAAGAAAGAGAGGAGCTGAAGGCTTTACTCAACAGGGAATATTGCAGATAAAACACTTAGGTTCACATGAAGACATATATTTACATTAACATAAAATCAGAAGAATGGGGAACAAATTAGACAGGTAAACAGAGTCCTGTTGAAGAAGTAAATTACGACAACAAAAGGATAAATGAAGATGCCGGTGAAACCCACTTCAAGGGCACTGTAGAGTGGGTTTCAGGGATTAGAACCACGACACACACACACTCAATTGGAATTGGGGGATTCCACAGCAAGCAACTCCATCTGCTCCACAGCAAGCAACACCGTCTGCAGTTGAGAACACATGCAGTTATGTGACGGAAAATGGTGCAATCAAAGGAAAATCGAGAGGTGCACAGAAGGCAGCAGTAAGTCTCAATTTGAAACACTGGTATACACTTACAGATTTAAATTAATGCACTTCAAAATGAAGGTCAGGTCTATGTGGAAAACTGCACTTGGAAATTGAAAAGTAAACCAGTAAAAGATAAAAGAATTCGTGACTGTTGAAAAACCTCAAATCCGAGCACGTTACCCTATGTCGGAGCATAGGTCCTCATCGTTTAGGCAGATGGGGGGAAGGAATTTAAGGGTCTTGACACTGGAAGAATACCGGGCTAAGAAAGCAGCCATGCAGTTTGGGATATGGCTTTGATGGGGCGGAAGTCAAGGGGAGGATGTTGTTGGATCTGTTACCAGGGCATCTCTGCCTCAGTTCAGGCCATGTGGTTCCTCTTATGACCTCTGCTAGATTATCTTCCCATGCTCTCAGCATCCCATTTTCTATGGGCATGCACATGGGTTTTGGCACAATCCCCTGACCCTGTGATTGTCCGGTCTGCTGCATGGTAAGGCAACAACCACGTGGCAGTTGGTTGCTATGGGGCCTTCCAAAACTTTCTCTTTGGGTAAATCCCCATCACTTGTTCATTTGGTGCCTGCGGCGGGGACTTTGTCTTCAAACGGTTTCGAACCTGGAAGAGAGGTTTTGAGGCAGTCACAGGGTTGAGAGAAAGGATTAACAGAGTGTCCATGGAACAATAATAAGAGATTTAAGAATGGACAGTGCTTTCCATGACCTCCTTGTTAGTCAGCAGTGTAATTAAAATTTACAGTACTTCTTTTGAAAAGAATAAAACCATTCAAGTTTACGGTAAGTTCTCTTAAACAAATAAAAGTTGTTTTACTGTACTTTCCTTTGCAAAGCTTGGAGGACGAGTTGACTTGGGAATTGTATCCCTTTGTTGCATATATATATATATATATATATATATATATATATATATATATATATATATATATATATATATATATATATATATATATATATATATATATATATATATATACACACACATATACACACCGGTGTTTTGAAATTAGAGCGTCCCCCTCCACAGAACAAATGGAAAGTTATGAAGTTTTCTGCTAAAGCTTATCTCCAAGTATATTATTTAAAGTTTCTATTAAGCTATTTTTTATTTTACATTTCTTGTATTTTCAGACTGAGTGGCGAAGTTAGATACCGCCATGGATAACAACTTGGAGGAAATCAGAAGGATTGACTGAATCCAGGCTATAACCTTCAGAGAGGCCAGGGATGCTGGTGCATCCTTCATTTCATGTTCCTGGATAGCTAAATACATTAAAAGAGATGAATCCTTTGTTAAAAGATATTGGAACAAAAATCCATGTGACTGTCATCGTGAAAAGAGTGAGAATCTTGGAAGGCCTGAAGTCCTTTCTCAGGAGTCAAAAGACATCATAGCTGAGGCAGTGGGTAGACCAAGAAAGTCTTTATGTAAGTTGGCGCTTGAACTAGAAACATAAACGGGAAAGAAGAGAAGTTATAGTGCTGTATATCATGAGTTGAAAAAATCTGGTGTCAAGCCATTTCATGTTATCAGCAAGCCCAACATCACTCAGCAACAGCGAGAAGACAGTGCATGGTTTTGTGGTTCATTTCTTAAAGATTGGGATGAAGCTGACTTTCTCCATGTTGCCGCATCGGATGAATTCTTCATTTACACAGCCAAATCATAAAAACGACATCATTTGGGATGGAAAGTTGGATGATATCAGCAATGATGTGCGCTATCGCCAAGTTGTGAAATTCCTGAATGTTTGGGAAATTTTCTCTGTTTCACAGCCTAATGGTTAATGTGGATCATCAAAGAAAAAGGACAGTCATGGAATGGTGAATACTTCAGAGAAACTATGCTTACTGCTGGAGTATTTCCTTTCCTCAAAGATCCTGAAAGTGTGTTATCTGTTGAAGAAGTCACATTTTTGCATGATAAGGCACCATGTTTCAAGGCTCTTTAGACACAGGAGCTGCTTCGAAACAGTGGTATCGATTTCTTCTCATCAAGTGAATTTCCAGGTAGCTCCCCTGACCTTAGTGTGTGAAAACATTGGTAGCATCTTAAAGGATCGTGTTGAAGTGTGCACAGTGAACTATGATGGTATACCAAGCCTCGATGACCTGGGAAGGGAGGTGACCAAAGTGCTCAGGGAAATGGAGTTTGAGTCTCAGCTTTTTTGCTATTTGCTGAAATCATACCCCTCAAGAATGCAGGCTGATGAAGGCCACACAAAATATTAAATACTCAGAGAGAAACTTAAATAAATACCTGTTCTGAATTACTTTTGTTTTTGTCCATATCAATTTTAGTTTATGCTGTAGAGGGTGGGCCTCTAATTTCAGAAACATCCTGTATATATGTATGTATATATATATATATATATATATATATATATATATATATATATATATATATATATATATATATATATATATATATATATATACAGTATATATATATATATAATTTATTCATATACTTCAGGCTGTTTCTGATCTATAGCGGAAAACACTGCATGAAGACTTAATTCAAATAAAACTTTGTCATTGCCCAAAAACTTCAGTTTGCCTCTGTCCACAGAAACGCTTTCTTTTTGGGTGAATCGGCATATCTTCCTAGTAGCCCCTAGTTACGAAAATAAAGTTGTATGGCAGTTCCCTTCTGCTTGTACTTCCTGGTAGCCCCAAGTTACGAAAATGAAAAAGTTTGGCAGTTCCCTTCTGCTATTGCTTATGCCATGCTTACCTATTCTCTGGATAAGAATAGTTGAATGAAGGAATCGGGGATTTTGGTCTCATTGCCAGTCTTACTTTGTTTAATAATGTAATTAGTGGTTATGTTACTTGATGAGCGAAATAGGCTTCTCACCACTGCAACCAGGGCACTGTCAATAGGCGCTTAATTTTACCTGTGTTAATTCATTTTGTTTTCCACTAATGATTTGTTGCTGCTCGAAAGTAAATGGGGTTCAAATTTAAACTCCGGGATTAGAAACTGCATATTTTACAGACTGCCATGTGCCTTCCTCTATTATTCTATTGCCAATATTCCCATACAACTCTCTCATTTGCATATTTATTTTGCGATGTACGTCACTGTTTTCTTTGACCTTGAGAAGGCTTATGTTACAACATGGTGAGATGGCATTCTGAGCGTTCCTTATGAATGTAACCTGAGAGGCAATTTGCCTCTTTCTATCAAGGGTTTTTTAAAGAATAGGTTATTTCAGGTTCAGGATGGAGTAACAATGTCAAATATATTCAATCAAGAAGAAGGAGTGTCACAAGGAAGTGTTGAGTGTATCCTTGTTTGCTCCTGAATGCTCAGTAATGATAGCAATTAAACATTGTGTAAATTTTCAAAGTATAATCAACAACGAACATCAAGCTTGGGAAATAAATCGATCAGTGAAATTATGTCAAAAACTTGAACATTTAAAAATAATCCAAGGATAAAGTTTTTGAAAAATTGTAATTTAACAAAAAAAATAATGTGTATATATATATATATATATATATATATATATATATATATATATATATATATATATATATATATATATATATATATATATATAAAAAAAAAATCCTTCGGGCCAGCCCTGCGAGAGCTGATAATAAGCTCAGTGGTCTTGCAAAAATATTTGATAATAATAATAATACTTTTATCAGAATAATTGCAAACAGAAAAACAAATGGCTAAAGCTTTGATGGGGTATTAAACCTACTTGCAAAGAAATCAAATGGCAAATTTCTTTTTATGCTCAGGAACAGAAATGAAAAATAGCCGTGAAAGTGATCCAGGGGCGATTTTGGATTTGGCTTCGTGAAGGCCTAAATTTGTGACCCAGATTGGGTTATCGTCCTCCTTAGAACAGGAAGGATTTTGCCTTTCAAAGAAGAAGATCAGTGACTAAGATAATACTTGCAGAATGTTAGAAAGGGTGTCTTGTGGCAGAGAACAAATTAGTTGAATACAGGAGGCGAATTCCTCTTGATTCGCTCCTTTTGAGGGAGATGTTGATGATAGCATAATCAAAATACTTCTCCTTAAAGAAAAGGATTCCGCAGACAATTCCTAGCTTGGATATTTTTAGCTTGTTTTTGCGTCATCTGCGATATTATTGATAACTCACGTAATTCATGCATTTGTGATTTTAATTAAAACGGCTATAAGAAACATGCTGCCAAAGAAATTTAGAACCATTGAAGATGATGTATCAAAGTGACAGCTAGAAAACTCGAATGTTTGCTCCCATCTCTATTTATCTTGCAGTCTCCTTGTTTCTTTATATGGCACTGTGTTGTTCTATTCAAGAATAAAGATTAGAATATTTTGGAGAGAAAAGTCTTGTTTGTGAAACCGGTGGGGAATCGTTGAAGAAAAACTCAGGACATTGAAGAAAAACTCAGGACAGTTTATGACAAATATTTCTAAAGAAGAAGCTAATAAGGATTTCTCAAGAGAACATCAATTTATTAGATAGATGAAGTGGAGCAGCACAATTTGTCCAAGGTATGGAAGAACGTGAGACGTTCGAAAATTAATGGAAGTGAAAAGGAATAAAGCTGTTATAACGCCAAGCGAGATGAAAAGTTAAGAAACAGCTGAGAGGGATGGGCGAGGACGAATCCCTGGGAGGGAGATAAATCCTTCATGCAGAGTGGAGATTAACGGTTGAGGGTGTAGGTCACACAAAGCGAGAGGAAGAGGTAGGGCATGATCACGGCCTCTTTCCTTGGGCCCAGGTCTGTGATATATCCGGTTATGATGCCTTCCTGACTTAGGCGGTCTTTTCCTTTTAGCCCCTTGAGGGAAGATCTCTCAACTACATAATTTTGCTCTAGCGGTCAATATGCATTCTACCTGTGAAAGCAAACGCCTCTCTCTCTCTCTCTCTCTCTCTCTCTCTCTCTCTCTCTCTCTCTCTCTCTCTCTCTCTCTCAATGCTTTTGTTCATGGACCAGATGAGTTAGCAGGGGACTTTCCCTCTCAACACTTCTTGTTCATTCCATTCTGATACAAAACTGTCATTTTCGTCATTCTCCGAAGATTGCAGTATCCCCAAACAATTTTTCCCCCATTTAAGGTGAGTTGGGGTCATCTCGCACAGAGCATTGCAGGAGGAAATAGTTGCGTACCATTTCGGATGGAAGAGGTTATATTTGTATTCCTTACATATATGCAACCTCGTCGTCAGCAAGTCACCCCATCATTGTTTTTGTCCTCATCGTTCTTTCAAGTAATATTTTCATTACGTAGCAGTCCTTAATAGTAATATCGTTGTCATCGCCCTTTCCCTTTATGGCTGCAAAAGATTGAACATTGTTAAATGTATTTGTCGTTCATCTTTATGACTTGACATCTTGGCTGTAAATCTTGTCTCCAAATTATTCTGAGTGTTCGGTAAGTGTTCTAGCAAGATTACTCAGGTTTTGAAGAAAAATATAGATCGAAGGTTCCCTCTAGCAATTCAAGAGTTTCAGTCGTAGATTGCAGAAGGCCGCTCGGTCCTTAAGTCATCGTTCAAAGTCTTCTAACTTAATTGTAGACTTTTCGCGGCAAAGGGAGATGAAAAAGGGGAAATGAAAATGGAAATACTTAAAAAATAGAGTAGAAAAAATTATCCAGCAAACTGGAACAAACATAGAGTCGACTTGATACCTATTGAACATAGGACCTAGGGTTTCAGAGCATCCCCATTTGTGATAACGAGCCTATGGCTTGAGAAAATTTCTTTTTGAGAAAGGACATGCCTAATTTTTGCAAGTATTATTTAGTACCTAAGTTCAATAGTACTGGTACTTATCAAAGTAAAAGTGTGTTTCCTATGCCAGAACCATCAAAATCGCAGGTAAGGGTTTTGAACACAATAGTAACATTAACTTATGACGTCATGAGGCTCCACCCACAGTGAAGAGAAGTTTATATATGGGGAAAACGTCTCTTCACTGTGGCTCTGCCCACTTGCCGATGACATATTCACTAATTAATATTAGCACCCATCCTAGGCTTTAGCGATATTAATGATGACGAGCAGGATTTGTCATCGTTCCCTTGATTGCATTATCATTCTCAATAATTTTATTATTATTATTATTATTATTATTATTATTATTATTATTATTATTATTATTATTATTATTATTATATATTTTGTAGAGGTTTCACCGCAACTTTCACAGCTATTGTTGGGACTAAGTTGTTAGCTTGGAATTCTTCCATTTTCTTGATATTCGTATTGTTTCTACTTTGCAAATAATTCAGTGTATGTAATTCATCCACATAATGAACCAGTCTATAGGTCATTTGTTAGATCTACATCGATTCAGGGCGGGAATACAAAATAAAAAAAAAAATCCTTTTTGTTTTACCTCAGGTTTCGACACTATAGCCTTATATTTGCAGCAAGTCAGGAGCGGTCACTAGAAGTAGAATTCAAATGAAAAGCAATGATACCTCATTTCCCCCAATTGTTAGAGGTGTAAAGGTCAACGCCATTGTTTTATTTTAGTTAATATAACCCATTGCTATTTTGTTTTTGTTTTTGTGTTTGTTTATATCATACAGCATCCTAAACAGCGCTCATATACTCGCTGCAAATAAAAGGTAATGGCAGGAGTCAAGATTTTGAGGTGCAAGCTATTATTCACCTACCTAATATGAATCAAATGTAACACGATTTATATTGATATGCATGGAAAAGAAAATATATTGAAATCAGTTTGATTGAGGAACATAGTTATAATCATTGTTTTAATAAATATGTTTTAGATGTACAGATAAAACATCTAATACTATAAATAATTTATTTACAAAATGTCTTCATCATCACTCTCGAGGAAGAGGTCATCATCCCCGTCCTCATCGTCACTAGCGATGTCAGTGATGACTGGATCCACGCTCTCATGGATATTGTCCAACTTCCAGTACTCCTCCTCAAAATGACGGGATTGTCTAACAGCTCCTGCCCACACTTTTGAGGTGGCCAAGTAATGATTACCCGCTATAGAAATAATTACGTATTCACCGCCTACCTGGTGGATGGGCGGAGCCTCGTGACGTCATATGTTTACGTCACAAGTTTTTTAGGATGCTTGTCTGTGATTTTCTTGGTTCCAGCATCAGCGACTTTATTTTATTCTATAAATATCAAGACTATTGAACTTAGGTACTAAATAAAACGTGCAAAAATTAGGGAGGGTTATGAAATATACACTTGCCAACTTTCACCTTTATCCGATGCTTTGATAAATAGGTGTTGCCGAAAAACCGTGTTTCATCAGCTCTGAATCCCCTAGTAGATTTATATAGATATAGATATAAAGTATATCTTAGTTTAACCAGACCACTTAGCTGATTAACAGCTCTCCTAGGGCTGGCCCGAAGGATTAGATTTATTTTACGTGGCTAAGAACCAACTGGTTACTTAGCAACGGGACCTACAGCTTATTGTGGAATCCAAACCACATTATGGTGAGAAATGCATTTCTATCACCAGCAATAAATTCCTCTAATTCTTCATTGCCAGTCGGAGACTCGAACGCTGAGCCAACAGCGTGCTAGCCGAGAGCTCTACCCACCACTCTGATGAAGAACTGATACAGATATAAATATATATATATATATATATATATATATATATATATATATATATATATATATATATATATATATATATATACAGTATGTGTGTGTGTGTATGTATGGTTCTAGGTACTTTGAGCCACAGTTAACTGCTACTTTGTTCAGTTCGCAGTCGGTTAATGACTCCCGGAAAAAAATAGGCTTAAAATTTTCGCACGATTTCAAATAAACTAAAACTAGTATTTATGGCACTTAGAATATTTTCTAATATGCCATTCATAATATTTTCCAGTATGCTGTTCAGGATGGTTGACTTTCCCGTTATTATGATAATATCAATAAAATGTACTCTTTATATATTTATTAACAATTAAAAGTAATGAATAGTACATGTGAAATTTAATAAAAAAAAATCGAACCGCAGAACGGTATTTTTCAAACATTCGTTCAAGGGCAGCCGATCGAGACTACAGGTCTACCCCAAAAGCCAAATCAAAAGTCCTTCAAAAGAAGGCATCGTGCTTACCCCATACAAAAATGGGAAAAAAGCACGTTAAAAGAAGAAGAAGAAGAAGAAGAAGAAGTTCAAGTCCTTGTGCTTCCTTTTAACTGGTATTTCGTGGCCTCTTTCAAACTGAACTTTCATTTAGTTGGGCAAGGCGCTCTTATTTTTTCAAGCTGGAAATAAGCTTCCAGCTATTGGGATGAACACCAGAAACAGAACTTTGAAGTGAATTATGTTACCCTTTCTGATTGTTATTGGTGTGAGGAAGATTTGCAGAGCTCTCTCTCATACATTCCATATGTAAATAGGGAACAAGGTTACTATTGGCCGTCGGCGATTACCTCTACCTCTTTTGCAAACAGTATAGAATGCTTCTTAGTACGAAACCAATTCTTGAGGGAGGTCCTCGTCATCGTCTGCAAGTTCGTCGAAACCATCCATCACATCATCCGTCGCAAGCAGTGCAAGGCAGGGGTGGGGGCGTGGGTTGGGGGGGGACGCCGAACTTTTACACTAGATTCATTATCTCTATGATATCTTTCTGTACAATGATTGCGGAGGCAGTTCATATGTAATCTAAGTATTCTACGAGTTTCTTCCACAGTTGCTCTGAATGGTACGAGACATAGTTGTAAAAAAGTCCTTTATACCACCAGAAGCCCGGATGCAACTACCAAATGTTACTGATATACTTCAATTTAAAAAAAAATAATATGTAAACTAAGCCTTCAACTTATTAAACAATCAAATTATGTAATTTCCACTTCCTAGATAGGATAATTGCCCCAGGCTATTTTAAAAATATATGCTTCCTAATTAAGCTGTTTGTTTATTTTGGGTGTCAAATTACCGGGTGTTAAAGAAACCGGATCTCAATTTACTGGGAATGACACTACTGGAATCCAAAAACCAGGAGGCTACACCACCACCATATATATATATATATATATATATATATATATATATATATATATATATATATATATATATATATATATATATATATATATATATATATATATATATATATATATATATGGAGCCTCGATGGCTCGGTTGGTAGAAGCAGCAACCTCAGACTTCATAGAAGTCTGTGGCGAGGGTTCAATCCCCGCAGCCGACCAGTCAGTGAAGGCGGACACTTTGCTATCCGTGTAGACATCCCGGGATTAAGTATGTAATCAACGGATAGGTTTGCTGAAAGCAAATGGGTGTTACAGACTAATACACACATGAAACAAAGCCACTCCAACATCTTCTAAAAACATAACAGACACCTCACACGTCTCGAACTGTCGACCTACCCGCCCAGTTCTCCTCGCTGCTGGGAGAAAGGGAGCTGGGGATTTGGTAACATGTACACATTCGCTACCGGGGTCTAAGCGACGTCAGGCAGGGCAGCCGATCGAGGCTACGGCCTACCCACCGCCAAATCAAAGTCCTTCAAAAAGAAGGCATCGTGCTTACCCCATATAAAAATGGGAAAAAATGCACGTTAAAAAAAAAGAAGAAGTAAGTATATGTATATATATATATATATATATATATATATATATATATATATATATATATATATATATCTTCTTATTCTTCTTCTTCTTTTAACGTGCTTTTTTCCCATTTTTTGTATGGGGTAAGCACGATGCCTTCTTTTGAAGGACTTTTGATTTGGCTTTGAAAATAGACCGTAGTCTCGATCGGTTGCCCTGCCTGACATCGCTTAGACCCCAGTAGCGTATGGTACATGTATCATACCAGACCCAACGCCCTTACTCCCAGCAGCGAGAAGTTGTTATATATATATATATATATATATATATATATATATATATATATATATATATATATATATATATATATATATATATATATATATATTATTTTACATGCTTTTATTTAACTTGACTTCTGCGTCTGTCTGTCTGTCGGTTGTCAAATCTAGTAACTCAATTTTCGACCTGTTTCCTTCGTCCTATATACTTGAAGTTTTGCTTGATTACCCACTCCTGGTGACATTACAGCATTACATGATCAGTAGGTCAGCAGTGACCTCTAGTGACCCTACAGTGACCTCTCCCAGTACCTTAGGATTTGTATGAAACTTCGGATTTTTCACAAATTTGACTCGGTAGAATCTATCTTCTATATAACCCTCCCCTTCCCCTTCCCCCCTCCCCAGCATAGATTAAGTGTTAATTCAGCTGCGTCCTCGCTTCCCCTTCCCTCTTCCCTCCCCGTACCCTTCCCTCTTTCATTCACTTCCCCCACTCATCCCCCTCCTCTTCCCCTTCCCCTCCCAAAGCAAACGATCAAGTGTTAATTTAGCTGTGTCCTCCTTCTATCTCCCTCTTCCATCTCGCTCCCCTCCCCTTCCCCCTTCCGATGCATACGATCAAGTTTTAATTTAGCTGTGTCCTTCCCCTCCCCTTCTCTCTTCCATTCCCCCCCTCCCCCTTCCGAAGCACACGATCAAGTGTTAATTTAGCTGTGTCCTCCAGCTTCCCTTCCCTCTTCCTCCCTTCCCCCTCCGGGTTCCGGAGCATGCGATCATATGTTAATTTAGCTGTGTCCTCCTACTCCCCTTCCTTCTTCCATCCCCTCCCCTCCACCTCCCCTTCCCCTTCCGGAGCACACAGTCAAGTGTTAATTTAGCTGTGTCCTCCCTTCCCCTTCCCTCTTCCACCCCCATCCACTTCCCCTCCCCTCCCCTCCCCTCCCCATCCCCTGTCTTTCCTCTTCCCCTCCCCTGTCTTTCCCCTTTCCCCTCTCCTCCCTCTCTTTCCCCTTTCCCCTCCTCCCCTCTCTTTCCCCTTCACCTCCCCTCTCTTTCCCCTTTCCCCCTCTTCCCCTCTCCCCTCCCTCCCCTTCCAGAACACACGATCAACTGTTAATTTAGCTGTGACCTTCCCCTCCTCCCTCCCCTTCCCTCTTCCATCCCCCTCCACTTCTCCCTCTCCCTTTCCCCTTCCCATCCCCTCCCTTCTCCCTCCCCTTTCCCTTCCCTATCCCTTCCTCTTCCAACCCTCCCCTCCTCTTTCCCTTCCACCCCTTCCCATTTTCCGACCCTTCCCTTCCCCCTCCCCTCTCGTCCTTTCTCCTCACCTTCCATCTTCCCTCCCTCTCACCTTCCCCTTCCCTCCTCTTCCCTCTTCCATCCCCTCTTCCCCTCCCCCTTCCTTTCCCCTCCTCTCCCCTTTCATTTCCCCTTCCCTCACCTTCCTACTCCCCCTCAACTTCCCTCTTCCCTCCCTTCACCTTCTTCCTCCTTCTCCCTTCCCTCACCCTCCCCCGTAAACGGATACCAGTTTCGTTAACTACAATCATGAATCGGTTATATTTTCTGCCAAAACTAAATAGTACAACATAAAGAAATATAAAATAATTTTATAAACATGCTTTTATTAAAATGCACTAAAAAGTAAAAAATAATTTTTGAGACACCAGGATTTTCTTACAATTAATCATGTCTTCAAAAATAAAAGCGTGGGCCCCAAACATGGAAGGAAATGCTACAAGAAAAGAAATAGATTTTGTTATTTCTTGTAGCAATCCTTCCATGTTTGGGGCTCACGCTTTAATTTTTTTAAAGATGATTAATTGTAAGAAAATCCTTGTGTGTCTTAAAAATATTATATATATATATATATATATATATATATATATATATATATATATATATATATATATATATATATATATATATATATAAAGCCACAAATCTCGTTTAATATCGGATTCACTATTACTTTGTAGTAATTTATTTTCTAAGGGCTTTAACTTGACCGGGTCTACACCGACCAGGATTCGAACTTGGGCCTTTGGTGTACAAACAACACTAAATAACGACTTTGATCAGTCTTTTGGTGTAAAGTTATTCGTAAGGTGTAGTGGATTCAGTTTTAAATTGATTTGTGGCTGAATATTCGTTAATATTAAAAAGTCACGTGTGTATAGATGAATATATATATATATATATATATATATATATATATATATATATATATATATATATATATATATATATATATATATATATATATATATATATATATATATATATATATATATATATATATATATATATATATGTGTGTGTGTGTATATATATATATATATATATATATATATATATATATATATATATATATATATATATATATATATATATTTATAATATAAATCAATCAGTAAAGCTACAAACATCCTTTAATATCCAATTCGCTCTACCTCGGTAATAATATATTTTCATATATATTACCAAAGGGGAATTTTAAGTTGATAATAAGTTCGTCGTCCCGTGGGCTCGAATCAACGAAGGACAAGAACTCAGGACTACAGTGGACGCCACCTTTCATGCAATAATTTAAAGTAAAAGGACTTAAGTAATTCATTAAGGTAAATATAGTATGATTCACTGTAAGAAATTCGCCCCTAAAACCTCTCACCACTGCCTTTTGGGAGGAAAACCCCTTTCTTGTCCAAAGTACTGTCGGAAATCCCGTAATTCCAGGCGCAGACCTGACCGGAGCTAATCGCCGCCCAAGGCAGGTCAGCTGGAGGACTGGCCACGTGCGTTCCGCCATTTTGAAATCGTAGCCATGCGGTCTGCAGTTCATGTGGGTAGCGTGATCACAACGCCATCTAGGAGGAGAAAGAAGTAACTTCCGAAGCTATAAAGGGCCTTGGAGAGAGGAACTTTCTCTCAGAATTGCTGGTGCGGACACAGAGTTGAGAGCTCCATCCCTTAATCCATTCAACTGCATATGTTCGACACATGGCGGGCAGTATCCAAAGTAACTTTTGATGTTAATTAACTTGCTTGCCCTCCCCCTCGCTGGCCCTCATAAGAAGAGAACTCCAGCTCCTAAAGAATGGTGAAGTACCAAGTTTCAAGCTTTTTTGTCAGCCACGTTCCCTCTTCTCCTCCAACTATGTTCCTTTCCTTTTCATAGTGCGATATAATTACAGTGAGACCTGTATTGCTTTATATTTTGAGCTGTTTAATCTGCAAAGCATGAATGAGAAGTGTAACGTAATCGTATGATGTTTGAGTCACTGGAATCGAGTTCAGTCTAGGCATCTTCTATGCAATTCCTCGATTCCCTGATTACAGTGCTAGTTTTGGTTAAATAATCGTGACTGTTTCGATTGCAGGATAGGTATACCCTACTGTGGATCTGCGTATCGACTTGTGTACATAGCGGCCCTTGCTACTTTGTTATCAACAACTTTTGAAACGGGAAACCCGATATACTTCCTCCAGGAAATTCCCCGTCATTTGCTCTCGCCTCATTACCCCAGAATTACACTACCATTCTTCTGATGTGTTTTCTTTTGTAAATATAATGAATTAAGTTAAACCCCAGAGTTTATCTAATCACCCACCTTTTGACATAGCCCTTCAGGCGTTCTGTTGTTTGTAATTTTAGCTGTTCCCAAGGCCAGAGTCCAGATTTTTGTGGTAATTAAGGTAAGTTGCATATCATCTTATCATACCCCATTTATTTAGCAAGACCCCAGCTTTAAAATTACAACTATATATATATATATATATATATATATATATATATATATATATATATATATATATATATATATATATATATATATATATATATATATATATATGTATATATATATATATATATATATATATATATATATATATATATATATATATATATATATATATATATATATATATATATATATATATATATATATATATATATATATATATATATATATATATATATATATAAATATTGTTGTAATTTTAAAGCCTGGGTCTTGCTAGATAAATGGGGTATGATAGAATGATATGCAACTTACCTTAATTACCACAAAAATCTGGACTCTGGCCTTGGGGACAGCTAAAATTACAAACAACAGAATGCCTGAAGGGCTTTGTCAGAAGGTGGGTGATTAGATAAATTCGGGTGTTCAACTTAATCCATTATATTATATTTACAAAAGAAAACACATCAGAAGAATGGTAACTTAATACTGGGGTAATGAGGTGAGAGCAAATGATGGGGAATTTCGTGGAGGGAGTATATCAGGTTCCCACTTCAAAATATATATATATATATATATATATATATATATATATATATATATATATAATATATATATATATATATATATATATACACACACACACACACACACACACACATATATATATATATATATATATATATATATATATATATATATATATATATATATATATATGCATTACAGAATGTAGTCTTCCTACCCCACTATCGTACGATATTGGGGACAGAAAGCCATTAGGGCACAAGGACCAGTCAGGATAGTAATTGGGCCACTAGGCTGACTCTTAGTTTTAACTATAAGACCTATTTCCCTTTGACCTTTGTGCTGGCTGTTACCGCTACTGGGATCAAGTGGGGTGTCTCGATGACCTCCGACTCACTCCATGCCCAAACCTCAGAAGTGCAAGGTTGCTTCCCGACCCTCCTGCCACTGGCCATGTTTTGGGACTTCTGCAGCCTGAATTCATCTTTTGCAAGCTAGCTCCATGCACAGATGCAATAAGAATCCTGGAATCTGGCTCTTCAATTTCTCCCCCTGCCCTTGTGAAACAATTGCCTTAAAAGGCTCGCCATGTGTAGGGCCACTCAGCATTATTGTTGTGCTAATATAAACTAATTTTATTTTCACCATCAGGAGCAAGAATAAATTCTTGGGTGAACCCACCCTTGAGCAAGTTACATAAAGTTGTCCGTGGGAAAAACATGACAATCTCAAATCTACTCCACAGTACTTAATAGACTGCCCCGTGCCTTGTTGATTTTGATCAAGAAAGCAAGTCTCACTGGAAATTGTAATCTCTTAAAGTTATAAGGGAGATCCTTTGGAATTAATGGTATCCGTGGGATTACCTGTTCTGTCCTTTCCCCTTCCTGTTAAGATAGTTGCTTCAGTTACATTGCCCAACATTTTTTGCATTTTATATTTCACCCCTTCTCACCCCCCCCCCCTTCCTATCGAGGCTGAATGTGGACGTAAAGAGCATCGGGAGTGTGACTGTTCATCTCAGTAACCTCAAAAACTATGGATTAGACACTAATACCTATTGTTTTTGGTTATTTTTACATGTCACCCCCTTCCCACCCCCACCCCCTTTGGTGCCAGTGATGTCTTATCCCCACAGTATTCTTTTCAAGATAGTAAGTCATGTTTGCCGGAATGAGGTATAATAAGCCCATAAAGTTTATTTAGTTTCTAATTCTACGGGCAGAACCAGCCCTGTTTCGGGGATGCCCTTCTAATCCCCACCCCCTTTGGTGCCCTTTGGTGCTAGTGATGTCTTACCCCCACAGTATTCTTTTCCAGATAGTAAGTCATATGTGTACCAGGTTTGGTTGAAATTGCTCAATGCATTTCAGAGTAATGCTGGAACACACACACGCACACACACATACTTCTACAGTATATAATCCATTTATGTATATATAGATTAACCAGTGAACTACCTATGAAACTGGGACAATGAGAAATAAGTGGATTCGTAGATTTGAGAAATAAGTGGATTAGTAGATTTGTGGTTTTTGGTTAGTATTTTGATGTTCTCAGTGTATGGGAGCTTTCTTTTATCGCTAAAATCTATTTGTTTGTTATTTGTAGGACATTTATTTTATA
Organism: Macrobrachium rosenbergii; assembly: GCF_040412425.1. Taxonomy (NCBI): domain Eukaryota; kingdom Metazoa; phylum Arthropoda; class Malacostraca; order Decapoda; family Palaemonidae; genus Macrobrachium; species Macrobrachium rosenbergii. The sequence goes on from NC_089763.1 coordinate 58,863,701, forward strand.
TTTTGTTTGCTGCGTTGAAGCCTTCTTGATAATGTATGGTGGGTAGAGTAATGGGTCAGATGTTGATGGGTGGTATCAAATTCCTTTTCCAGATCCCCATGGAATCATATACACTATCCTCTGAGAAATAGCTGATACCCATGTTGATAAGATTCCAAGCAGTAACTGTCATGAAATTTGCAGTAGTGAGACTGGTAGATCCATCTCACAAAGATTAATAGAGCATAAAAGATTAATGAGAAAGCAAGGGGGATTTTCGTACATAAAAGGGATATTAGCCATATCATCAATTGGGTGGGTGGAGCTGAGCTGTTTTTCACAAGTAACTGTCTGTACAAAAGGAAGAGTCTAGAATCTGCCATCATCAGTCATACTAACAATATGAATATGTCAGGAGTACATTGGATATCAGATTTCACCAATGAGTTAATCTTAAGACCTGTTCTCAAGTAGTGTAGAGCAGATACGCCCACCAGACTCTACATAGGTGGTAGCTCATGAGGACCAAAACAACAATGAACTGATCCCTTTCCATCACAGGACGCCTATGTTCTCTAACACTACCAACGTCGCCGTGCTATACCTGTATATGCATGAATACACTTACCCCTTACCAACTGTCCATATTCACCATTGATCACGATTGCAGAAGTTTGTTAATCAAAATATATAGATTGGTTACGCAAATAGTGTTTCTTCGAACCATTTTAACTTTATAGAACAATGTTAGATTACAGTAAAAGGCATTCATATATATATATATATATATATATATATATATATATATATATATATATATATATATATATATGTGTGTGTGTGTGTGTGTGTGTGTGTGTGTGTGTGTGTGTGTGTGTGTATCGTGTTATGCAAGTCAACCTCAAGATCTTTATTTCAAGATTCTGAGTTAGGCTATACCCACTGTGTAGGCTATCAGTGGTCCAAACTTAGGCCTAAATGAAGTTACTATGAGATTAACAGCCGATGTCCCGGTGTTTTTCCGGAATAAAATTTTATCAACGTAGCTGACAAAGATGACATCCCTACCTAATTTTTTTTACTGTATTCTGTATTACGAAAGTTGCATAATTCTGGTAATTATAAGAGTAACACCGACTTCTTGTAGACATCGCCAGCAAACTCAGAAGAATGTCTTTCGAAGATATAATGACATAACTTATGACGTCATTAACTTGCCTCCTTCTCGATGGATAATTGGCTATTCACGAAAAGGTCTCAACCTCTGGCAACAATGAAATACAACCAATACTCCTTGTTTACACTTTGTAGTAGTGGTAGTAGTATATAGGATTTATGCCATGAGGTCGAGTGCTAGAATCCTTGAAGAAAAGGCTTTCCACAAGTAATCCAAGAAATTACTTTCTATCACTATTTCTTCATTAAAAAGTTATATAATTAGAAATCAATTAACAAAGTGAAGAAGTCTTTGGCATTCGTCGTAACTCCTTTGATATTTTTCTTAATATGACAGTGATGATCATTGTAATAAATAGACAATTGCATAGGATTAGATTGGTAAGTGATCTTAACACAAAATGACCAACAACCCTCTATCTCTTTTTCTTGCTAATATTCTGTAATTTTTTTTTTTATACATTGCTTTTTCGTTGCTTGCTTTCCAACACTTCCAACCATTTCTCAGACCTGAATGACATTAATAGGTTCCACCCTTAGGCTGAGCCCTAAATTCCATGATCCAAATCAATCTAATCCACTGTGAAAAGTGGTCAGTTTAAAATAGTAACCTGTCAAGTATAAGGTGATTGGGAAATTAAAATGGAGATTTCCTCGAACACTGTAAAGGTGTGTTTTCTGTTAGTTTTGTTGTTGTTTGAGGATTTGGTTTTTAGAGTAGATCATTAAATCAATACACTTCAATTAATTGATAAGTATCAAAATGTGTAATACATTTTTATAACGAAACAACTATTGTTAGGCTTATATGTTTCAAAAACATATTTTGCAAGTACAGAAATGAAACATCCAGTACAGAAAAACAATTTATTCTCCATCACTGTCCAGGAAGAGGTCTTCATCCTCATCCTCATCATCAGTGGCTATGTTTATGATGACAGGTTCCACGCTCTCATGAATATTATCCAACGTCCAGAACTCCTCCTCAAAGCTATGAGACTGACAAATAACTCCTGTCCACACCTCCGGTTAAGCGCAAAGCCTGGCCTCCTGTAACTTGGCCTGGTGAATCGCTGGAGGGATGAGTGGACGTGGCACTTCATGCACCCCCATACCTGCTCAATGGCATTGAGCTCAGGGTGGCCAGGAGGAAGGCGTATGACCTCATGGCCCCAATCTCTGATGACATTGTCCACTTTGTAGCAGGGCTTCGGCCGATTTTTTTGCAAATGAGAAGTAGCTCTGGCCGTGTGGCTCCTGCTGGGAAAGGTATCCTACAATGCTCCAGCCATTTGATGAGGTTCTTTCTTTTATATGTAGGGCAACGACTATCTTCTGTTAGCGTGCTGTGATATGGAGCATTGTCTATCACAAGTACTGATGGCCCAGGGAGGGACGGCAGGAGCTGTGCTGTTAGCCACTGGTGGAAAAGCTCTCTATTCATTTCCCTGTGGTAGTTGCCCTGGTTAGACTTGGCTGGTTAGCAAAGGCATGACCCTTCTACGAAGCCATTGGCCATGCCAGCTGCAACTATCACGAAACGCTCTCCTTCTCTGGGTGGCACTTGACGACTGTAAGAGGCGCTGGTGTTAGCCTGTGTGGTAACAACCCACTCCTTGTTGTGGCCCATCCGGGTGGTGAACCAAGTCTCATCCACATACACCACCTGTCTTCCCTCCTCCTGGTGTTGCCGTAGGGCTCAGAAAGCACCGATCCGCTGGCACATAATGTCGAGTGATTCCTTTCTTGTACATCTTTCGTTGAGATGTCCAATACCGAAATCCCATTGCCTGCATGAGCCAAAGTACTGAAGACAGACATCTCCTCTGGAATGACGTTGACAGTCTTAAGGTCAACCGTCAGGGTACTAACTATGAAGTACTGCTTCTCAGCAAACTTTTGGTGAATGAAATGGTGAATGGCCCCAATTGTAAAGTTGTTGAAGACAGGTGATGCTGGTGATGCTGCAGGTGTGGAAGGTGGAGAGGTGGGGGATGTGGTGGCACGGTTGACTATTTTCTTCACCGCCTCCAAAGTCATGCCCATGATGAACCCAACGCGTTTGTAAGGCCTGGAAGAAAATTACAACATTAGCATATATATATATATATATATATATATATATATATATATATATATATATATATATATATATATATATATATTTTATATTATATATATGTATATATATCCTACAGTACAGTATATAGCAAAAGTCCTGTAACCCATCTTCTATAGGCTATTTTTCGTTCGAAAGACGATGATCCTTGTTACTTTATTCTACTCTTGGTGTCCGAAAAAGGGGAAAAATAAATGGTCGCTTGACTTTTGCTGCATAATATACGAGCAGCTAATTTTACTGTTAATATTGTCATTCGCATATTATTATCAGGTTTTATGAGTCCAGAATGACTTCGTCTAATCTTAGAGACAAACAGTTGCTTATTGTAGGTTGTAATTGGGTGATCTGCCAATTCATCACTTTCAATTAAGAATCATTCAAGTAAGCAAATTGAAGGACCGAGTATACTTATACTTTTTAGTTTGCAAGTTTTAATGTTGTTCCGCAAGTTATATTCTACTAAGAAATCAACAACTATTGCTTTATAGAGCATATATAATTATCTTTCTGCACCTTATGGAAGGCAACAAATGACGAAAACTTAGTAGCCTTGGATATCCGGGTGTATTCCTTACCCAAGAAAGGGCCCTATTATTCATTTACCTGTTCAAGCTTACGTAGGGTTTGCCACCGGCCTCCTCACTTCTAGACAATTGTGCAAGTCGAATCACAAAAGCTGTCCTGCAACCACGGGGACCATGACTTATCATAGCCGCCATTCTTGAAGCCTTGACACGGTACGAATATTTATTCAGAATTTCAGAGACTGCTGTTTGTCGTCATCACCTAGTGGGAGGAGTCGGGACGTCATATGTTTATGTCACGTATAACTTTGAACCCATACATTAGAGTGTTCCGCCACTGGCTTCTGCTGCTTTATTTTACTCTTATGAATATACTTTTTTCTAATATAAGTAATAAAGAATGCTGCCGAAAATTAGGTAGGGGTGTAAAGTATACTATGGCTAAGTAATATCTTTGTCAAATACACGGAAAAAAAAGTTATTCAGGAAAAACACCGGGACAAAGGCTCTGAATCTCATAGTAGGCTAACAGTATACAGTAGCCTGTGCCAAAACTACGTAATAAAGTCACACCACGTATAATAAGACATTAACCGTAATATCTTTCTTTATGCACTGTATAGGTAAAATCTGTAACACACATCAGTAGGTAAAAACCGATATTGCAAAAAATGCAATTCGTCAAGTCTGCTGATAAACACATTCAAGTCAGAATCTATACCTCCAATAAGATAATAAATTACACATCATAGTTCGTGATAGTAATGCTATGTACTATATGTTATAGTAAAACAATGAAGCAGTCATCCACCATTTGCATCATTGATGTAAACAAACACTCAGTGGTCAGTGCTGGATTTTGACAGAAATTCGTCAGCTAAGTGGAGAATGACTTCACACCACAAACAATGATGTCACTACGTTCACAGAGTACTGAATTGTTTTAACATCATATTATTTCATATTGATCTCTGTGTTGATATACTGAATATTTTCATTGCACACATGCTTTAGTGAGATAGATTTGTGGCAGCCTGCCGGAGGAGCAGTAAGTGGTATAAAGTGACTGCTATAAGTGCTGTCCTACTTGTTTACAACTCAGGATAAAGGTTTGCTTTTTATCCCCTTCATACAATTCGACCCCTAGTCTTAAAAACATGTTTTTAGGCTTGAAAAGTCGAATTATCGCCGCACTTTATAGTTTATTTACGGCACACACACATACACACACACACTCACACTCACACTCATATATAACTAAATTATTGATAGACGAGGAAGTGTGTGAATGGAGAAGATAGAAATTTTTGGGGCTATTTTTTTTGTGAAATAATTATGAAGTATGAGAATGTAGTGATTGCATGATATGACCAGATAAAGATTGTGATAGAATGATGGATATGTATTGTCTAGAAGGTAATTTGTTAGGTTATTTTAGAATTGTATAATAAATGCGAACCCTATTTTAGATATAGCCTATAATGATTGGCTTTTTGTAAACATTAGGTTTAAATATTGTTGTGGATGTAGTGATGAAACAAGGAAAAACGGACGTAAGTATATCTGATTGTAATAGTTAGGCTACTTGTATGTAGCTTCAAATTCTATCACGGTAGTTTTCTTATTTTGTTCCTTGTTTAGATTCAAGGCTTGTAGTGATGCACATTAAACAGAAATTTGTGAGGAAAGTTAAATGGCAAGTGTTTATATTAATAAACACGTATATGTCTGTTGAAATGGTCAGTAGATTATACATCTCAGCCTTAAAAACAATAACTGGTAAAAGATCTAAGCTATGACTGTCAGCATGGATATATTCCACTTGTAATAAAATGTTCCCCTGATCCCAACCCCTTGACGAGGTGTGGGGCTTAGGGATCCACTGCAGTGAGAGTTTGCTATTTTACGCCTCCTCTCTCTGCTGTGGATTCTACAAAACTTGGGACCTGTAACTCCATTACTCTTCCTCCTCCTATTGATTTCCCCCTACCCTTCTTCCTCTTTTGTTGACGACCTTGGCATGGCATTGGATTATAGACACAACTGCTCTTGTAGAAATAGGACATGGGGTACCCTACGTGATCGAGAGAGGGGAAATTTTTATGTTAAACCATGCCCTCAGTGCTGGGTCCGAGCTCGACGGACTGATAACTCCTAAAGGACAGAGGGAATAGTGTATATCCAGGTGAGGATCCCAAGGAAGTTACCACTGTGGAGAACAGTATTGCTCGTCCCCCAATTGGGCCTCCATGGTGAGACGGACCTCATCCTTGTATGACGGCTTATTTAAACCTCCCTACAACTTCTCTCCGCAGGGTGGGTAATGCCGTCAGTGCACCTCACGCAGTGCACTGTAGGCATTACTTAAGGTTCTTTGCATCGTCCCTTCGCCCCGTAGCTACAACCCCTTTCATTCCTTTTACTGTACCACCATTCATATTCTCTTTCTTCCATCTTACTATCCACCCTCTACTAACAATTGTCTCATAGTGCAACTGCGAGGTTTTCCTCCTGTACACCTTTCTACTATCAATTTCCCATTCAGCGCTGAATGACCTCTTAGGTTTCAGCGCTTGTTCTTTGGCCTAAATTTTGTATTCCCTACGACTTCTCGTATGGCAATGGGCTGTTCACGGGAGAACTCAATTTATGATAATCAAGGTATAACAAACACAAAAGCAGATATCGTCATGACCCAACCTTGACTCACTTCGGCTCCCTCTATTTGGGAGCGGAAGTTGGTCAAGGATTCTAACCTTGGAAACGGAACACAGAAGTTCTGCCCTAAAGTTAGAAACTTATTTATTAAACATACATTCAGCGACAGAAATGTCGTTTAGACAAATAAAAGAAAAGACGTTGCTTATAGACGCCACAACAAAAAGCCAATTTGAAGACTGTTTGTCAAAAAAACATTGATAATATAAATGTAAAAATAAAGAAAACCACGACACTGTGAACAACGTTCAGGGTACCATTGCAGTTCCTGAAAATAATAATGAACTGGTCGACGAGAATATGGTGTTGGACTCTCTTAAAAGAGATATCTCAAAGTCAAGATTGTGGGCTATATATAATACCGAGTAAACAAAACAACAAAATATATTAAGAATTGCAAAAATAAAATCTGAAGGTGAAGAACAACTTTGGGCCAAACAGAGGGTAAGACCTTATGTCCCAAAGCCACTACAGTGTCAAAATTGTGGTAAATAAGGGCACATGAAGGAAAACTGTCGAAATGAACCTATATGTGCTTGTTGCGGATCTGACGAATATGCCACACAATGGAAATGTAGTAGGCCACAGTGTGTAAAACTGTGGGCAAGATCATCACTCAAGGTCCAAAGAATGCATGTGTTACATACACAGTACAGAACTGAAACTATCAGAGAACGAACAGGGATGTCTACAAAAGAAGCTAAATTAGATTTGAAAGTGAGAGGAATTCAAGATCCGGCTAAGAAACATACATATTCTACAAAAACAAGAAACAACAATGAAGTAAAAATACACAAAGATAGAAGTAACAAAGCACAGAAAAATAAATCCCAAGAAAAAATAAATCTGTTACAGAAAAAAAACTGAAATGATAAAGAATCAATAAACAGGTGCAAAAGATAGGGATGATATTTTATCAAATTCGTTTTCAGTATTAATGCAAATAGAAGCACAAGAAGATACTACTACAACGAAAAAACCAACTACTATTAGAGAAACATCAGTTAAACCAAAGACAAAAGATATGAAGAAAGAACAAAAAGACAAGCTAAGAATACACCTTTATCTCCTCAGATAACAGTAAAACCTATGGAAGCAGATATCCAAAACACCGAAGAAGTAGAACAGACCCACACCATAGATTAGAATGATTATGTCAAGAGACGAGAGATTACTCCATCACCAATAATTGGTACAACAAGAGCAAATGAAACAAGAAGTATACAAGAAAACAGATGTGGATGTATTGAGCGCTTTCTGGCATTGTGCAGTAATAACAAAAACAACAGAAGATAGTTTAACAAATATTGTAAGAAATTTTATGAAATATAGAAAAAAAGAAACCACAGATTTGAACATACATGAAAAGGTTGCATGTGCATTGAACACTTAATATTTTATAAAAAAAAAAATTGAATGTCATGAGTAAATTATTAGAAAAAATCCGAGTTGATAATACAAAAAATAAAGCAAAACAGCTTTAACATAATGTTTTCCATAGCTGTGGAACGTGAATGGTCTACAGACCAGATTACATCTAGGAGAAATACAACTATTACTACAAGAATATGAACCAATGATACTGTGTTTACAGCATGTCAACAAAGCATTATCAACAACAGGTAGATACATCTTAGCATCTAAATCCAGAGAAGAAGAAGGAAATTTAGGTACTACCATATATGCACATAACAAAGTAGTTTACGACAGAGTACCTGTAAACATTACTGACTTGCAAATATCAGGTGTTAAAATGCGAATAAAAAAGGATAATTATGTAATTTATAATTTATACAACCAACCTAATAAAAATTACAACATTGACAAACTTTCGGAATTACTTAACAGTGCACAAGAACCTACATTAATAGTAGGCGATTTTAATGCTCACAACCCTATATGGGGCTATAAACGTACAAACCCAGATAAAGCAGGAAGTAAAATAGAAGAATTCGCGTGTTTAGATAGTGTGCACGTGTTATTCAAAAACACATAACATATGGAGCATTTTCCTGAGTTGTAACTCTATGTGCATCAGTCATAGTGGACAGATTAAACTGGAATACAATTGATGACTTATAACACCTGTGATCATTTCCCAATATTAATTTCATTATTCCAAATAATCCTGCCAAGCATGTCACTCACAAGATTTATAAAGCAGATTGGGAGTGATATAAATTGCACACTAGGAACATCCCACCATTTGAGTATTTAAAAGATCATAATGAAACAAATAAATTTCTTGTTGATTTCATTTAAAATGCTGCTGAAAGAGTAATACCAAAATCAAAATCTCATCCAACAAAACACAAAGTTCCATGGTGCCCTGATAAGCTAACAGAATTAATAAAAATAACACTCAATCAGGAAACGACTAAATAATTTGAATAAATAATTAATAAAATTAATAAAACATTACCGCTATTAGAATGAAATTCACCAAAAAAAAAAAATGACTACTATCACTAGAAATTGATACATTAAAACCTCTATACAACAAAATATCTAAAAAATTTAAAAAAAGAAATCATTCAAGGAAGAATGATTTCATGGAGGAAGTATCTATCAGATTTCTCTAATAATACTCCCATGCAAAAAATATGGAAAAAATACAGGAAAATAAACTGTACCCGTGTTAAACCACCTAGACATGCCGTTTTAAAAGATAGAAAAAGAATACTTGATCCGAAAGAAACAAGTAATGTAATAGGAGAAATCTTTGCAAATGTAACTAGGGATAAAAATTTAGATGAACACTTCTGCACAAAGAAAAACAATATAGAATTGATAACAATAAATTTTGAAACAATAGAAGATATATATCACAATAAAAATTCAATATGAATGAGTTTGAATATGCTGTCTTGATCAGCAATAAATCTGCTCCTGAGGTGACAATATTTGTTTCGAAATGATTTGTCATCACCTCTGGCAGTCATACCTATTACAATGTTATGATCATTTAGAGCTTCGAAATTTATTTCCAAATGAATAGCGAAATGCCATAATAATTTCTATCACCAAAACTGGAAAGGATCCCAGTAATGCAAATACTCACAGACCAATTTCTTTAACAAGTTGCTGATGCAAATTACTAGAGAAAACGGTAAATGGTTGACTGGCGTGGCACATTCGAGAAAATAAAATTCTGACCCCCACTCATTTCGGGTCACAATCTAACTTAGAAGACCACTTACGTAAAGGATTTGAACGATAAAAAATTACTTTAGCTGTCTTTTTTGACATTGAAAAGGGATACGATACTACTTGGAGGTATGCAATATTAAAAACGTTATATAAAAATAGCATCCGTGAATATTTACCTAGGTTGATCCAAAACTTTCTGACAGATCGCACTTTTCAGGTGAGAATTGATGATGTATTGTCAAGTATATTTCCACTTGAAAATGGTGTCCCACAGGGAAGCGTCCTTAGTGGCACACTGTTTAATTTAGCAATAAATGATATCAGTAATAATCTACCTATTGGAATTAAAAGTAACCTGTATATGGATGACTTTGCCAATAATTATTCAGCATCTCGCATAAAGCATGCAGAACGAATGATTAATAAAAGCATAATAAAAATAGATGAATGGGCCTCATCTGTAGGCTTTAAATTTTCCATAGATAAAACTCGAGCAGTCACATTTGATAAAAATAGAAGGTGGAATTAAGGTGAAGAAATAGTTTTAAAAATAAATAATCTTATGGTAGTTCATTACATTTAACTTGTAATTGTAAAGCTGAGTTTGGTGATGATCTAAGGCTCCTGTACATATTCTAAGGGCTTCGTTGTAAACTGGATCTGTCGATTTCAGCGTTACGGCTGATGCTGAGCCATATATTTCGCTTCCATAATCATTGATAGACAACATTGTTGCTTTATACACTACAACAAGGGTATGTCTAACCGTTCTCCAAGTAGTGTTGGATAGTTTTTTTTTAATTAGATTTAATGATCGTTTATATTTTGAGTTCTTGTATGTTAAGTGGGCTTGAATTGGAAAGCCCACTTAACATACGTGAAATCAAAATGTAAACGATCATTAAATCTAATTGAAAAACTATCCAACACTACTTGGAGAGCCGATAGACATGCCCTTGCTGTAGTGTATAAAGCAACAGTGTTGTCTATCAATGATTATGGAAGCGAAATATATGGCTCAGCATCAGACGCAACGCTGAAAACGTTAGATCCAATTTACAACGAAGCCCTTAGAATATGTTCAGGAGCCCTTAGATCATCACCAAACTCATCTTTACAATTACAAGTTAAATGTAATGAACTACCGCTGTCCCCATGGAGAAATAATAACAATGACAAGTGCCCTAAGAATTCAGACAAGTGATTCACCAGCAAAAAATTATTTGAATAAAGTGATATATTTATAAACAATCATTCACCACTTTTCCCAGTTAGATCTAAAAGATTATTTAAATCACTAATATACTTTCAGTAGTTAAACTACCTCTTCCTTCAACTATGAATAAAATAAGGATTTGCACACACACTTAAAATATTTATCAAAAAGCTACTCATATACCCCAGAACACCATAGACAACATACAATAGCACATATAACCCGCAAAGGTCCACATTATGCAATATACTATGCAAAGACGGATCCACAGTAAATCACAATATGGAGTGGGATGTGCAGCATCAGCAGCAGCAGCAGCAGCAGTATCCCAAGACGAAACGCATCGATTCTTTCTCCCGGATAATGCCTCAGTATCCACAGCAGAGTTGTGTGCAGTTGCATCATCCATAAAAATAATTAGAGAAAATCATTCACTAATTTTGTGATTTTTAGCGACTCGAGAAGCGCTCTAGAAGCTATTCAAAGTTACAAACCAAAAAATAGTATTGTACACCAAATTAAGTTATTACTCCATATAATAATGGGAAAACTAGAGAAATAATGGCAAAATATTTGGAATGAAGAACCTGAGAGTAAAAAACTTAAGCAAGTAAAACCCAGTGTTGTAAAATGGAGTTAATCCACCAAAAAGAGATATATACACAAGTAATTCTGACACGTCGCCAAATAGGCTATTCTCGTCTGACACACCTAATGAATAATCCACATCACCCTGCTCCTGAATGTTCAGAATGTAAAGTAATGATAACAATTTAACATTTATTGTGAGAATTTCCAAAGTATAATCAACAGCGAACAGTAAGTTTTGGAAATAAATCGAAATAAATTTTGTCAGACACTTCAACATTTGAAATTAGTCCAATTATAAAGTTTTTGGAAAATTGTAATTTAATTGACTAAACAGTAATAAAAATATAAATAAAAACAAATCCTTCTGGCCAACCTGTGAGAGCTGATGATCAGCTCCGTGGTCTGGTAAAACTATTTTAATAATAATAATAATAATAATAATAATAATAATAATAATAATAATAATAATAATAATAATAATAATAATAATAATAATGTTTCAAGCTTACCAATTAGATGTCATGGTGGAGGCAGGTTGGTATCGATTCTAAACACAGGACTTGACTTCGATAGGCAGGATCGATGTCAGCAATTATCTCTCTTAAGCAGCCGAATGGTCCCAATCTTTGTTCATCATTGTGTCTCAACCAAGTATTAGTTGGAATTCTGGCCGATGTGGTTATCGATCATAATTGCAAATTGGTATCGTGCATTCAAAATTAAATGACAGATGTGGCTTAATATTTGTGGTTGTGTATATGTAAATATATATATATATATATATATATATATATATATATATATATATATATATATATATATATATATATATATATTATATGTGTGTATACACACACACACATATACAAATATAAACATATAATTTTTAATTGTATGCTTTAATGAACTACTTTTGTCAAGAAATTACCTCCTCTAATTTGTCAGTCTTTTTTCATTTCAGGTAAGTTTGCAGTCATTTATGAATGTAGAGGCTTTCATTGCAAGGCCTAACATTAGCATCATACAAGGTAGAGTACTGAATTTTGTAATTGGTCCCGTAGTATCCATGAAAAATATCGTGATATGATTGCTTCCATTATTTGTTTGATTTCGCCTATTAGATTGCGATTAGAAAACGGATAGAGCCATAGAGATTATAAAATTCAGCAAAGTTTTGTATAGGTTTCGACTTTATATATAAATGAGGGATTTTGCGTATGGCAAAGGCAGTAAAATGGATGTCATGACTTGCAGTATTCTTTTAGGTAACTTTGATATGGTTATCTTTCCCTGTCTCGTCCTCCCTATCCTATACATTATGGAGTAAATGAGAATGGAATAGTATACCTTAAATGTGTGTATGTATATTGAAAGCCTACAACTGATTGCCATGGGTGTTGTAGTAGTGAATTTTCCGTGTGCATTGCATTTCTTAGTACCTCATCCAAGCTGAAAGCTGAAAATTTGTCTGGCATCCCTATGTATGTGTACATGTATACAGTAAACGTTTCACATTTTCAACTTTTCTCAGGATCAGTCTCAGTCAAAGTTAGCACAACGCATTCTTGGTTAAAAGAGATTTGTAGTTCGTTCATAAGGGATTAGATCCATTTCAAGGGAGATCATCAAAGCAGTAATGAAAATATTGTGGTGATATTTCAAAACCCATAATTACCAGACTAAAAATGGTAAAACTTGCAGAAAGTTTCCTCATGTAGTGCTGATTTAAGGTTGTTCAGGACATGGGCGTTGGGGTTAAGTTGGAGCCACGATAGGGTGTCCAGAGTATTACATTGTAATACATAAGAAAAATCTTGATCAAATACTTGCGGAGTGTACCAAGGTGGTTCTTGTAGCAGTGAGACACACCGACCATTTTTCATGTAGTTTACTCAAACTATGACCTCAAGGACTAGGATGGCGCCGAAATGAGGATACAAAGTTTTACGTATAAATATATAGGAAACATTTTAATAATATACTTGAATTTGCACCAAGGACTTCAGTGTTACCCAAGGAACATTCTTGGAGTCCTTGATGGTAGTTTCCCAGTACCTTTATTCGTTTTAATCTATATTGTGTGACAAAATAGGTGTCTTAGAATATTAGTTACAATGGTATACAGATGATGCAACGGTTGCTGTAGTGAATCATCTTAGTAAATGCAGAATTAAAGCAGCAATTGTTATTTATATTCCCAGTGATTATACAGATTTATATGTAAAATGATCATACAGTATTACTAAACAAACCGAATGGTCATGATCTTGAACAGCAAGCTTACGCAGAATGGAGTGGCCCTTATGTGATGAAGTGAAAAAAAATGAAAGGAGTAGAAATGAACACATATTGAATAACCAAATAGCTATAAAGTTAAGTATACCATAGTTTAACCAGACCACTGAGCTGATTAACAGCTCTCCTAGGGCTGGCCCGAAGGATTAGAATTATTTTACGTGGCTAAGAACCAGTTGATTACTTAGCAACGGGACCTACACCTTATTGTGGAATCCAAACCACATTATAGCGAGAAATGAATTTCTATCACCAGAAATAAATTCCTCTGATCTTCATCAGCCGGCCGGAGACTCGAACTCGGGCCTACCGAGTGCTATATATTCCTCACACGTTCAGAAAACATTTTATTTTTATGGATGTAGCTTGCAAGTGAATGGTTTAGCCAAAAAGGAATGCTAAATTTATTCACAGATATCAGTCTTCCAACAAATACCCTTCAAGCTACTGTGTGGATTAGAAGCTAGAAGAATGAAAAATCTCGGGAAATTTATTACATATAATATATATATATATATATATATATATATATACATATATATATATATATATATATATATATATATATATATATATATATATATATATATATATATATATATATATATATATATATATTTATGAGACATATAAGTATGCAAGTAATGTTGCAATTAGCCCTTTATTGGTAACCTTTAGGATGCAGTGAACATCTGGTAACCTGGGGTGAACTCAACCCTTCAAAAAAAAAAATGGGAAAATGGTTCTTGTGCAATCATAATTGTAAAAATACTGGCCTACGTTTTCATTTTTATACTGTGTTTTACTTATAAAACTTTCATACAATGACTCTTGACAATATTTTGTAGATATCAGTAAAAATTTTTCCAGGTACATAAGAAATATGTTGAAATTAAATGATTAAGTTGAACCCTGTGAAGGTTCAGTTCCGTTAGTGGCACAGATTGCTAAAAAAAAAAAATTTTTAAAAATCTTGTCCAGAGCAGTCTCCAAGCAGAAAGGTAAGAAAGACCTGAAATTTCTTGGTGTAATTTTTGGTTAAATATATACTTTTCATCCAAACCCATGCAATTGTGGAATACTGAGGATAATTTTTAACCTAAAGTTTACCATTTGGCCCCATGTCTATCAGGCTGTGGAGAGATTATGACTGGACAAATTCTGAAGCTACTGAACTGCCCATCCATGATGACTCTTGCATATGAGGGAAAACCTAAAAAATTATGTCAGGATGTAAACAACTCGGTTACCTTTCTGGTTTCTGGGTTAAGTAACTGACCAGTTTGTGTTAGGTATGTCTAGAGAAAGGGAAGCTTTAGATTTAGAGGAGGAAAGCAATAGTTAAACATTTGTTTAAAGGGAACAGTGATTGTAACAATGAGGACATATAATTTAGGATACACTCGAAGATGTATGATAGGCTTTTGATAGAAAAAGCAGAACATATAGCTACGGAAGGATTGATGTTGGGAAAATAATGTGGTTTTGAAAAAGCTGAAGATGTTCAGATGAAGTGGTATTTATAAAGCAGTTGTGTTACAGGCTTGAGGGTAAAGGAAAATGCATTTTCTGGCTTATTTGGACATAGAAAAAGCTTATGATGGAAGTAGTAGAGATGCAATGTGGAGGATAATGTATGAAGTATAAGGTACTCTTTCGATCTTTTGCTGTTTAGTCATTGGTGTCTTGTTCCTTTGCTCTTAGTATTTTTCTGAATGGAATGATTTAAAAAAAACGGAGAAAGGGATGAAGTAAATTCAAAGTTGTTCTGTAGGAAGGAGTTACTGATGAAAAGGGAAGTGGTTTACGTTTGCGATTGGGAGAGGGTTGAATAATGATAAGAGAAGCTGCAGAGCTAGGTGAAAGAGTTTGAAATGCTACGCAGAGAAGAATTGTTAAAAGGAAACGACTGTACATGCACCTTCTTTTAAGAAATGTTTACCTACAGGTGTGTCTACACTAAAGTAAAACATGTTGTACACACACTTCGGCAACTTACTGGGTACCTATGACAAACAGGTTGAAAGCAAGTCAACGAATTATAAGTGGAAAACAAATCTTTGGTAAATGGTAGACAATCATATGAAGCGCTGGTTAGGACGATCAATAAGTCGTCGATTTGTATTCCACCTGTTACGTTGTGTGCGGTAAGTTGCTGACGTGGTTTTATGACACATTTTACTGTATTGTGGATGCACCCTCATATGCATATAAACATGAAAGCATTTAAATTCAAGTCGATTGTTCTTTAAGCCAAACAGAATTTAAACAAATACCTGAAGTTGATCATGTGACCGGAAGGCGTCAGTCACGAACTTACTTTGGAAATGCCATACAGTATACTTATAAATTTTATAAATACTGTGATGGAAACGCAAACTTTAATTATACTCTTACTTCATAAAGAACGCTTTGTTTATCTACCTACCTACTACAGCATATAGTTTTCAGTATGAAAAGCAGTATACATTGGGAAGAGCTGTTCATGGAAAGATGCATAAAAGTTCTGAACATGATTTTTTTTTACGATAAATAAAAATGTTCTGGTGATTTCTTAAGTGTTGTTTCACAATTGGGAGTGGGATTAGTTTTTCCTTGAACAAAAGAATGTAATAGTAAATTCCCTATTCACAGTCATAAAGTTTTCTGTGAAATTCATGGTTTATTTCATGGTTTTCATGGTTTATTGGACATAGTATTAAATATTGATTTAATGCGCACTTATACATAAATAAATAGTACAAAATCACATTCCACAATAATAGAATACAGGATAAGAAAATTAATCCGATCAAACACCTTCAAATGATAGCTTTTATGCAGTTTTGGAATCTTTTCTTTAGGGATGGGTCAGATAGATTTATTGTATTGTTTGTGTCCGAAGACAAGGCGGTGGACAGTGAACCATCAGTTTCATCAGATGATGTTTCATTACTGGTCTTAACAGATGACACAAAAGTCAATTTTTCATTGCTTATAAAACATGTATAATGATATGTTTGGAGCTGGAAAACATCAGAAAATTATTTAGTTACTAAGGTAGAATCTCACAATATGTGATGAAACAAATATTGGACCTTTATTCCTCTTGAAAGTGAATGTTGTGAAGAGTGGGTTATGGTGGGAGAATGGCCACAAAAGTAAATGAATAAGGAAGATGGTAGGGTGCCTGCAAATCGTCGGAGATTTATGGGAGAGGTTTATGTAAATAAAGATTTAAATTTATTGAATATATGAGGGAATCGTTAAGCCATCTCTTCATCATGGTTGGAAGTTGTGAGCATTGGTTACCAATGAAAACATAAATGTGGAAACTGCTGACATTAATTTCATTGTGGAAATGAGGTAAGAATAATTGAAATATTTATAAATGAAGATACGACAGAGAAGTGGGCAAGTGGAGCATGGTATAGTGTTGAAAATACATGTAATATAGAAGTGTAGGAAATAAGGGGAAGAGTAGACTGAGAAAGTCCAGGCTAGATTGAAGACAAGAGATGTTTGAAAGGTAGACTCCCAGCATCCTGGAAGTGTGAAATAGCCTGCAGCATTAGGGATTCGATGTGCTGCAGATGTGCTCGTTTGTCGAGCTGCTGATTTCTTGGAAGTTTTATGCACGTGGTTTATAATTTATTTAGCAGACAATACATGAAAATGAAGGTATCTTTTCTTGATTTTTATGGAGTTAGTTTCTATGAAGAATGACTACTTTATGGTTGGTGGATGGCTTAGCTTAAGCCAACGCCCTACCAATAAGTATGGTAGGGTGTTAAAATGGTCAATAACCCTGGTGTCGGTATATAATCTCTTCAAGCTGACGGAGATATTTTTTCCTAGAACAACGCATTCATGTAGTCAATCACGCAAATTCACACAGACATACACATACACACATACATACATACATACATATATATATATATATATATATATATATATATATATATATATATATATATATATATATATATATATACACAGTATATATATCTATGAAACACGTGCATATTAGTTCCATATTCATATTTATATTATTGTATCTCTGAGAAATTAAAGTAGACTCCTCAGTACATGCTTTTTGGAATCACACCAAGGGACTGATATTAGCACTCCAATTGATGACGTACGCAGAAGAGAAACTTGTAGAAGAATTAAAGGGTCGAGGTGCGATTAGTGTTGGAAGAATGAAGAAGACCAATGGAGCAATAGTTCTACTTAATTTAATCATCACATTCAATTCGACCCACTTACCTTATATAATAAAAGCAGCATGGTTACGTTTCAAGGTTAAGCAACATATACCAAGACTGAGATGTTTTTATTGTCAAGAATATGGTCATATGTTTGGATCTTGTAGGCAGAAGAGACAAGGTAAGCCTACTATGTATGTTAGATGTAGTGAGCCAGAGCATGGTGTGTGTATTTTATAAAGAAGCAAACTTATACATTGTGGATACAGTCATCCATCTTCACAGAATTGTGATGTGTACATCATGAAGAAAGAAATGGAAACTGAACAGATCACATTGACAGAGGCAACAGAGAAAGTATTAAATCAGTATGTTAGACCAGGAATATCCTTTTCCAGTAAAGCTGCCAGCCGAAGAAGGAATATAAATGCTACCAGGGGTGCATCTCTTGGCCATGTAAAGGGGGGGATCAATGGCGACCTGTATTCATTCCTCTTGGGAGGTTATGCCAGTAGTTTCTGGTACTCTTGCCTCTTGGGAGGCTTTGCCAGTAATTTCTGGAACTCCTGCCTCTTCGGAGGCAGCGCTAGTGATTTCTGGTGCTCTAGCCCTTGCAGAAGCAGAGCCAGATGTACCTGTCACTCCTGCCTCCCTGGAGGTTACACCAGTTATACCTGGTATGTCCACCTCTTTTGAGGCTGCGCCAGCTGTAGCTGGCACTCCAGCCTCTTTGGAGGCCGCATTATCAGTTTCTGGTGCTTGTGTCTCACTGGAGCCTGCACCAGTCAGGAGCACTTGAAAATTCCACCTCTCCTTAAGCATCACCCATTTTGTTAGGTGCTTAAAACTTGAAATTTCCATAACGAAGATGCTATCAAACGTGCCAAGCATCCATGATACTGGGGAGGCCTTGCCATCTATGGCAGGTATTTCCTCCATGGAAGCAGCACCACCATCAACTTCAAAACAGAAGGCTACCATAAATAATCAGTCTTCTCCCAGAAAACAGCCGAAGCAAGGCAATATAGAATGCTTAAAGGGGCTCTAGTTTGACAGCCTCAAAACCAAAGTAAAATTAATTCATTTTCTCCAGTTGAACTGTCAGGGATTAAGAGCTAAATGGGAAGAACTAAGGCTAATGATATCAGAAGTGTCTACTGTATGTATAGGTTTGCAGGAGACTATGATTGGTAATAATACGTGTCAGAGCCCACGAGAGTATACAGAATATCATTCCACTTATAACATAAATATGGGAAGTCATGGGGGCGTAGTTTTTACATATTCGTAATGATACCCCACAAAATCTTCTTAGTATCCAGTCTACACTGCAAGTGATAGGATTGCAGCTGCATTTGCAAAGAAAATATACAGTATGTTCTCTCTATCTACTCCCTAGTGAATTCTTCCCCATTGATGAATTTAAATCCCTTATTCTACAGCTACCACGCCCTTTTCTTATTCTGGGAGATATGAGTAGTAGAAACCTCTTTGGGGTGACATCATTACCAATCAAAGAGGAAATTGACTGCGTTCCATCATAGAAAGTGAAAATGTGAGAATCCTAAACACAGGGGAGCCTACACATTTTCACGTTTAAAGCAGGCATATGATCAGCAATTGATTTATCTGCATGTAGTGATGACTGCCCTATTGATTTCAGTTGAAGAGTGATAAATGTTATATTTACCAGCGATCATTTTCCAATAGTAATAAATGTAGCTTCAAATCCTTCATCTTCAAAGTTCCCTAAATGAAACATTGTCAAGTTGAATGGGCAGGATTCCAGGAACAGCTTGATAGATGACTCAGCTGATGCCTTTCCCTCTGTAGACAATGCCCTTGACTTTTTTTAATACAATTATATTCTTGGCTGGTCTTCAATCAATACCTAGGACATTGAGCTTATTTATCTGCTGACCTTTTCCCTAGTGGACTTATAAATGCCAGGAAACTCATAAAACTATGAGACCAGCTTTCACCAGATGCCTCAGACAAAAATGTGAGTATTACCATATTGAATTTCGAAAACCAAGAGCTCATTTCCTCATTAAAGATAAAAAGGCACGAAAGGAATAGGAATCTTGGACAATTTTCATATCTTCACCAAACTAAAAAACATCTCTGACTTTAGTTTGTAAGAGAGCTAGGAAAATAGCAGGTAACTTTACTCCTTGTCAACCTCCAGTTATCAAGATCAATGGTAGTGAAGTAGCAGATCCCCAGTTAGTGGAAAATGAGTTTGCCGATCATTTTTCTAATGTAAAAAATGAAAATGATGACAGACCCTATGGAGCTCTAAGAGCGCTAATGAAACAGACCGAAATTGATTTTAATGTTAAGGATTGAACAGTACAATCTACCTTTTACTATGAGGGAATTTTAATCAGCCTTAAGTAAGTGTAGTGAATCAGCTTCTGGACTGGATGATATGACACATTCAGTAACTAAGCATACCCCGCAAATATGAGATTTTTTCTTATTAAGCCTTATTAATGTAATTTTCAGAGAACATATCATCCCTGAGTTATGGGAGGTGTTAAAATTACTGCTGTTTGTGAAATCAGGGAAAGACCCATTCGACACAGAGAATTATCATTCCATTGCAGTGACATCATGTGTGTGTGTGTAAGATCTTCAAAGAAATGGTGAATACATATTTGATGTGGTACAGCATGGTAAATATCTGTCTCCTGCTCAGTGTGGTTTTAAGTATGCACGCTAAAACTGATGTGTTGGTTCAAATGGAATCATCAGTATGTGAAGGTTTTGCTAGGAAGCAGCATTATGTCACTGTTTTCTTTGGTCTTGAGAGGGCTTATGATACAATTATGGATATATAGCATTCTGAGGGTCCTTTATGAATGCAACCTGAGAGGAAATTTGCCTTTTTTTCATCAAGGCTTTTTTTTATAAATAGGTTGTTTCAGTATTTTTTTGAGTAAGCTCACAAACAAGCTTTGTTCGGTCTTGGTGGAGAGAATTGCATTAATCTCAGGTAAAATGTGGTTTGCTATTGTGGTAGTTATGCCATGAATGTTAAAGTGGAAAAGAAATGTATTTTCTCTAAAGAAAATTATTTTGATATAGGGGCGGATTATTATGCCAGTGAAATCCTTTTGTAAAAAGAAGGTTCTCTATTATACAAAAGACAAAAGTTAGTGAGCATTTACCTAGAACATTTGATATGCTCAGTCAAAATAAACAATGGGGTACAAAATATAACAATGAAAATTAATTCAATCACTGCTACAATCTTCACTAAAAGGTCTATTCACAAGCATCTCATTGTAAGACAAGTATTTCTAAAGTTTATCTAAAGGTTCATTCACTTTATTATGGAACAATGTTTCGGGCACCATTAATTTCTTCTCATACATCCTACGTTTAAAGATTATTGGTTACTCTTGGGAGCTCTCTGTCAAGCAATTAATTAGGAAAATCACTTACAAAGCTCACCATTAAGAAGCTTACCTGAATGGCAAACTTCTACACCTGCGGGGAAGAAACAAATAACAGTTGGTAGTGGAAGGAAATAGTGACACATTAGCAACAAATATAAAAAATCATACAAAAAATTAAAAATTCCTGAAAATTCTTTACAAAAAATTGTGAGGCACTACAACACCAACCAGCAAAGACAGCTCCAATCCCTGGGTTCTGCTGCAAAGGATTGATAGAGATATCCAGCTATCTCCGTTGCCACTCGGCGAGAAGCCTATGCTTGCAAGGGAAGCTGTATAGTCTCTAGTCGTGAAAGCACAGGGATTGTACTGCCTGAGGAACCGCTTCACCTGTCACTGACACAGAAGATCGGGACAGGGAGGAACTCTTCTTAGTGCCTCGGAAGCAGAGCTAGCAGGTCAGGCAAAAGGCGAAGTCTTCTAGCAGTCATCTAAATTCGGGGTGAACAGCACTTGCTGAACGCCTTGCGAATTAGACAAATACGAAGGGAAGATGATGATGTTGAGGTTGTTCCACCATGTCAGCATGCTTCACTGTAGCCATCTGTGGGTCTGATATGATGAAGCAGAAGACCTGCAGACTTCTGTTGAGCCGGGAGGCGAACAGAAAGATGATAGGGAACCCTTAAGTCAAGCAACCTCTCTGTGAAGAATTGAGTGAAGGTCAGGTTGGAGCGACAATGTTAGAAGTATTCAACCAAGAAGAAGGAGTACTGCAAGGAAGTGTTCTAAGCATAACCTTGTTTGCCTTAGTAATCGATTGGTTATCCAAAATGCATCCCCCATTCGATATCTTTTGCAGGAACAAATATAGTAAAGTGAGCTGAGATGAATGGTTTTAGGTTTTCAGCTAGTAAAATGGTAACCATGCACTTTTGCCATATAAGAGGATTCCATCCTGATCCAGATCTGTTCAAACATGGGCAGAGAATTCCATGTGTTGGTGAAACAAGGTTTCTTGGGTTGATTTTTTTTATAGCAGGTGACTTGCATCCCGCATCTGAAATATTATTATAACAAAATGCTTGTATGCAATGAATGTGCTGAAAGTTGTGTCCCACACTTCATGGGCTGCTGCCCGAACTCAAATGTTGAGGCTATATAGAGCCTTAGTCTTTTCAAAATTAATTTATGGATGTGATTTGCACACCTCGGCAAAGCCTAATAGCCTTAAAATGCTTAATTTAATTCATCATGGAGGAGTGAGATTAGCTACAGGAAAATTTAAGTCATCTCCTACTGAGAGCATGTTTGTAGGTGTTGGTGAGATATCTCTGGATCTTCATTACCAACATCTTCTAGTTTGAAGCTAGTATAGATTTCAGAGGCTCCATAAGTCCTTAATGAGTATTTTTTATCAGAAATGAAAGGCATTGACAGTTATATTGAAAATCACCCCAAGCAACCTCAACCATTTGGTTTTAGATTAAAATGTATAACCAGGCAATTACGCATGCCAGGAATGGAGATTTTTAGTTATTTTAATTAGACAAAGGCAGCATTGTCCAGTGAGGCAATGCAGTCAATATTTTTAGATCATGCCTCTCGACATTATAAAGCCCCACATGGACCCATACGATCATCCATCTTACCTGGCTGCCCAAAATCATACCCTGTGGCCATCCATTTCTCACAGAGAACATCTCCGGACATGCACGCCAGCATGCGTATATAAGAAACACAGCCGACAGCATACACTCTTTTAATGTATAGTATCATCCATGATCATGTTACGTCAAATGTATCATTCCTACTGAAAGCAATACAGTGTCAACTTTCCAGCTACATTTATTAGAACTCTGTCCGATATTTGTATACAGAATTATGTACCATTTTCCATTCTCAAGCAAACACAGTTGAATGTATGTTAATCTCTATTTCGTTCACTTCCTGTCAGGCACTACATTTCTGCTTGCAAGAGCCCTTGGCCTGTCTGTTTGTTGTTTTGAATAAGTTAGTAAGTTTGCAGACTCAGCCTCTCACTCACGCCTTCACTACAACATGATAACTCCATTGCACTTTTTATGGACGGCTCAAAGTCAGATGCTGGCATCTTCTTTAAGAAACTGGAAATTTTGTTTCAGAATTTATACAGCAGAACTTGTTTTCAGAATGGAAGTTGTTTTATTTTATACTCGTATGGTGACTCAATAAGTGTTCTTCAGTCTTTAAAATATTTTAACTCTTTAAACCCACTGATTTTAGAGATATTGGAATGGCTGCTTTTAGTGAAAGGTAGAGGTAAAGAAGTAAATTTTTGCTGGGGGTGCCTTCCCATGTTGGTATGGTTGGAAACGAGAAAGCTGATCAACATGCTAAGTCAGCAGTCACCTCCCCAGAACCCAGAAGATGCTTGCTACTATATTGGGGTGTATATCATCTTATAGGTCAGAAAATGAAAAATCTTTGGCAGTCTCTTTTTTAGGAAGGAATTGAAACAAAGCAAAAGATGCGCTGTATTACGTTATTACTATATGCCAATGAGATTAGAAACGATGTTGTGCAGGCTAAGGATTAGACATACAAGACTCACTCATGGGTTCTTGATGCCAGGTGAAAACCATCCATTCTGCAATGGCATTGTGCTATTGACTGTGAGACATTTGCTGGTCGAATGTCCCAGTCTTGGGATCTAAGACATAGGTTCCTCTCTTGCATACTTGACAGAGATGGACACATTATCTTTGCAACAATCTCAGAGGATTGTAATATATAGTAGCTATTTTTGTTAAGGAAGTGGACCTCTCAACAACATATATATATATATATATATATATATATATATATATATATATATATATATATATATATATATATATATATATATATATATATATATATATACATATATATATATATATATATATATATATATATATATATATATATATATATATATATATATATATATATATATATATATATATATATATATATATATATATATATATATATATATATATATATATATATATATATATATATATATATATATATATATATATATATATATATATATATATTTCCACGAATGTCCAGGGTTACTTACTTGACTCTGGGCAGTAACGGATGAATGCAAGGAGTTCCTTTTATTTATTACACATCTGACTCAATATTAGGACAGCTCATAGACAAAATAAAGGAAAGCTATGGCCTAGGGCCTTCTTCATGTGAGGGAAATTACGTAAACTCAAGGGTTCTCTTAACTAATTATATTTACATAACAAACACAGATCAGAAGAATGACGAATTACTGGGCAGGTAATAATGAAACCTACACAGAATAAATATTCTCCGCTGATGATGTCTTCATAACAGGAACATCACAGTGGGAGGATAGAAGGGGGATTGCACATGGATGGAGCCAAGAGATTCCACAGTCGAGGCCTATATGCAAATATATGCTAAATGGTTACTTGCAGTAATAAAGAGCCTCGATGGCTCAGTGGTACAGCAGCAGCTTCGGACTTCGATCTGTGGCTTCAATCCCGCAAGCCGGCTGATCAGAGAGGCAGACACTTTGCTATCCGTGGGACATCCCGGGATTATATATGTAATCAACGGATAGGTTTGGAAAAAAGCAAATGGATGTTACAGACTAAATACACACACTAAACAAAGCCACTACAACACCTCTAAAAACATAACAAACATCTCACACGTCTCGAACTCTCGCCATACCCGCGCAATAACAGTGCTGGGAAGAAAGGGCCTGGTATGATGCATCAATCTAAGCGATGTCAGGCAGGGCAGCCGATGCCACAGGTCTAAAAGCCAAATCAAAAGTCCTTCAAAAGAAGGCATCGTGCTTACCCCATACAAAAAATGGGAATAAAAGCACGTTAAAAGAAAAAGAAGAAGAAAGAAGAAGGTTACTTGCAGTAATAATAAGATGCTCAAAGGGAAAGTGAGGAATGCACAGATGGTGCCAAATAACTGTTCAACACAAATGCATAATTACGGTAATGCTGAATGCTCCAACACAGATTACCAAAGGTGATCGCACAATGAAAAAATAAATGAAATATTAGACAGAGAAATAACAGGAATCGTGACTGACCAAGAACCTGATTCCTGCATATTACCTTCGTCAAGACAACAGTGTCCTTGTTCAGTAGGGCGCTGGCGATGGAGGATGGAATTATAGTGCCACTACAAAGTATACTGGTTTGAGCCCCGGGGTCGAACACTTGGTTCAGAGGGCAGGCAAGGTAAGGACGTCTGTCCTCGGGTCGTGTCCTGAGCGTTTTCTCTCGATTTCTGTTGCAGCGTCTATAAATAACCTTTGGGGATTAGGCACTGAGTCTCTTCCAGGTGGCGCAAAGGTCAGTCTTCGTCACGTTTTCTATAATGACGGCATGGCAGCAGAAAACCCATGTGGAGTGTTCAGAATGAGGGGGGGGCCCAACTCTCTCTTTTTATTTTTTTGGTTCCTCCCTTGCCTTGCTTGGCACAGGGCTATCTGGAATTAGGCCTAAAAGCAGTCACTTTGAATAGAGAGACGGGTTAGGCTTAACCATTTTGGGGAATGAAGGAGAGGGTTTTTGAGGGGGTGAATGGAAACCCACAGTTCTAATAATTAAGAAATTTTTATTCCTTTCTCAATTATGTTGCAAATGTAAAAATGGATGAGGTTGCAAGAAAAGAGGTACCATCCATTGCAATATATAATTTAAATATTCCTTACATGAAACTCCTTTTAAACTTATCCTTTTTAATTCCTATTTAATTTTATTACAGCGTCAATAACCTAGATGTTGTGATGCCAGTTTTAGTAGCCATAAATCAATCATTCAGGCAATCTGTACCTGAGGTTTTTTTCTGTGGGCTGCTGCCTAATATATCAGCGAATTTTACCCAACATTGGTATGTTAGGCAGCATCCAGCCCAGGAAAAGCCTCAAGTTAGAAGTACTTAGGTTCCAGCATCTTTTATGATATTTATGGGTCAATTGGTAATGCCCTGGTATTTCATTTAAGAGGCTGAGGTTCAATCCCATTGTGAGTCAGAAATTTATTTCTATGAAACATGTGCTCATGTATTCATTAGTTCCATCATACTCACGCTGAAGGGGTAATTTGAGTGAAATGCTACCAATGGAATCGCTGATGGGTCACGAGGTTGGGTAAAGTTCGTTGGTATTTTAGGTGGCAGCTTGCCCAGGAAAAATCTCAGGTACAGAAGTACTTAGGTTCCAACTTCATTTATGATCTGTGCGGGTTAGTTGGTAGCACCCTGGCCTTTCCATTGAGAGATTGGGGTTCGATCATGATGTTAGAAATTTGTATATATATATATATATATATATATATATATATATATATATATATATATATATATATATATATATATATATATATATATATATATATCCTGTTAATATTACCTACATGATTTTCTCCCATAGTGATTTTGTTATCATGTTGACCAATAAGTTTTCATTTCTGAAAAAAGAAAAGAAAAGTGGAAAATGTTCAACTCGTAGCTGTTGTGGAACGGTATTTCTCCTCTCATTGTTTCCATGATTGTCTACAAGAGAGAAGAGCGAGCAAGTGTTCTTAATATAGTAGGTAGAATGCATCGTTATGCAAATTTAGCACTTCATCAAAATCCTTGTTCCAGAGTATGTTTTTCCTTCAGGGTGAAATATATGGCTTTAATAGTAAAAGTATTAGTGGCAATCATATGCCTCTCAAAGGATCGGGAACTGATTTTTTGTCGTATTCGTTTGAGAATTCGACTTTCTATCCTTGGCTTTGGACTCTTTTTGAAATGAATAAAATTTACGCCTGAATTAAAATTTTATTATCGGTTCTGTTTTAATATACTCCGTAAGGAGAATGTAAGTGTTTTCAGTAGTGGTGAAACAGTCCTTATTAAAATTGTTCGATTACTTGAAAGTATCAACATTTAGATCTTAACTAGTGATGAATTCAGGAAATGTATAATTTTTGTTGCATTTTTTAACGAAGGGAATCTGTAGCTCTTGATTATATACGACATTCACCTTTGTATGTTTTCATTGCTATAAGTGTATGAAATAATGGCTCTATTACAAGTTCATTTTTGAATAATTCAGTCGTGTTTACTCTTGTAATTTAAATAAATAGTACTCAGTCTTTACCGTATTCAAGTAAGCAGAAAAAAGTTTTCTTTATAATAGAATTTCGATATGGTTGGATTCACATGTTGTTCGGTGAATCATGTTGGATAAACGAACTACCTGATAAATGATCATACAAGCCTCATACCTGTGTGTGTGTGTCATTAGTATATTTATCGAGTAGTCCTGAATTGAGAATTTTCTTAAACATATTGCTATTATTCGGGAAATTTGTATCTGTAACCATGCATTGTTAATACGAACACCGTTGAAATTGTTTCCCGTCTTATCAACCCTTAACTGTAGATGGCCAAGCTTTATGAAGAGTCATGGGTTATGCTGATCAGCGACGGAAAAAAGATGAAATCCGAGGTTAAAAGAAATGGCACAGGTCGATAAAGTAGCTGCGATTATGACAGCCGTTATTCTGTATTTTTTTTTTATTTTTATTTTTTTTACACATGACAAGATCTCAGAATGCTTCAAATTTTACAAACAATATTACAACTCTACCTAGCATCCCATTAATTAGAATAAAAAAACCTCATGGTCGGAAAAGATGTTTTATACCCTCCAGATCAGCTTTCTAGTTCGAGATAACTGGTTGTTCACGGAGAATGGTGGAAAGGGCATAGGCTCTTCTGGGAATCCATTTTGCCCTATTAGAATCTCATTCGAAAAGACTTGCTGTGAACAGGACGATTTACTTACTCTGTCGCTACACTCTCAAATGGTTTAATTAAGGCTTTGATTGAGTGAAGTAGTTAACTTAATTTTGTAACGTTGTGTTCGTCCCCAAAACCTCCACCAGTGGACCCAGCTGCAGGTGAGAGTCAAGAAAAGCTCAGTGGGTTAAAAATCTAAACTCTGAAGGCGTTTCGAAAGTCAAAATGCTCGACTCTTGACGCCTTCCCTCTGAAGAGGACAAAAGTCTTATGATTATATATATATATATATATATATATATATATATATATATATATATATATATATATATATATATATATATATATATATACATACATACATACATACATATACATATACATTTATATACATATATATCGATTATGAAAACCTGTAGTTTTAACAGTAGTACTTATAATAATTTTATTTTGAATAAGTTTCTTAATGGCTTCTATTACTTTCTTCCTTGATGCTTCTGTTTATATTTTGAAATCGAAAGTCATTATGAACTTAGCCCTTCGCAAAAAAGGCATATCAGCATTTTGGAATGGTTTGGATCGGGATTAGCCGCAAAATGGTTTAGATCGGCTAATCTGTATCGTTCCACGATGACGTAAGCTTCGTTGCCTTAATTGCATCACGTAAAATCGAGGCTCTCTCGGTAGAGGTTCAATTTGTGTGTATGATTGGAATGGCCCAGCTGTATTTCATTGGAAAACCATTTCTTTATGATTACCAGTTGCCTTTCACTCTAATTGTTTATTATTATTGCTAAACTGATTATCTGTTTTTGTAGAACAAGGAAAGTTGTTTTTGTCTGGGTGAGATTTTGCAGTTCTTTCCGTTCAGCTCACCTCACTGACAACAAAAACACCCAGTTTTGCCCAGTTAAGCGCCCGAAGGAATTGAAAAACTTGGAATTGCATTTTAATTTTATATCCTCCCCTATTTTGACAGTATCTATGCGCACTCAAGGCATTACCAAAGGATGTTAGCGTCTCCTAGGTGCACCAACTTTTTTGTGTTCAAGTTTACATCTATTTCCGCTTCCTTTTTAGCATTTTGATGGCCACCCTCTCTGAACTGTTACTTCTTAGTTCAGCTGTGGGGTTTTCTCTACCTGTTGATCCCAATACTTCACATTTATATTATGGATGTCTGTATTTTGCTATCCACCTGCCCCAACTCCTTTTCATTGTCTTATGCACTGAATGGCTAAAAGCGATTCAAAATATGACTTTGCCTTAAATTTTATAACTGTTTATTCATTTGTAATTAGGTCAGTCAGGCTTTCATTATTGCCGGATTTGAACCGTTTTTGTTTCTGCGTGAAAAGTTTTGCATTTTTTCTCCACAATAACTTCTTAAATTTAATGCGTTACTCTTAAATTTAATGCGTTAATCTTTCGATTTCGTGATGAGAAGTTTATTGGTTCAATTGCGAATTTTTGGATGCAACATTATAGATCTTGGGCGTTTTATTTCTGCATTTGCTTTTGCTTTTTCAAGTGGAAATTTTCTTTCTGGAGTAAACTAGAATGAACAAGTGGCAAAATGAGTTTTCTACGGCTACGCTTATGTTTCCCTTAGGCTGCTTTCACAATACTATAAGACATGTCATAAACACATTCTATAAAACATGTCATAAACGCATTTTGGCAACTTACCACACACACACACTACAAACAAATTGAATACAAGTTGGTGCTTCTTACAGTTATCCTACACCTGTCCAAGGTTCGTTCTCCACTTTTCAACCTAATTGTGATATAAAAGCAATAGGTTGCAAACGTGTGTTTATTACATGTTTCACTGTGTTGTGGACACTCCCTAACTTGCATGTTCAAGTGTGTAAGTGCTTAGTGCCTGTAGCAAATTCTGTTAGGTGAATGCCAGTTCCTGGGCAGAAGCTATATAACAAAGTTTCTGTCCTTGTTTTAAAGATAATCCTTGACTTTTTTAATAATTATGATTTTTCTAGATGTGGATTATTTTTGTATTACATGCTGTAGAGTTTATAGAGTTGCTGCTTGAGGCATTCCTTAAAAATAAAAGGCCACAATTACTTAACGTTTAATATTCAGGTGGACATTTGTATGGGTACCAGATTTGTAATTTCCCTGTAACTTTTTGAACGGCGAAAATTTTATTTTAACATTTATTAGTAAGAAAGTGTAAATTGCATAATTACTGTTTCTAAGGATTTTTAATTTTACAGAAGTGAATTGTTCGTTCAAGTGTGTGTATGTGTGTGTGTGTGCGCGCGCGCGCGTGCGTGTACCTTGTCGTTTGAAACACAGATCTCTTCTCCAGTTTGTTTAGATTATTTATGAATATTGCCTAAATGTATGATTGAACTGCGTAAACGGTGTTCTAGTGAGGGATTAATCACTTCATTTCAGGTAATCATAGATGCTTTTTAATGCATTTGTGATATGTTTCATGGATCGATTTCGACTTTTTCATAATTATGTTGATAGATATTAATTTTATTTTATTTTTGTAAAATTCATTGCGTTGTTACGATCATCATCATCATAGAGTAATCCTTGAGAATGCAGATTTGCAATTAACGAGATCTTGCTTCATCCAAGAAAGTAGGAACCCTCATCGAGCAAGGCTGAAATCCCAGAATTCCGAAATCGAATTCAATTAGAAACTGTTTGAAAGCGAAATTATTGAATTCAGGTGAAAATGTCCTACTGCGCGGCCCGTACCCAGCATCCGCCCGAGGGAGAAGAGAAAAAATAGCTGATCAATTTAAATTTTGTAAATGGAATGAAATGAACATTAGGCATGCAAATTAAAACGAATTAGTTCCAATCCGCGGGTTTTAATAGAATTTGGATTGACTTGCAAATTAAAAAGTAGCCTGGTTTAAAAGGGGTAATTGATATAGAATGGGAATTAACTCAGGGGTAAATTTTTAGCTTGAGGGGGAAGGGGGAGGATTGAGATGAAAATTACAGGTGAGTTGTAATTGCATGCGCATCGGATGGGTCTCAAGCTGTGTAATGGATGGAGTTGAAATAAAACTAAATTGGAATTGAACGCTTAGATTAGGTAGTAAGTCGACACTGATACCCTCCTGTATACAAGCCATGTATTATACCACTATTTTCAGGGTTCGATGTGCATGCATTTTCGCGACATATAATACGCTTCGTAGTTTGTTTTGAAAAATATAGATACTTGATTACGGCAATCGTAGTCTTCGTGAAGCAGATTGTCTAGTAGGTAACTGTAATTTACTTTTCAGAGGCCACTGTCTCTGATACTAAAAAATCTAATCGAGAATCGGTTATTTTATCACCCATCCTTCCTTCCCGCTTGAAGGTGAAACTCCCATTCTTCCCTCGTGTTCCCAAGCCACGTCACCTTTCTTGGTTAACGATGTGACCCTGCTGAAACGCGGTAGAGAGATTCCCACTGCAGAGTTATGCAGTCTGAGTGAATTTCTTTTCCTATATTTATACAGAATTTTGTGTCAGCATTTGTGTTGTACTTTACACAGGACAATTTTCCATTTAGTTTTACCGTTTCGTATTTTTTATATGTCTTTTCAATCTTAGGTTTACGCTACCTTCTTTAGCAGTATTTGAACTTTTAGGTGATTTTTTTCAGTGTAGCTGATTATTATAAAGTCAAGATATGTGTTCCCATCAAAATAACTGATGGTTCATGGTGCCATATTTCTGAATTTGACGTAATGAAACATTTTGTAAAATTTGATGTAATATCAACGATGATACCACCAAAATTGATATCTTTGGATTATTTTAAATAAGCAAGTTTTCCCACCTATTTGGAAAGAATTCCTGTGACATTGGCGGTTAATTATATATTAGCATTGGTACTGCTTCGAAAATACTGGTTTTTCACCTCCTAGAGACATCCCACAGTTGTTATTATTATTATATTATTATTAGTGGAACAGTTGGGTACTGCAAGGGGATCCTCACATCATAAAGATTCCGATGGTACCTTATTTGTGTATTTTAAGAGGTGTACATTAACTGGACTTCAACAACCACACAGACATGCAGATACTATTTTTTAAATGGTATGGGTGAGTAGTAGTATTAAAACATTGTGCACGGAACAGGCGTAAAACGTTATTAATTTGCAAAACATATTTCCAATGGAGGATGCCCATACGTAAAGAAAAAAAGTGAAACAAATAACAAGTAAAACTAGTTCAGTAAATAAATATTTACAAAATAAATAAAGGTATATCAATGAACAGATAATAATGTAAACAGTAAAGATAGCTGCGCATGGTGCTTCAAAGTAACATTGCAACTTGTTTTAAGCATTTGGATGACAACATTAATAAAACTGCCACATACACTGTTTCTTAGTTTACTGTAAATTGAATAAAAGATGTTTGGTAATGGGCAGAGGGTATCCTGACAAATTAACAAAATAGGGCCATGGAGGCTGACAGTTTGCAGAGTATAATTCACATCTTAAGATACATAAACTAAAGGCTACCTTTTCTTCACGATTTAAAGCACATTATTGTATCTGAGAATCCGGGAACAACAAAATGAACAATTTTATATAAAGAAGAAAATCCTGGGAAATTTTAAACTTCAATACAGTAGAGCAATATTCCTAAGACGGTGTGCAAAAAATCATCAAGGTTTTTAGAATTAGGAAATAGAGTTTTAATTGAAGGTTTTGTCAAATGTTTAGGATCAGAAAGTACATGTTATCTCTGCAAATCAAATCTTAGAGTTTGAGAACAGTGCAAAACTAGGTTATAGAACAGAACCATTTACAGATCTCTTCATATTTATTATGAGTAGAAGCAAATTGGAATCATCTGCATACTATACTATTTTGTGTTTGTTAACAACAGTTGTATAAGACCCGTGTCTTTGTAAACGCATGTTTAGACAGAATTAGACATCAACAACAACAACAGTGCCAACATGCATGTCCTTTGATATCTATTTTATAAAGATTAAGTTTATATGTATAATAGGTATGCAAGTCAAGCACGTCACTAAAATCAGTGTTATAAATGACTGGACCTGATTCTGATCTATTGTTAGGATTGTCTAGGATGAAAATGATTAGATCCAAATGGCACCATAAAAATACAATAATTAAATTTAAATATGCTGGTTGTTAGAAAGCATATTAATTAAAGCAAATTGTTAAGGATTTAAGGATCGTTTTTTCAGAATCTTAGAGATCAGTAGGTGAATGGAGACTGCTAGTTGCTGCAGTCAGCACTTGCAACTACTCCTCTGAAAAGGAACTTGCATAATTTCTCGTATGGAAGACTGTCTTATAGACAAAATAGCTAAATATGATCATTGCTAGTTTTGTAAAAGACCACAGTCGTCATTTGAAGTGATAGTGGAAAAAGACACACACCAGGATCTCCTTCACCAGGACTGCCTAGGGCATGGACATCCATCTCCATGCCAGTGGGCTAAAACTGTCTGTTTGACTTTGAGCAGTGGCCAGTTCTAAATCAAATAATTATTATGATTCCAAATAACTTGGAAAAAAAAATTCTTTATGCAGACTCACTCAAAAGCATTTTTTACTGCCTTGAGTGTCAGAGTATCTGGAATTACGTTAATATCTGTAGAACAAGACACATTTGCTGATGTCTCGGCCTGACAGATATCAGGAAGGCTGTTTTGCTCTAATGATCTTGAAAAATAGTTCCTAGTTGAAAATTTTGTAGCATTAGCAAATAATAGAAACATAATGGATATATAGATCCAAAAAAACGGGAATGTTAACGTGGTCCACCCTCAATGGCTCCAGCATATTTCTGGTGATTTGGTTTTCATATTTTTAGTTTGATGTGACGGTCAAATTATGTTCTGCTTGTTTCCCAGGAACCTACAGCAAATCTCGGGTAGTTCATCAGGGACGAATTATATCCCCATACTGAATTTGGTCTGATTGTCATTAAATGCACATGTATATGAATTATTAGTAACATTTTTACTGTTATTTTCTAATTGGCACAAGACTTCAACCACAGTGTTTTCTCAGTTGTGGTGATTAAAACATATTGATTGAATGGATAGCCATAGTTAAGGCATGATTGTCAGAGAGACCTTGAAAATTTCAAACTTTGGCCTCATTTGTTTGGCAGAGATCTAGTGCATTACCAGTAATACAAGTAGGCCACTTAACCAACCAAATATTTGTTTCCATGAGAATACAAATTTTTCTATGAGGATTACTTTTAGTGAAAGCTTGGTGACAAGGTAGTTAACTAGCAGCAGGTGAATGAGACGTTGGGAAACATTCTGTGGCTGCTTTGCTGAACAGATATCTTGCACTAATCTTCACCATGGCTGTTGTTGGAGTTTTCATAAGTATTTCCTGATTTCAGTGAGCAATGACTCAAGGCTTGTTTGTTTATTATCACAGCTATGACTGTTGTAACAATGATGTTGCCTGTTGATTCATATATGCAAGGTTCATTTCCCATGCACGTGTTGACTGTCAATCTTACTGTTCTTTCTGCAGAGATAAAAACTAAACACCATCTCTGAACTGAGTCAAGCATTTCCTATGGTTGCCTGCCCAGTGGAAGAAACCCTCCAAAACAAGTTTGTGAAACCTTCTTCAGAAGCTTGATGTGAAGACTGCACTTCTTTGGACTTTTGACCAAACATGGCTGCTTGGCACTGGCACCACTTGTGCTCAACCTGGGTCTTTGTTGGACCTTGTGCTGCCTAGTGCAGACTCAGCCCATCTACTTCTTGTTTCTGTTCCTCATGTGACAGGCAGTGTATGCTCCTCCTTGCCTCAGTTGAATAGCAGACCAACCTGACATAACTGACTTCCTGCTTGAGGCTTGAAGATATTGACGGTGATAGTGTGCAGTCACTTATTGTATCTTTGGACTGTGACTGTATCTTGGGATTGCTGTAGATATCGTACAGTTCTTCAAAGCAGGCACAGGGTTGTCTAGCTATGTCTTCTCTCTATGCTTTGGCAGAGGCTCCTTCTCAGACTGTTTAGAATTCCACTCTACTTTAGCAACCCTTGCAAGCTGATTTGGAGATTCCATTGTACATCAGCATCCCTTTCCTTCATAAGCCATGCAGGCTGATTTGGAGATGCCCTCTTTGAGGTATTGGGTTTACTTTTGAGTAGATTGACATTGCAGAAGCAACTGTGACTACTCCTTGGTGTCCAATGCCCTCCTGGTCTCTGCTTGTGCAGACGTACTGAAGGAAGTGGACCCCCAAGTTTCTGGATTGGGAAACTCCCTTTCCTCCTGTTGCTCAGCCAAGTTGAATACCCATGCCCTGATGCCACAGGAGAAATCATATGCTCCAGAGATCTGCTACACCTACCCCATACAGGTGGACATGTCAGTCTTCGGACCAACAAAAACTGATCCTTGGGACACTTAGTGCAGAAGGGATTTCCTTCTGAACTACAGAAACAGGAAGGAGCCATGGGGCTGAACCTCTGGCTCAACATGATAGTGGACTTTGCCTTTTCTGATGTGTCTTCCAAGGAGGACAAGTAAAAGTTCGTGGCATTGAGACAAAGGCGCTTGATCTGTGGCAGTAGAAATTCCATTCTCTACATTGCAGTTTTTTCAGCAGTCCTTCTGAAACTGTGAAAGGGACTGTACCCAAGCCTGTGGTGGAAAAGGCAAGTCCTTGAGGCTGCAATGGAAGATACCTCCCTACACCCTAGGTATTCCTCTCCCCCCCAACTTTCAGCCTGATCTAATGAGTGATCAGCCATGCTTTGTTACTCCCAGTATCAGGATAACTCTGGTAACTGTTCATGGTCCATGTTACAAGTCAAGTGGTCTCCTGATCTGCGAAACATCCATGTCAAGGCATTGACATAACTTACTTATGGCCTACTCTGCTTAGGCAACCACATCTGTTGATACACCACATAACTTTGGAGTAACTTGCACGTCATGACTATTAGCTATGCATCATCTGCTAGAGAGAGGCTTTTCATGCAGAGTTGAATGGGAGACATTTTGTACCATTAGGAAACTTAAAGTAGATGTCTGCCAGTCCAAGTTTATTTTCTAACTCCACTGTGACAAGCTATCCTCTATTTCTGTGGTAAAGGGGTACCTTTCTCAGGTCTTCTGGCTTTAGGGCATTGACCCTTCTGCCTTGGTTGAGGCCTTGAATAACTTTTATGTCTTGCTTATCCCCCCCACCCTCAACTTGGAGCCACCTTGAGATGGTGAGGGGGCTCTTGAACCCCTGGAATCAATTAATGGTTTTGGGTCCAAGAGTCCCATATATTGCTTATTAATTTGGGTTAAATCTTGTGGAATTTTCTACTTTTGGTAACATTTATTAGACCTGATAAATAGGAAAAGGTATCATAGCTGGGACTGGGGTTTATATCTGAAGCTAATACATGAAGTAGGAACTGCAGTACGGGTAGTTAGGACTTGAGAGATATCAGATTAATACCTCAGGGGTAGAACTATTCTGCAGAGCTGGGCCATGGATTCCAGGGTTGGTCTGGTTGTGGGGATAGGACTCTCGACATTTTGTCTGGCTTGTCCATTACATGATTAGGGTGGAGATGATTGTATTCTTGTATTACTCTCATTCCCAACAAGCGAGTTTGAGTTACTCTTGAGCCACCATAATTGTGTTGTTCCATTCCCTGTGGGATAGGGTAGGGAGAGGACATTTGGGAGTCAGCTCTTACTGGTGCCATGAGTAGAGGAATAAACTCCAAGAAAGATTGATGATATCTTTTTAAGATTTTCAGGTTTATTAATTTTTATCTTTCTCACTTTGATGTTTTGATTAACAATAAAGAATTGAGTACCCTTGAACCCTACGATGATACCCTTTTCACACAGATGGCAACATCTACACCCTCCTCTGACAGCCTGTTTGGACATGGCTAGGAAACCTTCTAGTGTAATTACAGTCGACCCCTGGTATTCACCGGGGATGCATACCACTACCCCCATGAATAGCTAAAATCTGCGAATACTTAAAACCCCTCCAAAAACGCTTATAACTGCCAATTTTGATAGTTAAAAACACCAAAAAACCCTATAAAAATGCATATACCTGATTATTTTGATGGTTTTATTACAAAAAGTGCATTTATTCATGAAAATTATATGAAAATCCAGTAATTTGTGAATATTTCTCTAAGAAAAATACTGCAAATAGGCAAATTTCCCACAAATAATGTGTATATATATTCCACAGAGAAATCTGCGAATAGGTGAAGCCGCGAATCTGGAACCATGAATATGGAGGGTCCACTGTACACTGGAACCCTATGGTCCAGCATGGAG
This sequence comes from Macrobrachium rosenbergii, assembly GCF_040412425.1. Taxonomy (NCBI): domain Eukaryota; kingdom Metazoa; phylum Arthropoda; class Malacostraca; order Decapoda; family Palaemonidae; genus Macrobrachium; species Macrobrachium rosenbergii. Next base: position 58,901,214 of record NC_089763.1, read on the forward strand.
CAAAGGGAAATTTGCCATAAATGTGTGTGAAAGAGGACCATGGGTATTTGAAGCATCTTGTGATAAATATGTGACTTTTTATATGGAAGATTCTAATTGTGATGTTTTTAAAGTGTAAGAAGACATTGTGAAGTGTGGCTGAGAGCCTAAGATATCATCTGAAGGTTGGGGAAAACTGGTAGTAGAGTCGGCTTCACCGAAAGAAAGTGAAATATTCAATGCATTATCGCATCTTGGAGGAGTTAAAGTAGACTGCTCAGATCCTGCTTTTTGGAATCCCTCCAAGGGAATGATATTTGCACGCCAACTGATGACGTATCCAGAAGAGAAACTTGTAGAAGAAGAATTAAAAGATCAAGGTGTGATTAGAATTAAAAGAATGAAGAAGGTCACTGGGGCCTTAGTTCCACTTGCAAATTTTATTATTACCTTCAATTTTACCCCCCCCTACCTAATGTAATAAAAGGAGCATGGTTGCATTTTAAGGTTAAGCAACACATACCAAGACTGAGATGCTTTCATTGTCAGGAATATGATCATATATTTGGATCTTGCTGGCAGAAGACACAAGGCAAGACTGCCATGTGTGTTAAATGTAGTGAACCAGAGCATGGTGTATGTAATAAAGAAGCAAATGTATACAATGTGGAGATAATCATCCATTCTCTTCACAAAATTGTGATGTGTACCTCATGGAAGAAGAAATCCTGACATTAAGGGTACAGGGTACGGTAACTAAACACATCACATTTACGGAGGCTAAACAGAAAGTATCAAGCCAATATGGTAGACCAGGACTATCCTTTTACAGTATTGCTGTAACTAAAAATGTAAATGCTACCAGAGGTGTATCTTTTCATAATGTGAAGGTATCATCTAGTGGCGACCTGTACTTGTGCCTCTTTGGAGGCTGTGCTAGTAATTTCTGGCTCTCCTGTCTCTTTGGAGGTTGCACCAGTAATTTCAGGTGCCCCTACCTCTTTGGAGGCTGCATCAGTTGTCTGTGGCACTCCTACTTCTTAGGAAGCTGTGCCAGATATGGCTGGAACTCCCCCCCCCCTCTCCTCTCTGGAGGCTGCACCAGTTATACCTGGTGTGTTGGCCTCTGTGGAAGTTATGCCAGCTTTGGCTGGTATGCCCAACTCTTTAGAAGCCTCATTATCTGTATCCGGCGCTTGTGTTTCTCTGGAGCCTGCACCAGCTTTGACTGGTGCTCCTGATGCTTCAGAGACTTCTAATATGAGCGACCGTAGTTCTTCCTCTTAATCCCTGACTGTTCCACTGCAGAAAATGAATGAATTTTACTTAGATTTTGAGGCCATAAAACTGAGGCCCCTTTTGAGTGATTTTACTTTACTGCCTTGCTGCTGCTTTTTTTCCAGAAGGAGGCTGATTATTTGTGGCTGCCTTCCATTTTAAGGTCGACAGTAGTGCCGCTTCCATGGAGGAGGACCCTGCCATAGATGGCATAGCCTCCCTAGTATCATGGGTGTTGGATACCTACTTGATGAATGCACCAGTTGTGTCTAACATTTCCACCTTTCCTCAGGCAGCGCCAATTACTCAAAAGGGGCTGCAGTTGAATGGCCTCAAAATCTAAGTAAAATTCATTTTCTCCAGTGGAACTGTCAGGGATTAAGAACTAAATAGGAAGAACTAAGGTTGCTCATATTAGGGGACTTTGCAGGAGACTATGATTAGTAATAACATGTGTCCGAGCCCATGGAAGTAGTGTTATATATTTGTAATGGCACCCAACAAAAACCTGTTAGCATCCTGTCTACTTTGCAAGTGGTAGCTGTGCAGATTCATTTGCAAAGAAAATGTACAATATGCTCTCTTTATCCACCACCTGGTGAAATCTTCCCCACTGATGAATTTAAATCCCGTATCCAACAGCTACCACATCCCTTTGTTATTGTTGAAGATATGAATAGCAGAAACCCTCTGTGGTGATATTGTTGCCAGTCAAAGAGGAAATGTTGGAATTGTAAACAAAGTCTAGTCTACACATTTTCATGCCTTATTCACTTCAATTGGAGAGTGATAAATAATAGATTTACCAATGATCATTTTCCAATAGCAATGAATGTATCTTCAAATCCTCATCTTCAAGCTTACCTAAAAGGCAACATTGATAAAGCTGATTGGGCAGCATTTCATGAACACAGCTCAGTAGGCGACTCGGCTGATGACTTTCCCTCTTAATTTTTTTAATACAGTTATATTCTCAGCTGGTCTTCAATCAATACCTAGGACTTCAGGCATATTTATCTGCTGACCAGTTCCCTGGTGCACTCGTAAATACCATAAAACTCACAGGACTATTGAGGTCAGCTTCAGCTTTGTTTGATGTTCCTGAGATTGATAACCATTTGAAAAGGAAAGCAGCCATAAATTGGTATCCTTCTGGAAAAAAGCAGAAGCAAGGCAGTAAGCTGGAAGCACTTGAAAGAGGCTCTGGTTTAACAGCCTTAAAAGCAAAGTAGAATTCATTAATTTTCTTCAGTGGAATTGTCAGGGATTCAGAGCGAAATGAGAAGAACTAAGGCTGCTCATATCAGAAGTGTCACCTGTATTTATAGCTTTGCAGGGGACTATGGTTGGTAATACACATGTCCCAGCCCACAAGCGTATACATTCTATCATTCCCTTATAACACAAATATAGGAAGCCATGGGGTGTAGCTTTATATATTTGTAATGACACCCCACAAAATCCTATTAATGTCCAGTCTACACAAGTGATAGGTGTGCAGATCCATTTTCATAGAAAATATACAGTATGCTCTCTGTATCTACCACCTTGTGAAGTCCTCCCCATTGATGAATTTAAATCCCTTATTCAACAGTTACCATGTCCCTTTGTCATTCTGGGAGATATGAATAGCAGAAGCCCTCTTTGGGGTGACATCGTCACCAATCGAAGAGGAAATTGCCTGTGTGCCATCATAAAGTGAAATTGTGGGAATCCTAAACACAGGGAAGTCTACACATTTTCACGTTCAAACAGGCACATTATCAACAGTTGATTTATCCATATGCATTGATAACTGCATTATTGATTTTGATTGGAGAGTGATAAATGATAGATTTACCAGCCACCATTTTCCAATAGTGGCGACTGTAGCTTCAAATCCTCCATCTTCAAGGCTACCTAAATGGAACATTGGTAAAGCTGATTGGGCAATTTTCCTGGAACACGGCTCAATGGATGACTCGCCATGATGACTTTCCCTCTGTAGATGATGCTCTTGACTTTTTATTACAACTATGTTCTCGGCTGGTCTTCAGTTTATACCTAGGACTTCGGACATATTTTTCTGTCGATCAGTTCTATGGTGGACTCATAAATACCAGGAAATTCATAGAACTATGAGGTCTGCTTTCACCAGATACTGAAGAAAAAAAAGTGAGTATTACTGTATTGAATTTCAAAAAGCAAGCGCTTATTTCCCCTTGGAAATTAAAAAAACACAAAATGAAACTTGGACAATTTTCGTATCTTCACTAAATTTGAAAACACTCCTGACTTCAGTTTGGAAGAGAATTAGAAAATAACAGGTAAATATGCTCCTTGTCAACCTCCAGTTATCAAGATCAGTTGTTGTGAGGTAGTGGACCCCCTATTAGTGGCAAAGGAGTTTGCTAATCATTTTGCTAATGTTGCAAAGAAAAATTATGATAGACCCTATTTAGCTCAAAGATGGCTAATGGAACAGGTCGAAATTGATTTTAATACATCAAGGAATGAATAATACAATGTATTTTTTGCTATGAGAGAATTTGAATCAATCTTAAATAAATGTAATGAATCAGCTCCTGAACTGGATGATATAACACAGTCAATGATTAAAAATACCCCCAGAAAATACCAGACTTTTCATATTAAGCCTTAACAGAATTTTCCGAGAAAAACTGCCCTAAGCTTTAGTAGATGTTAATATTACTGCCATTTGTGAAACCAGGGAAAGATCCATTCAAGACAGAGAATTATCTTCCTATTACACTGACATCATGTTTGTGTAAGATCATGGAAAAAATGGTGAACACACATTTGATGTGGTACTTGGAACGTGGTAAATATCTGTAGCCTGCTCAGTGTGGTTTTCGAAGTATGCACTCCACATCTGATGTATTGGTTTGAACGGAATCTTCATTATGGGAAGCTTTTTCTAACAAGCAGCATCACATCACTGCTTTCTTTGATCTTGAGAAGGCTTGTGAGGGTTCTTTATGAATGTAACTTGAGAGGCAATTTGCCTCTTTTTATCAAGGCATTTTTAAAAAATAGGTGGTTTCAGGTTCAGGTTCTAGCAACGTCAGATGTATTCAACCAAGAAGGAGTGCCATGGGGAAATGTTTTAAGTTAACCTTGTTCGCCTTAGCAATCAATGGGGTTTCCAAAATAATTCCCCTAGAAATAACATATATCCTTTTTGTTGATGACCTTTTGATATCCTTGGCAATAACAAGGATGGCAGTGACAGAACACTGCCTTCAGCTCTGCATTGATAATAGTAAAGTGGGCTGAGATGAATGGTTTTAGATTTTTTGCTTGTAAAGCGGTAACCAAGCACTTTTGCCGTATAAGAGAATTCCATCCTGATCCAGATATGTTCGTACATGGGCAGAGAGTCCCATGTGTTGGCGAAACAAGGTTTTTTGAGTTGATTTTTTGATAGCAAGGTGACTTGGATTCCACATCTGAAGTATATTAAGGCAAAATGGTTGAAAGCAATGAATGTGCTGAAAGTTCTGTCTCACACTTCATGGGGTGCAGACTGAACTGAGATGCTGAGACTATACAAAACCTTAGTATTTTCAAAGTCAACTTGTAGGTGTGAAGGGTACACTTCCGCAAAGCCCAACATCCTTAAAATGCTCAATTCAATTCATCATGGTGGAGTAAGATTGTGTACAGGAGCATTTAAATCATCTCCCACTGAGAGCATGCTTGTAGATGCTGGTAAGATGCCTCTGGATCTTCACTACCAGTGTCTGCTAGTTCAGAGCTGGTACAGATTTCAGAGGCTCCCTAAGTCTTTAACTAGCATTTGTATCAGAAATGGAAGGCATGGGCAATTTTATGAAGATCACCCCAAGCAACCTCAACCATTTGCTTTTAGAGTAAAATGTGTGACAGGCAATTAAACATGCCAAGGATGGAGATTTTACCTGTAAGGTATTCAGTTACCCCCTCCCACCCCTGAAACCTTCCAGAGGTAAAATTTAGTAGACATTTTCATTTTGCCAAGGCAGAAATTTCAAATGAGGCAATGCAGTCAATATTTTTAGAACATTCCTTGCAACATGATAACTCCATTGCGATTTTCACGGCTGGCTCAAAGTCAGATCCTGGAGTTGGCTTTGGAATAGCATTCCCTGATATAGAAAGAGGCAAGAGATTTTCAGAATAGAAATAGTTTTATTATGTATTGTGACTAGAAGTGTTCTTCAGTTGTTGGAATCTTTTAACTCTTTAAACCCTTTGATTTTAGAAATATTGTAATGGCTGCTTTTACTGAAAAAAAGAGTTAAAGAAAAAGATTTTTGCTGAGTGACCTCCTATGTTAGGGTGGTTGGGAACGAGCAAGTTGATCAACTTGGTAAGTCAGCAGTCACCTCCCGACAACCCAGAAGTTGTCTACTACCATATCGGGATGTATATCCATTAGTAGAAAAGAAAATTAAAAATTGTTGACATCCCTTTGGGAAAAATATTTTAACGAATCAAAAAATGCGCAGCATTATGTCATCAGTGTCGCCTTGGTCTTATCCTTATATGCCAAGGAGACTAGAAACGATGTTGTGCAGGCTTAAGGTTGGACGTACAAGACTCACTCCTGGGTTCCTGATGTATGGCAAAAATCCTTCATTGTGTGATGACTGTATTGTGCCCTTGACTGTGAGACATTTGCTGGTTGAATGTCTAAGTCTTGGAATCTAAGACATAGGTTCCTCTCTTTGGGACGTGACAGAGATGAATATTTCATCTTTGCAACGATTCTCGGGGTGGCCTATAATTTAGAGCAGCTATATATGTTTGTTAGGGAGGCAGGCCTCCTCAGAAAAATTTAGGTCATACACAGTATGTGTATATGTATGTATATTGTACACGTTTTACAGATATGATTATATATATATATATATATATATATATATATATATATATATATATATATATATATATATATATTATGAGACTTCTTTTGAATTTATTTATCTTCTTAATTTCCTATTTAATTTTATATGGTGTCAATAACCTAGATGTTGTGATACCAGTTTTAATATTCACAAATCAATCATTCTTGAGGTCAGTTTTGACCAGATATCACAGATGAATATGTGAGAATTACTGTACTGTATTGAATTTCAAAAAGCAAGAACTCATTTCCACATGGAAATGAAAAAGGCATGAAAGGAATCATGGAAAATTTTCGTAACATCATTAAATTCAAAAAACATCTCTTGAGTGTAATTTGGAAGAGTTAGAAAAATAGCAGGTAAGTTTACCCTGTGTCAACCTCCTGTTATCAAGTGTGAAGTAGTAGATCCCCAGTTAGTGGCTAATGAGTTTGCTAACCATTTCGCTACTGTTGCAAAGAAAAATGATAACAGACCCTATTCACTTCAGAAAATGGTAATGGAACAGGTAGAAATTGATTTAATACAACAGGGAATGAACAATACAATGTACCTTTTATTATAAGGAAATTCGATTCAGCCTTAAATAATTGTAGTGAATTAGCGCCTGGACTGGATGATATACTCAGTGAATAAGCTTACACCAGGAAATACCAAATTTTCATATTAAGCCTTATTAATAGTTTATAAAAACGTATCTTCCTTCAGCTGTAGGAGATGTCAAATTACTGCTATTTGTGAAACCAAGGAAAGGCCCTTTCAAAACAGACAATTTCAGCTTAACGCACTGACGTCATCTGTGTGTAAGAAAATGGAAAAAATAGTCATACACATTTGATGTGGTACTGGGAATGTGGTAAATATTTGTCCCCTGCTTAGTGTGGTCTGAGAAGTACACACTCTACAACTGATGTGCTGGTTCGAATGGAATCTTCAATATATGAAGCTTTTGATAACAAACAGCATCATGTCACTGTTTCCTTTGATCTTGAGAAGGCTTATGACACATAGAGATATGGCATTCAGAGAATTTTTTTATGAATGTAACTTGAGAGGGAATTTGCCTCTTTTTATCAAAGCATTTAAAAAAAGAAATAGGCTATTTCAGGTTCAGGTTTGAGCAACAATGTCAGATGTATTCAAACAGGAAGAAGGAATGCCATAAGAAAGCATTCTAAGTATAACCTTTTTCACTTTAGCAATCAGTGTGGCATCCAAAGTAATTCCCCCAGATGTAACTTCTGCTCTTTTTGATGACCATTCGATATCTTTTGCAGCAACAAGGCTGGCAGTGGCTGAACACTGCCTGCAGCCGTACATTCATAATATAGTAAATTGGGCTAAGATGAATGGTTTTAGATTTTCAGCTTATAAAACAGTAGCCACCCACTCTTGGGTTGGTTTTTGATAATAAGCTGACTTGGTTGAATGCAACAAATGTCCTGAAAGTTCTGTGCCACACTTGCTGGGGTGCTTACCGAACTCAGATGCTGAGACTATTCAAAACTTTAGTCTTTTCAAAATTAACCAATGTGTGAAGTGCACACCTCAGCCAAGCCTAATATCCTTAAAATGGTAAACTTAATTCGTTCTAGAAGAATAAGACTAGCTATAGGGGCGTTTAAGTCATCTCCCACTGAGAACATGCTTGTGGATGCTGGTGAGTTACCTCTGGAACTACATCACCAACATCTGCTGGTTTGGAGCTGGCACAGATTTCAGAGACTCTCTAAGTCCTTAATGAGTATTTGTATCAGAAATAAAAGGCATTGGAATTTTTTATGAAAATCACCCCAAGCAACCCCAACAATTTGCTTTTAGAATAAATTGTATAACCAGTCAATTAAATATGCCAAGTACAGAGACTTTACCAGCTAGATATTCAGATAGCCAACCCTGGAACCTTCCAGGGGTAAAATGCTGTAGATATTTTAATTCGACGAAAACCGCAGTGTCCAATGAGGTAATGCAAGCAATATTTCTCATTATTCATCCAGCATTATAGCTCCTGTTGCAGTTTTCACAGATGACTCAAAGTCAGATGCTGGCATCAGCTTTAAAGTGGCCCTTCCTGTCGTAGAAATGAGATTATCATCTGTTGCATCTATTTTTACAGCAGAACTGCATGCGGTTTTAAAGGCCTTTAAGGAAATTTTAACTCTGAAGGGAAATAAAATAGTTTTACTATATATTGTGTCTCAAGATGTGTTCTTCAGTCTTTAGAATCTTTGAAATCTTCACATTCATTGATTTTATAGATATTGGAATGGCAGTTGGTAGAGAAAAGAAGAGGTAAAGCAGTAAAATTTTGCTGGGTGCCAATCCATGTTGGGGGTTCTTGGAACAAGCAAGCTGATGAGCTTGCTAAGTCAGCAGTCACCTCTCCATACAGAGATATATTTCCTCTTGTATGTCAGAAGACTGAAAACCTAAGGCAGTCTTTTTGGGAAAATATTGAAACAAACCAAAAAAATGCACAGTATGACATTATCAGCATCTCCTTGGTCATATCCCCATATGCCAAGGAGACTAGATATGATGTTGTGCAGGCTAAGGATTGGACATACAAGACTCACTCATGGGTTTTTGATGTCAGGTGAAAACCATCCATTCTGCATCTACTGTGTTGTGCCCTTGACTGTTAGACATTTTGTGGTATGAATGCCCCAGTCTTGGGAACCTAAGACATAGGTTCCTCTGTTGGGGACATGACAGGGATATACATTTTGTTCTTGGGGAGGATTGTAATACAGAGCAGTTATTTAGCTTTTGTTAGGGAGGCGGGCCTCCTCAACAAATTTGTAGATAATTTACATTTGCAGTGTTTATTTGCATGTATAGTATATACTTACAGATATGATTATATATGTATATATATTCTTAGGTATTTCTTAAATGAAACTCCTTTTAAATTGTTTTCATTTATTTTTTAGTTCCCTAATTAACTATGTTAGGTCGTCAGTAGCCAAGATGTTGCAACGTCAGTTTAACCATAATCAATCAGTATTGCTCATCTTGAAAACTTGGGCTTCTTGAGTAAGATGTGACTTTTTCTTCACTGTTTAACCCAGTTGCCCTATGGGCTCCCAAGAGAGTTCTCTGGCCGAGTTATCTCTCTCAAGACTCGTCAAGGCAGCCTAAGCATGAGCAAGGAGAGTAAGCAAACTGCTGTGCCTCTCTCATTGTAGCATTCAGGGGGATGGAGGTTTTTTTATCCCCTTCCTTTGAGGTACTGAGGTGAATATTGCAATGAGTTGCTGTTGTCTTCCAGTGAGAGTTGTAAGGTATTACCTGTACAGGACTTGACATCCTAGATGTCAAGGACTGTTCATTAGTACTGGCAGGCACAAGAAGGAAGTATCCAAGAACACAGTTTCATTCTGGCATCCAGAGGTCATCAGTTGAGCATGCAGTTCCATATACCTGGCAAGGGCTCACAAAGTCAGAGGCATTGCTCCATCCTTTGTATTCAAGTGTAACTTATCAAGGGCACAAGTACAGAGATCAGATAGCTGGCAGCATCAGAGCACATTAGCCTCTTTTTTCTTGTGGGATGTCTCTTGTAATTCCTGGATATTTCTTTTTCCCTTGAACATGTGGTTGCTACTCAGCATGTTGTCAGTGGTTGAAGATTAGAGGTACCTGGTTCTTTTTCCCTTTTCATATCTTCTGCCCAGCTGCTAGTGGCTGTACGCTCCCTGGACTGGTCAGATGCAGATTAGTTACACAGCAGAGTTGACTATCTCTGACTAATTTTTAGTTTGTTTCCCTTTGCCTCACTTTTAGCAAGGGTTGGGGGTTAGTAAGGGATTAGCAGCTGGGAATTTGTGATAATATGCCACCTAATGAGCTAGTCTTTCCACCCCACACATCAGGTGGCATCCTTTCCCAACTCATTTATTTGACCAGGAAGCTGACATTTTTAGGTGAATGAACAACACAGGGCAAAAGTGAGGTTGGTTACAAGTGGGATTATGATAAATAACTTCATGTTTGTAATCTATGAAACTGCAAATTGTCTGTGCCAACGAGAATACAAACCAACTTACTTATGAATACACTTTTTAGGTGGGAGGCACTACATAGGGAACCACCCAGAAAATTAAAAATGATTTGCCTTTTCCTAGATTGCATACATGAAGTCTTGTCATAATTCCAACTGTAACCAACCCAAGCTTTGTCCCATTTTCAAAGGAAAAAGTGAAAATGAGCGAGTGGCTGTGTGGTTCCCCTTACCCTCAATCACCTGCTGTTTTTAACTACCTTTTACCAAGTTTTCAAAGACTGGACCACCTCTTGTCAGTGGTAATTCATTTAAAAGCTTCAGTTTAATGACATTCCATGAATATCAGTAACCCCTGATATAGATATGCCTTTTTCATCAGGTTTGAAGTCCCAGAGAAACAAAAATAGGACTTACCTAGAGTTTGATCAAAGATGTTTCCTCTTAAGAGGCACTGAGATATAGAGGTATCAGTGGTAGGGTAGCTATAGACACAAATATTTATTTTTTGTAAATTAATTTTATGGCAGGCATGCATAATTCCCATTATATAGGAGGTCACGCTAAATGGTAAACAGCCATATCTTATCATGTGCAGTTCATTGGAGCTTGTTAGAGTTGGATTTTAAAGGAAATTAAATTTAGAATATTCCTGTACAATAATTTTCAGAAATTATAATTGACTGGTATTGAATTTGGAGAAAATATATGATTAGAGCACCATTCATTCCTTTTTTACTGAAACTAATTGCAAGAGAAAGGCTGTTGTGCTGAAACAAACAATGTTAACATGCAAAGGCAATTGTTGCTGTGATAAAATTAAACAGTTTCTGTAGTGATATTCATAACTGAATTAGTTTGTTCATAGACTGCAAATCTCCGCCAACGCTGCACAATCCAACAGTTCTTCATTGGGGGTTGGGTAGAGCTCTCGGCTAGCACGCTGTTGGCCCAGTTCAAGTCTTCGACCGGCCAATGAAGAATTAGAGGTATTTATTTCTGGTGATAGAAATTCATTTCTCGTCATAATTTGGTTCAGATTCCACAATAAGCTGTAGGTCCTGTTGCTAGGTAACTAGTTGGTTCTTAGCCTCGTAAAATAAATCTAATCCTTCGGGTCAGCCCTAGGAGAGCTGTTAATCAGCTCAGTGGTCTGGTTAAACTACGATATACTCAACTTTTGCACAATCCAACTCCCGATAGACCTTTAAAGTTACATTCCTACCTCTTTCAGAGCTAATAACTTGTTTTCAGTCACCATTAGTCAAATTTTCGTGGAAATCCGCACGTCATTATTTGTGCAATTCTGGTGTCAAACAGACAAGCCGAACCAAAAATGATATCCATGTCGGAGGTAATAACAGTCCCAATGTTATCGTTAGATACTTACTGTCAGAAAATCAAAGTTTCAAACTTCAACCGCCATACCAGTGGCAGAGATTTTCATGAAAATTTAACTACGTAAAATATAACGTTTAGAGGAAAAATGCTATTGCTACGGCTGCTTTCTCTCTCTCTCTCTCTCTCTCTCTCTCTCTCTCTCTCGTCGATATTGTTACTAAACTGCGTAGATCAGTTGCTGATTTAAGGATTTGGAAGACGGGATCTACAGCCCCCCCCCTCTCTCTATCTCTCTCTCTTGTAATTTGAGTTATATTTTGTTATTCTTCAGTGGCTCACCAATTTTTTTATGGCACACACATTTATACTTTTTTTGAGGCCGTAGATGAATGTACCTCCACGTACCCACGTTATTTTGATCAAATTTGATTTAAAGAAAGGCTTTCGTATTTAGCTTTGTTTGGCACCCACAAATGAATCATTGCGAACTTGATTGTCTGTCATGAGTTATCACTTGGTATTAATAAAGTGATAAGCCCAGAACGTTTTAGATATAGAAAATTACTTTCCAATATATTAATGGTGATTTGTAAAAATAGTGTCGCTTTTACGCCCCTTTTTACTGAAAACAAAACGCGCCGCACGTAACTTATTTTCATTTTAATTTTAGATGTGCGAGATGAGTTATATATTCTGTCATCAGAGTTTTATTTTAGTGGCAAATCCACTTTGTTATCAAAGGATGACGGTCACAGGGAAGTCGTGTGGAAATTCATTTTAGAATTACATGAAATGATATATTACCTTTGTACACATTTCATCCAAGTCATTCCATTTTTCCAAGTATGCTTTTAGAATTAATGGGATAAATTCGCTTACAGTAAAATAAGCCTGCCTCTCTCTCTCTCTCTCTCTCTCTCTCTCTCTCTCTCTCTCTCTCTCTCTCTCTCTCTCTCTCTCTCTCTCTCTCTCTCTCTCATGCTAAGCGGAGGTGCCTGTGTTTTGTGATTTCTATATCAGATATTTTGATCATTTTATTCAGGAACAAGAATAGCAGTGCTAAAGTCCGTAGCATCGTTTTTATTCTCATTAGCAGCGTTTCGGGAATTCTCTGTCCCCATCATCAGGCTGAGGGACGAGAAAATATATATATATATATATAAATAATAAACAATCATAACGTCACCAACGCCTTGTTAATTCGTTTGTTTTGATTTTTCCTTCTTGATTTTCGTACATATATAAGTTAACATAAATTTTTCCTTTCCAAATATAAGTTAACATACATTTTACATTTTGAAAGAAGTACTAGTTGTTTTGGGAGTTTTCACCCGAGTGTTCCCTTGCCTTCCCCTTTCGAGTTAAGCCAACGCAGGTGTTGAATGAGATACTAATGCATGACCGCACCCCAAGTCATTACTGATTTGACCTGACCCTAGCAGTCTTACTGGAGGTGACGATTTCAGCAACTAATTGCAATTACTGCAACCCCCTTGAGAGTTCTTTCCTAGCCACTGTTGTTACCAATTCCTCAGCCAATCTTGTCACTTCGCCCTCGGAGGAGTTTCCCCTCCATTTCAACTACCTGTCATGCCATTAAGGGTCACCGTCTTGACCTGACCCACACCTACATCCCTGCCGACTCATCCTCGACTCTCCCATCTAATTATCATGCCATTGTTACCTCTCCTCCTGGAACTTTTCGTTGGCCGATGCTCAGTGACCTTCCCAGGTACTTGGCCGGATTAGCAACTTGCCCTGAGAACAGGATAATAATTTAGATTACCCTATTAAGGAGAGGCTGTCAGCAATGTCAAAGCACGACCACCGTCGGCGCCGCTTGTGATATAGACACTCTTCGAGGCTTCACCCTGCTAGTTTTCCTAAGGCATCACGCTGCTAGTTATCCTGATGACGTCTCTCTGTCCAGAAATCTACCACGAGACTCTGATCGAGTACTACTTGACATCCCCCTTACGCTGCCACGCTGAAGATTGTGTTAACCAGCTGCCTTACCCTCTGCGCGCTGATGTCTTGCTAGCCCGTTAGCGCCCTTATACTTCATCTTATTTCTTCTGTGGTGGGGACCTCTGGGGGCAACAATTCCATTGACGCTCTACTGCAGAAACCTGGCTCTATAAACCTCACGTCTTGTCCATGGACTAAGGTAATGTGATTGGAAGTTGTTTGTCAGACTCACCAATTTTATTGTACTTGTTTTCCACCTGTTCTCCCACTTTCCGATATCCATAACCTTTAACTCTCCCTCAGAGAATGTTGTGATTTTGATTGTGTTACCAGTAGTGGAATACTAGTGTTAATTTACGTCTATGTGGTTTACCGTAATTGTTGCATAACCACTGTTGTGATATTTTGCTTACGTATTCCAAGTTCATTATTACTCATGTTCCTTCGCGTGTTTTCAATATTCCTGCTACTGCAGATTCGTGGTTCTAGTACCTGTTGTGTGATACCAACTGTAGATCAACGGTGCCGTCTTCCTGCATACTCCAGGTGCCATATCCGGTCAAGATATCCAGACTATCAGTGCGGCCCCATTCTCGCTTAACGTACGCATCCGTGCATTCTTCGGATCCTCATTCATACGTATTGCTTGTTAGTCTATGAAGGCCTAGTGTTAAAAGCTTGCAGTTTTGTGGCACTTTTCTATAGTGTTTGTGATTTTACTAACTTAATTCTGGTAGTGCTACGGAGCTCCATTGATAGCTCCTGTAAATGTTTCATCTTCTGATATCTTTTAGTGAATTATACCATTCAGTGGACAACATAAGTTTACCCCCATCCCTTATCTTAGTGGTAATTTTGAGTATATTCACTTTTCAACCTTTCTGTTCGCCAGAGCGCAGCCACCGTTAGTCAGGTGTTGTTATCACAGGTCAAAATTAGAGAAATTAGAGCCATCTTTTTATCCTCACGGTAGAGCGAACGTGACAATAATATTAAAATTCTCAACAGTCTTATTTTTACAATGATGAAGTACACTTAAGAAAAAGTAAAAAAAAATTTCTTCTCAGTGCGCAGTTAGCATAGTTGTAGTGGATTGATGGTGGTAAAAAATATAAAGATCCTGGTTATTTCATCTACTGGAATACGAGATGCAATCTTTGAATAGGAAATTGAAATTTTATGCCAACCAACTCAATTCCCAACTTTCAGATTTTAAAGAGAATGTGTCTTATTTTCATGTTAGTTGTTTAATGACTAAACTCCCTGCACATAATGAAAAAGATTCTCCTTTTTTTTTTAAATACTCGTAAGAGAACAAATAACAAATGCGCCGAAGTTTCTTCAGCGCAGTCGAAGTTTTCTGTACAGCGTATAATGCTGTATGAAACTCAGCTGGCCGTGGTGGCCTGTGTTGTTGCGGTGCCAGGCACACAATCATGGCGAACTTTAACCTTAAATAAAAAAAAAACTACCGTGGCTTGAGGGCTGCAATTTGGTATGTTTGATGATTGGAGGGTAGATGATCAACATACCAATTTGCAGCCCCCTAGCCTAAGTAGTTTTAAGATCTTAGGGCGGACAGAAAAAGTGCAGACGGACAGACAGAGCCATCTCAATAGTTTCCTTTTACAGAAAACTAAAACTCAAAAAGCTAGGTATAGATCTTAACCACAAAATAGATCCGAGTAGGGGACTGTCATATAAAGAAAAGGTATTATCTTGGGGCTGGATTTTGGACTTTTACCTACGCAGGATAATTATATAGAATTGTATGGTATTTTTGAGAGGTTATGCAACGTATTGAAGGAGCACAACATTGTGAGTCATATTGATTTTGAAAATGTAATAAGTGTGGGGTTATTGTGAATCAGTCTTTTACTAAATTTCAGAAACTCTTGAGAATGAACTGGAACATTTAGGAAAATTTGAAAATATTAGAATATATAGAGTGATAAAAATATAGTCAAAGCTAGACCAGATAATGACAAGGGTGTTGAGGTTATAAATATAGCATCATAAGTCTTAAACAGGAGGATGGACTGAATAGGCCATGACGCAAAATCAAGGATGTAATAGGCCATTGGGCATTTGGTAAACACTGTGCATCTGATTCAAAACCCGGATACCTTTATGGTTTACCAGAACTTCACAAACTAAACAACCCCCTTTGACCTATCATTCCCTCTATATGTTCATTTAATTACAATATTTTAAAGTTTCTCTCAGAAATTATCTTACCTATGACAGTCAATGAATGTTCACTGGAAGACTACCAATTTTGTTAATGAAATAACATGTTTAAATCTCAGCGAAACTGCCGATATGGTTAGGTTTGATGTAGAGGCATTGTTCACAAATGTTTAAACAGCAAATATAATTATAGATAATATTGGTAATCAAATATGGACTAAACGGAAACTTACGTGAGACCATGCTAAATATATCAACAAGAGACTGTTTTCACATTTAGAAACAAGCCAAATTCTCAGATTGATGGATTAGCAATGGGTTCATCTCTTGCTACCACGCTAACACCTTTTTATGCCACTGAAAGACTATATGGCTGAACAACTGTCCTAGAGAATTTAAACCTATATTCTATCGAAGATATGTGGACAATATTTTTTTAATCTTTAGAGAAGTCGAACCTATACACAGACTCCTTGATTATGTAAATATACTGTACAACATCCAAATATGAAATTCGCATGTGAAATTGAAAACAACAGCACACTTCTGTTACTTGACACCACCATTGTCAGAGATGGCAATATGTTTTCTACTTTAGTTCACAGAAAATCTACAGATACTGGATCATGTCTTCATTTCTTAAGCTTTTCTCCACTTTTTTGCAAAATAATAGCATTAAGACCATTGTCAGTCGGCCATACAGTAGTTGTTCCAACTTCACAGATTTGATGAAGAGGGTCAGTATTTACAGAATTACTTTTGTTCTAATTTATTTCCAGTCACATTGTTTCAAAAAGTTCAAAGATCTTTTCGTCATAAGAAATTCAATCCACAGGTCTCAAATTTCAGTTTAATTTATTTTCAGTCACATTGTTTCAAAAAGTTCATAGATCCTTTCTTGATAAGAAATTCAATCGGCATGTCTCAAATTTCAGTGCACCAAAGGACATTGGCTATATAAAACTTCCATACTTTGGGAACATTAGCTTTGAAATATGAAATACTCGTAACCTTTGCAAAACAATAGGGAATGCACCCACAGACACAATTTAGTCTTGTTTTTTCAAATAAATTTACAATTGGCTCTTACATTAGCTAGGAGGAACCATTGCCTCATGTCTTATCTTCATGTGTTGTTTACCAGTTCACTTTCCTTGGTTGTAGTGCCAGGTATCTTGGTAGTTGCAACCAGAATTTCTGAGCACATGGGGAGGAGCATCAGAACAGGGCTTCGACTAACAAAACTGTCACACTCAGCAATTAGAGATCATTCTCACTAGTAAACCCATAATTTCACACAGCAAGACTACAAAATCCTTTATAAAGCAATATACAAACTGGGCCATGTCATTACAGAATCTCTTTGCATCTTGTATATAAAAGTAAATGTTTGTATGTGTATGTTTGTATATTTGTAGATTTGTGCGCTATAGAAATCCGAACCGCGTGACTGATATGGAAAAAATTTGGCACTAGGCCATCATTTGACCAACTTAGATAATACGGTAGGTTTCAAACCTGTAACCCCTTCCCCTTCCCCCTTGGAAAGGATGTCGTAGTTTCCCTTTTGAGTGCTGGGATGAGAATGTTAGTTACCTTTATTCCATAGTTCTTAGAAAGGGTGTTGTATGTTTCCCTTGTGAGTGCTGGGACGAGAATGTTAGTTACCCTTATTCCTTAGTTTTTGGAAAGGATGTTGTATGTTTCCCTTCTGAGTGCTAGGATGAGATTGTTAGTTACCTTCTTCCTTAATTCTTGGAAAGGATGTTATGATTCCCTTTCGAGTGCTGGGTTGAGAATGTTTATTACCCTTCTTAATTTGTTCTTGGAAAGGATGTTGTATGTTTCCCTTCTAAGTGCTGGGATGAGGATGTTTGTTACTCTTGTTCCTTAGTTCTTGGAAAGGATGTTGTATGTTTCTCTTCTGAGTGTTTGGATAAGAATGTTATTTACCCTTCTTCCTTTGTTCTTGGAAAGGATGATGTATGCTTCCCTTCTGAGTGCTTGGATGAGAATGTTAGTTATCCTTCTTCCTTAGTTCTTGGAAAGTATGTTGTAAGTTTCCCTTCTGAGTGCTGGGATGAGATTGTTAATTACCCTTCTTCCTTCGTTCATGGAAAAAATGTAAGCTTCCCTTCTGAGTGCTGGGATGAGATTGTTAGTTACCCTTCTTCCTTAGTTCTTGGAAAGGATGGAGTAAGTTTCCCTTCTGATTGCTGGGATGAAATTCTTTGTTACCTTCCTTAGTTCTTGGAAAGGATGTTGCAAGTGCTGAAATGAGAATGTTTGTTACTCTTCTTCCTTTTTTCTTGGAAAGGATGTTGTTTTTTCCGTTCCGAGTGATGGGTTGAGAATGTTTGTTACCTTTCTTCCTTTGTTCATGGAAAGGACTCTTTTCCTTAGCTGCATGTTTCCCTGAGTCTGGAATGTGCTGGAATGAATGAATGTTAGGATGTTGTATTAGTGCTGGAATGAGAATGTTAGTTACTCTTTTTCCTTAGTTCTTGGAAAGGATGTTGTATGTTTCCATTCTGAGTGCTGGGATGAGAATGTTAGTTACCCTTGTTCCTTAGTTCTTAGAAAGGATGCTGCATGTTTCCCTCCTGAGTGCTGGAATGAGAATGTTAGTTATTCTACTTCCTTAGGTCTTGGAAAGGATGTATGTTTCCCTTCTGAGTGCTGGGATGAGAATGTTAGTTACCCTTGTTCCTTAGTTCTTGGAAAGGACGTTGCATGTTTCCCTTCTGAGTGCTGGAATGAGAATGCTAGTTACTCGTCTTCCTTAGTTCTTGTAAAGGATGTTGTATGTTTCTCTTCTGAGTGCTGGGAAGAGAATGTTATTTACCCTTCTTCCGTAGTTCTTGGAAAGGATGCTGCATGTTTCCCTTCTGAGTGCTGGAATGAGAATGTTAGTTACTCTTCTTCCTTAGTTCTAGTAAAGGATGTTGTATGTTTCCCTTCTGAGTGCTGGGATGAGAATGTTAGTTACCCTTGTTCCTTAGTTCTTGGAAAGGATGTTATTAGACTCCCTTCTGAGTGCTGGAGTGAGAATGTTAGTTACTCTTGTTCCTTTGTTCTTGTAAAGGATGTTTTATGTTTCCCTTCTGAGTGCTGGAATGAGAATGTTAGTTACTCTTGTTCCTTAGTTCTTGGAAAGGATGTTGTATGTTTTCTTTCTGAGTGCTGGAATGAGAATGTTAGTTACCCTTGTTCCTTAGTTCTTGGAAAGGATGTTGTATGTTTCCCTTCTGAGTGCTGGAATGAGAATGTTAGTTAATCTTCTTCCTTAGTTCTTGGAAAGGATGTTGTATGTTTTCTTTCTGAGTGCTGGGATGAGAATGTTAGTTACCCTTGTTTCTAGTTCTTGGAAAGGATGTTGTATGTTTCCCTTCTGAGTGCTGGGATGGGAATGTTAGTTACTCTTCTTCCTTAGTTCTTGGAAAGGATGTTGTATGTTTCCCTTCTGAGTGCTGGAGTGAGAGTGTTAGTTACCCTTATTCCTTTGTTCTTGGAAAGGATGTTGTATGTTTCCATTCTGAGTGCTGGGATGAGAACGTTAGTTAACCTTTTTCCTTTGTTCTTGTAAAGGGTATTGTGTATAGACCTAGTGATGTGTTCGGTTTGCGTAAAATATATTGTAAACTTTAGAAAAATTTATAACAAAAATTATCGATCCAGTGCTTTGAATATTTTTATAATATACAAAGACAATTGATTATTTTCCTTCTTAGTGAAACCTGTTTTGTTCAGACACCCGCATAAAGATCCACATAAGTAAATCAAATGATTACTGAATATTTCTGAATTGTATCTTTCACGATAGGAATGTGGGAATATGAACAATGCAGTGCATATGTGCATAGAACTTTTGAACTTTGGTTTAGGAATGAAGATGGATGCTAACTTACTCTCCTGGATTTCGTCAGAAATTGACGATAGATAATCTGCAACAGGACAGTTCAAAAGCCGGACTTCCTCACTGGGGAAATACGATTTTTTTTTCTGTCATGAGGAATTTGGCATCGTTCGAGATTCGCTTTACGAATGTGGCGTCTTCTTGAAATCTACTTACGTTGAAGCACTATTACAAATAATAATGTCAAGGGGTTCCTTTTTAATTTAATCTTCAGAAGTTTTTAATGCGTTGTGGATGAAGCCATGTGAGACATTCCAGTAATATTTCGTATGTAAAACTCTCTCTCGCTGTCTGGCCGTAGATGCTTGTATCTGTTTCCGTTTCCTATTTATCGTCACTGATGTTTACGCAGATTTTAAGAATGCATATCGAGCATAAGTTCTGAGTATATTAAAACCTTTTAGGGGAACGAGTGAATACCAGAGACATTGTTACCCAGAATCTCTTCTCTTATTGCATGGTAATGGATTACAGTGTACTGTGACATTCAGATTACGTACTTCTCTTGGCTGATACAACATACCCAAATTCTGGTGTCTAGTGTCTTTTCCAAATTCTGGATTCCGGGTAAGTAGAACATAACTAGCTGCGCGCTACATTTCCAGATTGGTTTTACTGATCAGTGTCTTATCATAAACCAAATAATATGCAGTCGTTGTTATTAGTTCTGTCTTCATTTCTCTTAGTTTCTTAAACAAAATAATGTATTGTTATAATTATTATCATCTTCATTTGCCATTTTCAATTTTCATACATTTTCTATGTATTATCTTCGTCGTTTAGATGGCTAGCTTCCGCATGGCCACCTAATCATGCACTCCAACTCTCTCTCTCTCTCTCTCTCTCTCTCTCTCTCTCTCTCTCTCTCTCTCTCTCTCTCTCTCTCTCTCTCTCTCACACACAGAATTTGCGTTCGTGTGTGCATATATTTTCTGCCATTAATCAGATCTCTGGTATGTACTATCCTCCTATTGTATGTTTTTATATGAAGAGAGCTGACATGGAAATTCCATTTTACCAGCGGTATTGTATCTGAAAATGCTATTAACAAAATCCTTTTAAAATAATGCGTTCAGCATCGCGCTATAGACAGACGTGGTAGGTCCATTCCCTTTGGCATTTGTGGCATCACACTGACTGCTTGTATTGAATTACTGTAGGCACACGTTTTTTTTCTTACAGCAATGCTGTACTGTATAGTCTCTCTCCCGTCTTGTCGTCATACTTCATTTTTAATCGATATGATGGTAAGAGTCGGGAAAACAGGTTGGAAGGAAAAAATAGAAGACCGTGACAGGATCTGAACATACCAACTTCTGATCCGAAGTACTGTGCATAATTCATGAGGCTACACGGTCTTGCGTTTACATCTGTCAAGGCCAATTTACGTTTATTGCAGTGTATACAATACTTTTAGACTGGAATGCATCCATCTGGGTCCATTCAAGAATATCCAGTAGTGTAACAAGGCTACATAACCGCGGTCCATTCACGGAATCCGGTAAGTGGCAACTCTGATGTTGTAGTTATATCTCAAATAAGAACATTGCTACTTAAGCCTTTTTTTTTGTATGATTTAGTTTTGAAGTTATATTATTAAGGTTTTTGGATTTAGTGAAGGATATGGCATTTGTCTTGCAATGTGGGAATGTAAAAATAAGGTAATTTTCAACAGTATTATATCATACATCTTTATATCACCATTGCTCAGTAATTTTGCGTTGCGGATTTGCAAGAGAGAGCTACTTTAACAGCTTGAGTTGTTAGTGGAAGTCACTCCCTTCTGTTTTTAATGGCTCTGTGGGATTGGATTTTGAGTGATCATTTATAAATGGATTGTCACCTATGCTTATTTTTATTTATTTCTCTTTTATTTAATTTTAGATTGCGCAGTTACTATTCTATTAGCAGACACTCCGCAATTTGCCTTGTCACCAATATAAGTTTTTTTAACCACAGTTTTGTAACGTACATATCGAAGCAGAAGGCCATTACTCTCGAATACTTGCTGATGCGAACTTCATCTCCATGGTTGTATCTTATTTCTCTATTTTTATTTGGTAATGGACAAGCTGCAGAAAGTGGGGTATAAGATGAAAATATTAAGGTTTGTTGCATTTGTATTTTGCTGTTTTTCATAATTGGTGTGATTTATGAGAAACCATCACAGTTCCAGGTTATATATACTTCTTGATTTACTCGAGTGCTGCAGCAGAACCTGCAGGGCTGACAGTCAAATTCCCGGTTGTGCGACCGCAGACTTTTTCATGCGGTTTCAAGTCTCTGTGGAATGCTTGTTATTTGACCACAAGCTTCAGACCATTTCCAGGTGGCGGAGTTTCAAGTTATTTGATTGAATTTTGGTTCTTTGAACTTACTTTGAAATTACTGGAATTTGTGTTTCTTTCGCGAGTAGCAACCACTCGCAATTTTAATTTTTTTCATTAAATGCTGATCTGTGTTACCAGTGTGATGTAAACAAATTCCCATTGAAGGATGGAATTTCCAGGTAACTCGGTTGAATCTTAGACGACGAAATATTTACGTAATGAAGTATATTCTAGGCATTACAGTGATAACTGTTTACCACAAGTGAAGAGGTTTACTAGCTATTTAATGTAATACTTAATTCCTCCTCCCCAACGTCTCTCTCCTTATTTTTCAACTTAAGCCTTTTTCCAATAGATTACAAGTTACCCTTGGCATTGCAACTCCGTGTGGCCATCCATGGAGTGGACTGCTTTCGAGGGGATGGCGCTCGCAGTTCCTAGTGCTTTGTGTTAAAGGGCAAACAATAAAAACTGGAAAATATTGTGCAGTTACTGAAGGAATTTTGATAACTCTACACATAATATGTATTCTTCTACAGATATATGTAATAGAAAAAGTGGACCATTTTGCCATTAAAATAATTATAATGATTAAACTGCTTGATAGAAAAAATCTCTTGCGTACGTACATATAGAATTGTTAAAAGGATGCTAAAGAAAATTTTAAAAAATAATTCAGTGTTTCAGCTGAACTTGAGATAAATTTTGGTTGAATTTTAAATTTGTGTGGTTATTTTTTTCTGGTTCAAGGGGGAAGTGGTATTGTGTCATAAGTAGCGCCGTGGAAGTTTTATTTGCACATCATGGTTATGTTATTTCCCAATATGAAGCTTTCTTGATATCGCAGAAGTTATGATCAAAACCTAAAAATGTTCAGAATTGCTCTGCATTAAACTTGAAATATAGGTGCACTAGAATTCTGCTCAGTCTTTATTAAAGCAAATTAAGCAGGGCATCCAGAGGTTTTGTAGATGTTTTATTTATCATTGTGAGGGGTAGGGGGCCACCTCACAGGCATTGGTGACACTCTAGAGCTTTCATTCCCCTCCCGACTCCAACCCAAGCATGATCCTCCGGCGTTCCTAATTTGGAGGTGCTGTTGAAAGTTAGTCACACAAAAAATACGAATATGAATAAGACTATAAGTATTAAGAACATAATTTCTCACTGTGCGTAATAATAATAATAATAATAATAATAATAATAATAATAATAATAATAATAATAATAATAATAATAATAATAATCTGATGTTCATGGACGACATCCAGCTGTATGGTAAGAGCATCAAGGAAATAGATACCCTAATCCAGACTGTAAGTATTGTATCTGGGGACATCAGGTTGGAGTCTGGAATAGAAAAATGCACCTTGTTCAACATACAAAAAGGCAGAGTGAGAAGGACTAAAGTGTTAAAGCTACCAGAAGGGAACAGCTTCAAGCACATAGATGAGACAGGATACAAATACCTGGGAATAGTAGGAGGAGGGGATATAAAACACTGGGAGATGAAGGGCACGATCAGGAAAGAATTTATACAGAGACTTAAGGCGATAATCATGTCAGAACTCTACGCCGGAAACATGAAAGCCATAAACACATGGGCAGTACCAGTAATCAGATACAGCGCAGGAGTAGTGGAGTGGACGAAGGCTGAACTCCGCAGCATTTACCAGAAAACTAGGAAACACGTGACAATACACAAAGCACTACACCCAAGAGCAAATACAGAGAGACTATACATAACACGAAAGGAAGGCATAAGGGACTGTGTCAACATCGAGAACAGAGCGCTGGGGGTATACATGAAAACCAGTGAAGACGAGTGGCTAAGGAGTGCATGGGAAGAAAGACTGATGAAAGTAGACGAAGACCCAGAAATATACAGAGACAGGAAAATGAAAAACAGAACAGAGTAATGGCACAACAAACCAATGCACGGACAGGACAGGAGACCGAACTGGCTAGCGATGAAACATGGCAATGGCTACGGAGGGAAGAACTCAAGAAGGAAACAGAAGGAATGCTAACAGCGGCACAAGATCAGGCCTTAAGAACCAGATATGTTCAAAGAACAGTAGATAGAAATAACATCTCACCCATATGCAGGAAGTGCAATAAGAAAAACGAGACCATAAACCACATAACAAGCGAATGTCCGGTGTTTGCATAGAATCAGTACAAAAAGGGGCATGATTCAGTAACAAAAGCCCTCCACTGGAGCCTGTGCAAGAAACACCAGCTAGCTTGCAGTAATAAGTGGTACGGTACGAACACCTACCTGAGGGAGTGATAGAAAACGATCAGGCAAAGATCCTCTGGAACTATGGTATCAGAACAGATGGGGTGATACGTGCCAGTAGACCAGACGTGACGTTGATTAACAGAATCAAGAAGAAAGTATCACTCATTGATGTCGCAACACCATGTGACACCATAGTAGTATCAAGACCTGAAAATCGAAGTAAGAAGGATATGGGATATGCCAGTGGAAATTGTACCCATAATCATAGGAACACTAGGCACGATCCCAAGATCCCAGAAAAGGGATCTGGGAAAACTAGATGCCGAAGTAGCTCCAGGACTCATGCAGAAGAGTGTGCTACTAGAAACAGCGCACACAGTGAGAAAAGTGATGGACTCCTAAGTATGCAGGATGCAACCCGGAACCCCACACTATAAAAACCACCCAGTCTAATAGGATGACTGTGATAGACCCCAAAAAATAAAATAATAATAATGATAATATAATTTTTACCGTTACTACGGTATGAAACAACTAGATCATGATTTTTGCCAGTACGTCTAATTCTTCTCAAGGCAACGTTATTCCCGTAGGAAATAAAAATATGTGTAAAATTTTGAATCGACTATTCCTGTCGAGATTACACACGGGTAGCTTGTATATCGGTCTGGCTCAGCGTGTTCCTTGCGTATATTCTCTCTCTCTCTCTCTCTCTCTCTCTCTCTCTCTCTCTCTCTCTCTCTCTCTCTCTCTCTCTCTCTCAACGATTTTGGTAGAGCCATCTTAAAATAGCCGGACCCTAACGCAAGGTCCCAGTGCCGTGTCAGATGGGGCTGGTCGGCCTGAATAAATTATGGCAGCATTGATTATAGAGAACTTTTGTTGTCTTGCATGGCCAGATACCTACCTGCTTTAGATGCGGGTGATAATGCCTCAGCTGGATATACGAAATTTGTTATTACGTACAGTTTTAGCCGGCCGGTTTAGGGTAAGCTTTAGCAACTGTGTTGCATTGTATGTGTCTTTTTGTGCTCTCAGATGTTTGTGGGCGTTAACTTAAAATAGTAGCTTAAGGTTTAACTGAAGTTTTAAAGTACCTTTTTCCTCTTGCTGATGAGGATAAAGAAAGAAGGTTGCAGTTGTAATCTGCAGGAACTTCACTCGTAAAGATTCATAACGATGTAATTGGCATTTTCTCTGAAAGTATTGTAACCTACTGCAAGGATGTAGGTCTTCGCTTCAAGAACAGTCTGTATATTTTCATATTTAAGTCAGTTTTAGTTTTCCTAATCTTTTTTTAAGGTTTTATGAAATCTTATGAAATCCTAAAGATTTCAAGCTTTTATTTCTTTTATATAAATTTACTAAAAGGAAAATACTTAAGTATATATTTTTTGTACTCCCAAGAATTCTCTCTCTCTCGTTTGTTCGCCACCTTGCTTGTTCTGTATAATAAAATTGAAAGTTCTTTTCTCCAATATGACATTATTGTGATAAAAATCATTCTTATTTTTCTTTAGAGAACTAGAATGGCATAATCGATGGATTCAGTGCAACTTGAG
>NC_089763.1:58929414-59014414 GCF_040412425.1 Macrobrachium rosenbergii
TGCTTTTATCAAAGCATCGGATAAAGGTGAAAGTTGGCATGTGGATATCTTATAACCCTACCTAATTTTTGCAAGTATTATATAGAACCTACATTCAATAGTTCTGGTACTTATCAGAGTAAAAGTGTGGTTCCTATGCTAGAGCCATCAAAATCGCAGGTAAGGGTTTTGTACACAATAGTGGCGTTAACCTATGACATCATGAGGCTCCACCCACAGTGAAGAGAAGTTTACTTATGTGGAAAAGTCTCTTCACTGTAGCTCTGCCGACTTGCTAGTTGCCAATGACATATTCACTAAATGATATCAGTACCCAAGGCCAAGAGAGACAAGGTATACCCAATTGGCTGGAGTCGCCTTCCACCTGGGTTAACTAACCACGTGATGACGTATCTTAGAGGTACCTGCTGACACAATAAGGAGGTAGACAAAGCTCCGCCTACATGGGGGATTCGAGGGGAAGTGAGCAGACCTTCTCCTTCTCTTGGGCTTGTTAGGACCCATTCTAGACTTCTGGTGAGCAGAATTTGTCATCGTCCCCTTGATTGCATGATCATTCTCAGTGATTACATTATTATTAATATTATTATTATTATTATTATTATTATTATTATTATTATTATTTTGTGGAGGTTTCATCGCAACTTCCATAGAAGTTGTTGGGACTAAGTTGTTAGCTTGGAATTCTTCCATTTTCATGATATTTGTTTCGCTTCTACTTTACAAATAATTCAGTGTATGTAATTCAACCACACAATGAACCAGTCCATAGCTCATTTGTTAGATCTACTTCTGTTCAGGGTGGGGATACAAAAAGACAGTCCTTTTTGTTTTACCTCAGGTTTTGACACTATAGGTGTAAAGGTCAATGCCATTGTTGTATTTCAGTTAATGTAACTCATTGCTATTTTTCTTTGGTTTTTTTTTATCTATATCATATAGCACCCTAAACAGCGCTCATATACTCTCTGCAATGGTAGGGGTCAAGATTTTGAGGGCGCGCTATTATTTACTTACTTAATATGAATCAAATGTAACACGATTTATATTGATATGCAAGAAAAGGAAAATATATTGAAATCAGTTTGAATGAGGAACATATTGTTATAATCATTGTGTTTTAATAAATATGCTTTAAATGTACAAATAAAACATTTAACACTGTACATAATTTGTTTACAAAATGTCTTCATCATCACCCTCGAGGAAGAGTTACCATCCCCTCCCTCATCTTCGCTAGCTATGTCAGTGATCACTGGTTCCACGCTCTCATGGATATTGTCCAACCTCCAGTACTCCTCCTCCTCAAAGTGAGGGGATTGTCCAACAGCTCCTGCCCACACTTCTGGGGTGTCCAAGTAACTATTACCCACCATAGAAATAATTACCTATTCACACTAGAGTAAATCTTGCTATGGGTCATCTCGCTTGTATACAAAGTGGCAAGCCATAGCACAAAATTTTTGCAACCACAGAGACAATTCCATATCCTGCTGGCCATTATCGAATTTGTTGAAGCCTAGACTGTGTAAGCACTAGTGACTTACTGCCTACCTGATGATGGGCAGAGCCTCATGACGTCATATTATGTTTACATCACAAATGGTTTTAGGATCCTTGTCCGCGATCTCCTCGGTTCCACTTCGGTAACTTCATTTAACTCTATAAATATCAAAAATCAAACTTAGGCACTAAATATTAGGTAGGGTTATAAAATATACACTTGCCAACTTTTACTTTTATCCAATGCTTTGCAAAAATTAGGTAGGGTTATAAAATATACACTTGCCAACTTTCACTTTTATCCGATGCTTTGATAAAAAGGTATTGCCGAAAAACCGGTTTCATCGGCTCTGAATCCCTTAATAAACTGAAGGCCTTACTTCAACAGGGAAAGTTGCAGATATACACGCAGGATCGCTTAAAACCATGATATTTACAATTAACAATTAAATCAGAAGAATGGGGAAATTTGAAACAGACTGATAAAACAGAGTCCTGTTGAACAACTAAATTTACAACAAATTAAACAATAACAGAACTGGGTAAAAATCCACCTCGAAGGACACCATGGGGAGAGGTGCAATGGGTAGGACCACAGCACAAGCACAGTTGATTCCACAGGTAGCAACTCTGTCTGCAACCGAGAACTCATTTGCTTACTTACAAAAAAATTAGGTAGCACAATTAAAGAGAATCAAGGGGTGCACAGAGGGTGCCAAAGCAACTCGATTCTAAGCACTGGTAAAACACGTGTGAATTTTGGACATTTACTCACTGCACTAAATAAGTCAGGTGGTTGTGGAAAATCACACTTCGGAAATTAAACTGATTTCAGTAGAAGATTAAAAGATTCGTGACTGATTCAAAATCTCACTTCTGGTACATTTCCTTTTAGTAGGAGACAGGGTCCTCGTCTTCAGCAAAAGGGGCAAGTATATGGATTCTGCTGCCAGGCGTATCTCAAGAAGAGCCACTCGTGCGCTGCCTTGTAGGGCCTCAGCAGATTATTTTTCTTCTCCTTCCAGATGGCGGTGTCTGCTCACTTGGCAGTCTGTTGTCTATGCCACTCTAACCATTTTGCATGATACTGGCCACATGGTAACCAGTTGCTATGAGCCCAGGCCGCTTTCTCTTTTTGAATTAATCTCCTTCACCAGCTCGTCTGCACCTCTGGCAAGGATTTGTCCTCCAAAGCATTACCTGGAAGAAAGGTCTCGAGTGGTCACTAGGTCAAGGAAGGGGATCAAAAGATTACCAAGGGTGAGGAATGAGAGATTTTTAGGAAGGAGTGATATTTTCCCAAAACCTGCTAATGTTACTCTACTTGTTTCTCAACAGAAATAAAAGCAAATCGAGTTTATGAGGGTGATACTATACGTTACTGCAAAGCTTAGAGGGTGAGGTGACTTAAAAGAGGTCTCCCTCGTTGCACCTGCCTAACCAAGTTGACATTCCGCACCTTGAATTGGGTGGGAATGTCTACAAATAAGTCAGCTCGGCTAAATAAATTATTATTTCTCCTTACTTCCCCTTTTAATTGCACTAACTTCATAAAATTCGTAATTCTGCAAGTCAATCAGTTGAAAATTATACCTCATCACTTGTAAAATGTACATTATCAAAGAGAACTGAGCTGCTGGAAATTAAATCATTAAATTTATCTTGCTGTTACTTTATGCAGCATTATGTCAGATTCAAAATAAAAGTATTCGTTGACTTATTATATCATGAATCAGTGTAGCAACATAAAATAGGGTTAGAGTATTATTTCTAAAGTAATTCCTAAAATTAGTCATACACTTCATGATAAAGTTAGCTTTGTGAATCCTAAGTTATGCGGTTAGTTTGCCTTGATGAGGCATTACAATGAAGTATTCGTGGACTTATGTTAGGTGATGCCAATACTTGTACACGGCAGCACTAAATTTGCAGGTGCCTAGTGGCACTAATCTAAGTACATGATACATACCCATGCATGTGGCTGCATGGTTTTGGGAGTCAGGGACTCATGGATTATTAAAGTAAAATGAAATAGCAAGGAAAATAAATGACAGCTGCAGGAGTGGCAAAGAAAACTAATCTAAAATGGCTATGCCCAAAGGGCATCAAATTACATCGGTAGGGGCCCTGTGTTGAAGGTGCAGAGGTCATGACTCCTCTGGCAGGAGCATCTGCCAATATCTATAGGTTTTGGCACTCATGTGGGACTCATGGATTATTAAAGTAAAGGCATGAAAGGGAAGCAAAGGACTCGCAAATAAATGACAGCTGCAGGACTAATCAAGGTAAAATGTGACTGATTAAAAAAAAGGTGAGAAATGATAAAAAAAAATATCAGGAAAGAATAAATTACAAAGTTATAAGAAAATAAGTAGGGGAAGAAACCTTCATTCTTTGGGTAGAGATGCCAAAGTTCTTCAAAAATAAAGGTGGGCATCAAACTAGTGCGATCTCATCGTTCTCTTAGACTACCTGGAGCTTCTATGCCGTTGACCTTTCTTCCTTTGCTCTCTCTGAGGTCAGTGTTTTGACATCATAGGGGGACTTTGGGGAATCAAGACTGGGGAAGGTATGTAAGACTCCTCTGGCAGGGCAGCACTCCATGCTCTAACACTAAGTATCTTTAGTTCATCAGCCATTTAAGATGGCAGAATCCTCACTCAAGGTTTGGTCTGCTGAGGACTGGGAAGAAGAGTAAGAGCACTGGATGTGAGTGACTCACAGGTTAAGATAACCGACTCAGGCATGGGTTGCGAAGCCACGCCTTAGGGTGAGCTTCTGCTGTGGTCATGAGAATCCAGAGGGGTCCTTAGTAGAACTGGGGTTGGCTCTCTTACCAGCACTGGTAGCGGGGCCAAGCCAGGAGAAGAGAGGTGAACCGGACTGGGATCTCCTGGAAGGGGATCTGAGGTGTGCTCTGGCAGTGGGACCAAGGCAGGTCCAGGCACAGGAATTAAATGTGGAATTGGCTCAACATCTGTGATGGATGGAGCATGGTACTGCCCAGGATCAAGAGGTCCTCAGATTTCAGCAATGTTGTGTTCTGGAACTGGCACTTCATTTCCGAAGATAGACTGAATCAATTGAACTGGTTATTAGTAAAATGTGCATTCAAGCCTTGATGGGTTAAAGGCAGGTAAAATAACTGATGTTTTCAAAGGGTTAGGAAATGATAAAAACCAGAAAGGAGGAGGTCATATTAGGGAGGCGAAACTGAATACAGAGTTTAGAATGAGGTCTGGTGACCCACAGTTTAACGGTGGGAGTTTCACCTTCATAAGATTGATACCCTCAGTTGTGCTGCAAGAGTACAGAGTTTAGATTTATGAGGTCTGGTGACCCACAGTTTAACAGTGGGGAGGTTCAATTTCAAAGATTGATACCCTCAGTTGTGACATATTGATGTCTGTCAGTGGGTGGCCCCATAGGGGACATTGAAGTGTGCCAATATCATCGAATGCCTGACCTGACATGCAGGGTTCTCCTCTGTGGGACCCTTGGCTGGAGAGATGCCAAGTGGCGGGTTCTTTTGCCCATAGGGCGGAGTGCCCAAATACAGGTGGTGCAATAATTTTTGCTATAATCTTTGCTTGGTACTTTCCTGGTGGAGGAGCAGGCTTGTTGTTGTTCACCCAAGAGCCAGATGTGGCTAGTGTTAGAGGGAGTTTCTGGCAGATTCTCAGCCTTCAAGCAGCACTGTTCAGTGGGGTTCCTTATCTTTTTTACAATAGCCACACACGGGCTCTTTGGTGGGTGCCCATTCTTAGAGGTGTGAGCAGGGGACAGATCTATGTCCTAGAGAGCTGATGTAAAGATGGTATGTGTCCCAGCCACCCGCCAAGCGAGAGCACTCAAGGCATCTTGGGGCTTGCTTTAGGTGGCTCTCCTCTTTGAAGCGTTCAGTGTCCTCCACAGTGGTTGTGCTGAGGATTCCAGCCTTTGCTTAAGAGTTCTAGTTTTGTGGTACGCCCATTCCGACCAGGTTTGACCCACATCCTTCAGCTGGCCTCGCCAACATTGTCCCAGCATTCAGGGGTGATTTTGTAGGCTGATGGCCTGTCGAACCTCTTATTTCTTGGCTTGTTGAGGGAACGGAAGGCGAGCACCCTTTCCAAATAGGTACTTTCCCAGGATTAGAGCCACTTCAGTGGGAGGTGGCATGTAGGTCAAGAAGACCTTCTCGATGTGGTCGAGCCCAGCCACGGGTTCGTTTTCATTCCATTATCAGATCAGTGTGTTTAAGCTGTTGAGTGGACAGAGGTCGGAGTGGATTTTGTGGCTTTGAGTTGGGCGAGCTGTAGCTCATGGGCCCTTTGCTTCTCCTTCTCCCCCCTTTCTGTTTCCTCCATGGCTTCTCTTGCTTGTCTTTCTTTCTCCTTTTCCGCTCTTTCTTTCTCCTTTTCCTGTCTTTCTTTTTTCTCCTCGGCTTCTTATGCTTGTCTTTCTTTCTCTCTCTCCTCTCCTTTTTCTCCCAGGCTTCTCTCTCCTTTTTTGCTGTGGCTACCATTTCTTGGACCCACTTAGCTAAAGTTGCCCCTGTCATTTCCATCTGCTTCCCGAGCTCAGTATAGGTTTTATAGTCCTTGGTCTGCATGGCGCTGAAGTTCTGGTGCTCTTTATACAAAAGGTTCAGGTGGGATGTGGCTCTTCGCGTCAAGGTTTGTTTGCGAGGAACGGATTTAGTTTGTCCTGGAGGTCTCAGGGTTCTGCTCTGATGAACGATTTCAAGTTTGTTACATAGAACACAGGTTTTGTTCTCATTGGATAAATTTAGGTTTGTTCTTTAGAACTCAGATTTTTGGTCATGAGGAATGATTCAGGGTGTTGCGTAGAACTCGGGATTAGTCCTTAATGACCAATTCAAGTTGTTCCTTAGAACTCCGGGTTTGTTGGTAATGAATGATTCAAGTTTTTCTGTAGAACTCAAGGTTTGTTCTTAATGAATGATTCAAGTTTTTCTGTAGAACTCAGGGATTTTTCGTAATGAATGATTCAAGTTTGTTCCGTAGCACTCGGTTTGTCCTTAATGAATGATTCGTTTGTTCCATAGACCTCAGGGTTTGTTCGTAATAAACGATTCAGGTTTGTTCTATAGAACTCAGGATTTTTGTTTGTGGTGAACGATTCAGGGTGTTCCTGTTCCGTAGAACTTAGGTTTTTGTTCATAATGAATGATTCAGCTTTGTTCTGTAGAACTTAGGGTTTTTGTTTGTGGTGAACGATTCAGGGTGTTCCGGAGAACTCAAGTCTTTGTTTGTGATGAACAATTCGGGGGTCTTCCTGAGAACTCAGTTTGTGTTGGGTAAAACAGAATTTAGTAAAAATGGGTAACGTAAGCCTTAGGAAAGGATATAGTTTGATGAGGAATCCTTGGGGAACTGACACAGAGAATGGAAGGCTTACTCAGAAATTGTTTATATGAGATTGCCCTTTATATGAGTTGAAAGCACATAGCTTCTGAGGATACACAATTAAATATGTGAATGAAACAATTTAGCTGGCTTCTCAGCAAAGGATAAATGCATAAAGTGTGACGAGGAAAATGTGCTTATTTAGGAGCACACAAGATTAAATGTGGCAGAATGTGACAAGCACACTTAAATTACTATGCACAAGGCAAAGTTATATTTGCCTAGATCACAAAAGAAAAGATTTTAGTTTACTCTAAATGGACATGACTGTGCGTGATAATAGTATACCCATTGACCCTATGTTAGGTAGTCACGTGATCTGTGGTTTGGACGGAAGGGGACTCACGTGGTCTTTGTTATGACTGGGACCAAGAAACACATGGTTCGTCACATGACTGTCTGCGCTGAGTCCTGTGCCTAAAGATATGGGACAGAGACGAACAATTTTGGGAATTCATTCTCCCATTGCCTAAGTTCTTGCATTTTTGAATGAAGAATTCACTTAGTCTCACGGACTCATGAACTGGTATGAAAGGGAGGTGACCTTTACACATGTGCTTCACTTGCACTTACTTTAGTAATGATTAAAAGAAAGCGATCATTTTATGTGCAAAATTTCTGGGCTTGCATGGCCCCAAGTGAATGAGCTTCGTGAATGCTAAATTTTCCCAAAAGATGATTAGGGAAATGTGGAAATTCTAATTTAAATTCTAGCGTGATTGCTAATGCTATTGAGAGAGAGAGAGAGAGAGAGAGAGAGAGAGAGAGAGAGAGAGAGAGAGAGAGAGAGAGAGAGATCAGCAAATGCAATTTGCTGTTTGGGCTACTAGTTTGCCTAGCTAAAATGACAGACTGCAGATTGTCTGGAGCACGTGGAAGTGGAAATAACGCGCTATTTCCTTAGGTGTCACTTTGTGTAGCACTTCACTGCCTACCTGTCCTGACATAGAAAAACATACAGGTTGACATGCAATAGCAACAAAGTTTCTGTTTCGATTAATTAACACTCTCTCTTCTCTGTGAGCTATTCATGGAGCATGCACGTGGTCTAGCTGATCCTTAACAGATTTTAAAGTTATGATTATGATCGCACCTAACACATAAGAAAATAACACTATACAGTACTTACGCTGTGGAAACCTGTCCACTTGTGTGCTTATTAAGGAGGATATGCTAAAGGTTCGTTTCATCATCTTGCATCCAGGTTTAGGGAGGCTAGTAGCTGATAGCTGCAAGTTGCAGTTGCAGGACTCTAGCTTGCAACATTGCAGGCTACAAGAATTCGAGCAAAGGTTGCCAATATTAAGTTTTACACTGAGTGGGGTGTGGAACTTACCCTGAAAAATTTCGAATCTGACTGAAGGTGCTGATTCAGCTAAAACAAATAGAAAATGTAAGCTGAAGGCCTTGCTCCAGCAGGGAAAGCTGCAGATAAACACATAGTCACTTAAAAACTAATACTTACAATTGACAATTAAATCAGAAGAATGGGGAAATTTGAAACAGACTGGTAAAACAGACTCCTGTTGAACAACTAAATTTACAACAAATTAAACAATAACAGAACTGGGTAAAAATCCACTTCGAAGGAAACCGTAGGTTGAGGTACAGTGGGTAGGACCATGGCACAAGCACAAGATGAACAGTTGATTCCACAGGTAGCTCCGTCTGCAATTGAAAACGCATTCGGTTACTTACAAAAAAACTAGGTAGCACAATTAAAGAGAATCGAGGGGTGCATGGAAGGTGCCAAAGCACCCTGATTCTAATCTTTGGTAAAACACGTGTGAATTTTGGACATTTACTCACTACACTAAACAAGTCAGGTCTCAGGTCTCTGGAAAATCACTCTTCAGAAATGTAACTGATTTCAGTAGAAGAATAAAAGATTGTTGACTGATTCAAAACCTCACTTCTGGTACATTACCGTTGAGTCGGAGATGGGGTCTTCGCCTTCAGTGCTAGCATGGGGGCCAAGAATTTAAGGGGTTTGCACTTTAAAAAGACTAAAGGCTCAAAACAGCCACATGGGGAAGGGTCAAGGCTCTTAAGGGAGCGGAGCAAAAGGGGCAAGTATGTGAATTCTGCTTCCAGGTGTATCTCAAGAAGCGCCACTTGTGCACTGCCTTTCAAGGGCCTGGTGGATTATTTTTCTCCTCCTTCCAGATGGTGGTGTCTACTCGCTTGGCAGTCTGTTTTCTGTGCCGCTCAGACCATTTTGCAGGACACTACTTGAAATAAAGGTCTCGAGCAGTCACTAGGTCAAGGAAGAGGATCAAAAGATTACCCAGGGGTGAGGAAGGAGAGATTTTTGGGAACAGGTGATATTTTCCCACAACCTGCTGTTGCTGTACTTGTTTCAAAAGAAATAAAAGCAAATCAAGTTTATGAGGGTTATACTGGACATTATTGCAAAGCTTAGTGGGCAAGGTGACTTAGAAGAGGTCTCCTCATTGCAATATATATATATATATATATATATATATATATATATTATCACTTTTGTATATATATATATATATATATATGATTATCACACATTATCCACAGGTGAAAAATAAGAAACGGCGTGTAGGTCCTGACCCCGTTTCTTATTTTTCACCTACCTGTGGTATATATATATATATATATATATATATATATATATATATATATATATATATATATATATATATATATATATATATATATATATATATATATATATATATATATATATATATATATATATATATATATATATATATATATATATATATATATATATATATATATATATATATATATATATATATATATATATATATATATATATATATATATATATATTATATATATATATATATATATATATATATATATATATATATATATATATATATATATATATATATATATATATATATATATATATATATATATATATATATATATATATATGAGAGAGAGAGAGGTGTATCGACCACTTGAACATTCATGGAACAGTTTGTAGCACCAGCAACCTCATCCCACAAATACCAGCTGATGACTGAGAAGGTATTCTCCGCAGCCACCTCCGCTAAGGTGCAAAATGGGCACATGGAAAAAGTCTATATATATATCTATATATATATATATATATATATATATATATATATATATATATATATATATATATATATATATTATATATGTATATATATAAAATCTGTGTTATGCGAGCTTGTGTGGTGGAATGTATCATTTTATCATTGAGGAGCAGTTAATGACTGATGACTGAGAAGGTATTCTCCGCAGCCACCTCCGCTAAGGTGCAAAATGGGCACATGGAAAAAGTATATATATATATATATATATATATATATATATATATATATATATATATATATATATATATATATATAAATTATGTGTATAAATTTGTTGTTGGAACTTGTGTGGTGGAATGTATCATTTTATCATTGAGGAGCAGTTAATCAAGGCTAACGTCATTTTTGTATTTTATTTTGATGTACTTGGGTACATATTAGTTACTGATTTGATGAAGTAAAGGCACTGTAACACGGACGAAGATGTTTCGCCATCTTCGCATGCCTTGGCTCCAAGTCTCCAATGGTGCTCATGTGGTCACACGGCAGAATCGTTCCTGCATTAAGCAAGCGTCTTTCCCTCTTCAAAGGCACCGTTTATTTGCACCTGGCCTAGGATCATACTTAATACTGCCCACTTCAGCTGAATTATTTAGAACATGATGAAGTAGGGGTAGTTGCTAGTTTTGCGTCAAAATGTTTTGAGCACATGTGCCTGACCTTTACTAGGATTGAAAATGGTTTAAGCCTTTTCACGTCATTAAAGCAAAATTTCGTTCCCAGAAAATGGTATGTCACAAAACTGTACTATATGAAGTTGGCATACTACCGCAGTGGTGATCTAATGTATATTACGTTTGATTATAGGAAGATATTGCATAGCCTTTAATTCCCATTGTTCCAGCGTCAAGGAATATGCCAATCTTTGGTTTCAAGATGATGAATTGAGTATACTTAGTGTGGTATATCATTCCAGTGTATTTATGATATAGGGAATAGTAATGTATCAAATAGTCGTTTTAGTTGCTAAGCTACATGTATAAAAGTTTTGATTTCAGTTCCAGTGAAATTGAAATCAGATAAAATTCTGTCATCTACATTTGGCATTTCTACGTTGCTTATTTACGAGCTTCAAACATGAAAGAATGACTACGAACAAAAATGGGCAGGTGCAGTTCCGATGAAAAACAATTCTTTTCACTGTTTTCAAGAAATTTTGTATCATAACCATTAAACATACGTTCATGAAAATACATAGTTTTATTTGTGTAACTTGGCACTGTGTGAAGTTGCATGGTTCTTATTTAGTGATTGCGGACTTTTTTTTTTTTTACCTTGAATGAGTTCGACAGTTTAAAAAACTTCAAAAGTAGCTACAGTGTAGGACCATGGTAGGAGAGAGAAAAAGAAGGGCCATAAAGTTACCTTTGTTACTACAGGGCTATTCACACACCCATACATAATGTATTTTTTGCTCTCCGGCGGAATAAAGGACAGTAACGGCTTTCAGGTTTGTGTCCGTGTGCCTCGAGTCTACCTCTGATGGATAGGAATCATATTTTTACCTAACCTATGATGTTATTGCGTTTTGAGGTTGAAATAGGAACTCTGCTGAAAATTGACAGAAACAGGCTGGATTTTTCTTGAGACCCCATATTCATAGCACAATGAGTACACTTTAATATTATCTGCACAGCTTCAGCAATGACTGAATTTTCTTCCGTCATTGTTATTCAGATTATTGGTGTTGTCCATTGCACATATATTGTGAAGTTTTCCTTTTGATACACCTTATCATTAGTGTCCTGAGTGAAGTAGACGGTATGGTTAACATCTCGATACAAACACAGGTTTTAGGTAAAAAAGTAGAAAAGAAAGGCCTGAAGAAAAACATCAAACGCGATTGGTCATGTACAGGTCAACGCCCGCCTGTGAAGCCTCTAAGCATAGGCGGACCTTTTACTCCACCCACACTTCCATCCTACCCCTCTCCCCAGCCAGCCAGGAACCCCCGCCCCTCGGGTTATTGGGTCGCTCACGATCTTGGGAGCAGAGATTCTTTCAAAAGATCTGAGCCCCCCTCTCTCTCTCTCTCTCTCTCTCTCTCTCTCTCTCTCTCTCTCTCTCTCTGTAGGTAAAAGTATATTCTCACGCTATAACTATCAGTTAGTGTATATTTAAACATGTCACAAGTAAACCAGATGCCTTTTTAATGACGTACCGTTGAGTCCTAAAGTTATTTTAATATAGGCTGTGGGTTTAAAAAAAATGGAGACCATTGTAAACGGGGCGATTCATGCAATATCTTAGCTTGTGATTAAATATATCACCAGGATTGAACGAGGGCTATGAGAGAGAGAGAGAGAGAGAGAGAGAGAGAGAGAGAGAGAGAGAGAGAGAGAGAGGGTAGGTAACTGTTGAGCTTGGGTTACACCTGGTTTGTGTTACTGATATACCTTCCTGAATAAGGACGTGGCTGGCGTTTGCTGCGGGGTAAGAACATAGGAGTTGGAATGTACAGTAGGTTGACTGGGGACTGGTTTAGAGTGAACGATCTTAGATTAGTTGTAGAGATAATAAGGTATAACGAGAAGTCATTACTGTAACGATTCTTACTGGGCTGTTGCCCTGCTGTTTGATTTTGTTTGTATGACTATTAGGGACTCCAGCGAATATGTATGGAAGGTGAACTGCTACGTTCGTTATTCTTTCGGTGTTCTTGTTTTACTGGCATTTTTGGGTGTTGGTCATTGTATTTTAAACTCTTGTAATTTTCATAAAATAATAATAATAATAATAATAATAATAATAATAATAATAATAATAATAATAATAATAATGATAATAATAATAATAATATTAAATTATGGAAGTTGTTATAACCAAAAGAATGTTTCGTCCGTTCACTATTAGATTTGACTTTGAAAGTTGCTATGCTATAAACTCGTATGAAATTAATGATCATTTGCTCACTCTACCTAGAAATTAATTCACATGTTGGAAGTGGTAGTTCATTTTACCTCAATAAAAAACTTTCAAAATTCGGACACTTAATCAACAATTATCCTCACGATTCGTTTGTAATGGTTAACAAAGCAAGGTCAACATATGGCCATAAAGTCTCACTCACTTGTGTTGGCTTTAGGGAAAGACTCCGTGAAAATTAGTTACTGGTGGACATAATAATTCTTTAAAGAATGGTATGCAAGAAATATTTACGTGAAAATTAAAATTCATCTTATTTTTGTATTCCTGTTTTATTGGCTAATGAAGGGTATCTTTTAATCAACATTAAAAGATAAAACCAAGCTGCTTCGTTGGGCCTCTGATTCTCAACAGTTAATCGGAGATAAAAAGTAAGTTGTGTTCTTGTATAAAAAAAATATGTTTGTATATTTCATAATTCTCATTTAAGATTGGAAATACTAGTGTCAGTATCATCATTCGAATTTGCAGAAGTCCTGTCTGGTTGAGATAGATCGTAGTGTTTGCATGGAGTCGTTGGAATGTTATGTACTTGATCTCCACGGCAGAGACTTTTGTTGATGGTATATACTCTGGTAATATCTAGGGACAATTGTTTTTAGTCCTTATGACCCACACGATTGTTGGCCAGGAAAACAATGTAGCCCAATGCGCATTGCAAGTCTTAACAGAGATTAGATTAGTTCGGTACATATTATTACCTATTGGGCATGAAATTGTCTTCCAGTAAAACCCAGACATTGTTGCACAGCCTCGACTATTTTGTACCAGGGTATTGAAACCAATACTTTTTGATTAATCATATCCCGTGCTTTGTACTCGGGGACGGTCTGTTCAGTGGTAACAGTGTGACTAATGATTTCATAAGGGGGCAGTTTTTTTTAACTAAAATATTTCTAATGCTGCTAGAAAACAAGGCATTTTCTTTAATACTATTGTTATAATAATGCTCTCTTAATCGTGGGACTTACCTTGTAACTAATATTACTTATTGCAGTTGCATAATTTTTTCAACTATTATAGCTGAGAATAGGCTATTATCGAGGTATTTTCTACTCGGCCAGTCTTATTTTTATTTTTATTCCTTTTTTTTTTTTTTTGCATACGCAGTTTGGCAAAAGGTGAAATTATGGGTCCAGTACCTTAGTTCCTTACAACTGTCAATCGTGGTCATAACTTTTCAACTATAAGAGATAAAGACTCTCACTAGCATTTGCACTAAGGTAGTGAATTCCTTTCTGATGACACAAGGCTAGTGGTTTTGTAACCTTGACCATGGCGATATTAAAAAACTGCCTTCAGTTCTTGCGTTTTATCACTATGTGATGTTAAGAGAAAATCATCAGTCTCAAAACAAACTTATCGGACTTTTTCAGCATTCATCAGTCAGAATACTTTTAGAGGGAAGTTGATTGGGGGTGGTTAGGGAAAATGTATTGCTGTAACACCTCTCTCAGAATGCATGTTTTCGTATGAAACTTTCACTTATGTCTTCAGTACCTGTATCTTTTGAGACCGAGTTTGGTGTTTGCTTGGAAAGTCAACATCTGTATTCTTTTGGGGTGTCCAGATGTCCTATGCTTATTACCTTTAAAAACTGTCGGACAGTCTCCCTCACTGTTTTATGACAATCGTGTAGTATTGTTTAGAGAGACTGCAGTATCGCTTTAAAGCGGTATTCTGTTTTCATAAATTCATATGACGTGTTTCTTACTTATAATTTACCGATAATGATTAAGTAATTTACTTTGTATCTATATTTTCATCTTTATTTTACAAAATTCCCGTTGTCTTGGGTTCGTCTTCGCTGTCTTCACACAGTCATTCTGTTTCTGGAAGCCTGCATTTTTCCAAGAGTGTACAGTAGTTACAGCAAGAAGTGTATAAGATAATCATAACGAAATATACAGGAAATACAGAGATCTTAGAAAATAAAAATACTCTCAGATAATTGAGAGGAAAGAATTTTTCAAGATAAGTGGGTCTCATTTTGTTTTTTTACAATAGTGTCCTTTAGGTGATAGTTATTGGCGTTTAATGGATTAAGAAGCTGACAATATTTATGTTCTTCTTTAAAAAAGCAAATACCCTTAAGAAATGCCTTTATTTTTTATTACGAATAAAGTCCTCCCATGCATTGGATGTGTTATAAAATGTATACTTGACAGATGATCGATTTTGGAAGACTGAAAACGGTTAGTTAAGTATATTAGAGAGGAAATACCAGCCGTTTTAATTTCGACGTATACCACAAATATCTGAGAAAGAACGCAACTCCTAGCAAAAATAATCGTTACTACATCACCGCTGGAAGAATTCGTGATGATAGGTTCAGGGTGCCAGCGATGACTCCTCTTAGTAGGCGTAACGAAGGAGCTTTACTTGTTGCGAAGAGAGCTGTCGATGCAAGTTTTGTTAGAGAGGCTGCGAAAAGTAGCTTCAGCAGCAGGTCGGTGTGGTAGTAGTGATAATGACGGTGTCTCTGAGCATGGAATGATAGAGGTAAAATCTTCCCAGGTTGCATGTGTTTATTTCTAGTTATTCTAAGAAGCTTCAGAATTACTCCATTTTGTGTATCTTTTATTTCAATACTTTCAGCTTGGTTTCATATTGTTCACTTACTATTCTCCAACAAACAACGTCATAAAATTGTTTGAAATTTCTCAAGACTTCTCGCGTCTTGAGTAGGGTTGAAAGAACGCAAAGTGCAGTCTTGTTGTACATCTGGAGAAAGCTGAAATAAAAGGAATTCTTTCAAAGTATTAGAAATATAAATGAATGAAACTTTATCGAAGAATGGTCCAGAACTTTCGTCTTGTACTGGCGGTACGGTTAACTCATTCAGTTCAATGATACTATGTGACTTTTGTTCTGGTTCGCTGTGGCTTTTGCGTTTGCGTTTTGTAATCCATGACTCGATTCGGGAAGGCTAGTCTTGATGGAATTTCTAGATACTGTCTCGTGAACAGTGGTTTTCCTCTTTCAGTTATGTGCCTTTCTAATTTATTTATGATATTTGCAATACGAAACCAGAGGTAAAAATGATCCAGTTTTGGCTTGGCCTGAGAAGACAAATTTAGGATGTTGCTCTACCTGAAGTGAGACCTGTAGCTTGATTCCAAAGTGTTCCAGGGAACACACGAAAACGGAGACCAAATATTTGCAGTGCCCGTTGAAGCACGACCAAGAACTTCCGCTCTTTGACCAGTTACAGTAACCATTCGAAAATGAAAGAAAATCATTCGAAGACTAAGAATGTTCAGTGGTTTATATATAACAGAATTAGCTTAAGGTTGCAATGTACACTGAAATCTAGAGTAGCCACGCGTAAGGAAGGAGAGAGAGAGAGAGAGAGAGAGAGAGAGAGACAGAGAGAGACAGAGAACTGCATATGGATGACAGATCCGAGGAGTCTAAGACAGTTCTAAGGATTCGATTTAAGTATTAATATGTTGCGCATTTTAGAAATTAAAGATATGAAGGACTGATCGTATCGATGCCTCGAGTTTGACCGTGTGCGTTTCACGTGGCCGAAAGTGACAGACTCATACATTTGATCATTGTTGTAAGCCCTGTCCAACTTCAACAGAGGCAAACGACGTCTTTGTAGGTCTAAGCTGTCTTAAAGCAGGTGTCTTGCTAGAAATCTCTCGGTATCTTGCCCAATGTAATTGATCAACTTTAGCTAGGTAGTATTTAAGCCTAATTGCGGTACATAGTCATACCGCCGTTAAAAACGCACATATCTGGTTACTTGGTCTTCACACGTAGATACATCCATTTAGAGAAAAAGTAATGAATTGTGCACTAATAAATTTATATCAATGGGAGGGTAACAGTTTTAACAGAAGTGCAGCTTGTAATTTCTGTAAAACGTTCTACAGCAAGTAGATGAATCAAATGCTGGTGAATGAGAAGAATTAACATTTCCATAAATGCCTTAATATTACAGATACCTTTAATAAAGGTTATTATGATTGGGACCCTTGCAGTTTTCGTATTTTAAACATCATATGTTAATCACTTCACATCATTTCTGCAATACTCTAGAATAACCTAATTGCTTGCTTCGAATTTTTCTGGGATTTGCTTCTGATTTTGTTTTCTTATCGATGCAGTATATTTGAGCAAGTATAATGTGATGAGGTTGATGAATTGTTTTCCATTGTCACTTTACTTGTGACCCGACATGGTTAATTGGTTAGCAGGTACATAGTGTCAACAGAAGCACAGCAGACGAAATTATTCCCTTATGTGTATATATATATATATATATATATATATATATATATATATATATATATATATATATATATATATATATATATATATATATATATATATATATATATATATATATATATATATATATATATATATATATATATATATATATATATATATATATATATATATATATATATATATATATATATATATATATATGTATGTATGTATGTATGAGAAAGGGAGAGATGAGGGTTTAAGATGTGGTTTTAAAGTTATATCAAGAAAGTGAGTTTGATAAAAAGTAAGTGGGGATAGTACATAACCAAAAATTATGAAAATGTATTGTAGTCGGTACGCAGAAGTGGTGGGAGTATACTGTGAGGGGTAAGCACAATTCCATGGCGTAGTCTTAGGGTCAAAAGGAAACCTTGTTATTATAGGAAGGTAAGGATGCGGGAATGAAAATGAGCGAGAAAAAGTAGACAAGTAATAAAAATGAAGGTGTGATTGTATTGAAAAGCTTTTGGGAGAATAAAAAGTTTCAGCATGAAAGTAAATGCTAAATGCATAAAGATTAATTAGTCATTGGGTATTAGAAGGGAAAAAAATCCTGATTCGATTGGGTGATTGTTTTAAAGGTTTCTTGAATTTGTAGGTAGAAGAGGGGCAAAGAAAAGTGATTCAAGAAAGTTGTCAGTATAATTTTGAGAATGCTTTTGGAAATGATTGTTAATATTTTAATATGGAGATATTTTAAGATGTGTTTGCAGGTGGGATGCTATGAAAGTGTGATTTATTGGTTGATTAAGTTTTATATTTTAGTAGTTTGACTTTGAATGTAAGACGAGGACATGATGATTGTTACGGGGGAGAACACATGGGTTTAGACAAGGAACAGGGCGTGAAGATGAAGAGTTTGTATTGAAACAGTCATCTTAGAAGTCTGAGAGCAAAATGTGGTGCGTGCTATATGTGAGACTATATAAAACGCATGCTAGAGTTGATAAACAAGCAATGTGGAGAGTAGATTGGAAAAAATTGTATTTGAAAATGTTGATGGCCGAGTAACTGGTTTGGAGAAGTAGGTTGAGACAGGGCCTGTTATATCTCCACGGTTCTTCAACAACTTCATGGCTGGAGTGATGTAAGAAGTCAGACAAAATAATTTATGTGTAATGCAAACAAAGTTTCCGTATTGGAAAATGTGCTATGAGTGAAGTGCAGAATGCTTGATGTTTTAGCTGATTCAGTACTGATTGTCAAAAGTGAAGAGATTTTCCAGAAACTAGTAAAAAAAAAATATTACCGAGTGAAGAAAACTGGAAGTTACTGCCAGTAAGAGCAAGGTCATGAGGAGTAAATGGAAATCAGAAAGACTGAAAACTGGTGAAGGGAGAAAAGTAGCAATGTGTGTGCAAAAGATGTGATGTGAAAGAGGAGTCTTTGGGAGCCTAGGGTGAAATTTATGAAGGGATTGGTGACCTAGCTGTCCTGGAGATCAATTGTTTGTTCAATATATGTGGTGTCAGAAGAACTGAAAGCTTAAATATCCACCCTTTAATATACCTTTATGTAGGTTAAAGGATGGATTAGAGATTGCTGAATTGAGCTGACATGTGGAAAGACTAGAGGACGCTGAGTTAGCGAAAAGTGTCAAAAAATTTTAAGCTGTTAGAAGGGAGGAGGGGAGGGAAACTTAAACCCTGCTGGATCGATGCAATGGAAGAGGTATTGGAGAGCAAGGCCCTCAGTACCGAAAGCGT
Source organism: Macrobrachium rosenbergii (assembly GCF_040412425.1). Classification (NCBI taxonomy): domain Eukaryota; kingdom Metazoa; phylum Arthropoda; class Malacostraca; order Decapoda; family Palaemonidae; genus Macrobrachium; species Macrobrachium rosenbergii. The sequence goes on from NC_089763.1 coordinate 58,948,375, forward strand.
CAGAGTCCGTGGAAACAGTGAATGGCTTAGTGTGTGTTGGGGGAAGGGGTGTTCATCATGCTACTGATGATTCATTGGAATAGATGAATGAAACAGCTATTTTTTATAAGTTTTCCCCATTGTAATATATATCATTGTGTGTGATTATGTATATATATACATATATATTTATATATATATATATTATATATATATATATATATATATATATATATATATATATATATATATATATATATATATATATATATATATAATATAATCATGAAACTACAAATGTCGTTTAATTTCCAATTTACGCTACTTCGGGAATTATCACCCAAGGTGAATTTTTTAAGTGGTAAACGGATCGGTACCGCTGGGTCTCCATCCCTCGACGTAGTACCTTCCAACGTCTCCATGCAAACACTACGATCTACCTCAACCAGGCAGGACTTCTGTAAATTCGAATGATGTTTCTCGAATGATGACATTGACACTAAGGCTTCAATATCAGCAAACTCAAAAAAGTACTGGAATCATGGAAGTTGCCTTGTAAATATGGTATTCTTCACCCATTCTCCTGTTTTGCACAAGACCAGTATTATTTTCCTATCATATGTATTTCTAATCTTAATTGAGATATTATGAAATATAGTATATGTATGTATATATATATATATATATATATATATATATATATATATATATATATATATATATATATATATATATATATATATATATATATATATTGTATGTAACCATTTATGTGGCACCAAAGCAACTGCCACCCCAGAGGGAAAGGAGGGTGAGTATGTAAAGAGGCAGGCTACTTTTAAGACCCTTCTTGCGTACGCTGATAGATCGGTGGATTTATTTTTTAGAATACTCTTGAGTATTAACATAAAGCATTTGTGTTCCGAGAAAAACACGAAAATCTTCTTTAATAGGAAATAATAAAGAAAAAATTTACTGTTGTGCACTAGAATTTCTATTATATGGCCGACTTCTATTTAGAAGTTGAGATACTCTTATCAGGGACGCATTGTGTATGGTGTATAGTAGGCCACGTTTTGTTTTTTATAAATCCATTCGAAATAAGTGATTGTTTCCATGACGCCACACTTACGTACCCTTTAAATCATTATACCCGTGGAATCTTCGTAAAAAAAAAAAAAAAAAAAAAACCATCCTCCCAAGTGCCAAAATTTAAAATGTTTAAGAATGCGATTTATACTTTGTGTGTGTGTGTGTGGTAATGTTGCCCTGCCAGGTTATTAATCTTATACGTTGATGCATAATCGTCTACGATGTGGTAAACTTGGTCAACAACGTTTGGCTTTCCCACAATTTTCAAGTTTCATTCTTAATGTCTAGTAATTGCATTACCCTTTTATCCGTACTAACCACTGTTTTATCATCCTTTGGAAATGGTTTTTTTGTTACAGAATTACAGAACTTATATGATAACTACGTGTGTATGACAATGTGCCTCCTGCTTACCTACTTTCCAGAACAACTCGCCCTCATCATTGAAATCATCGTCGTGAATGTTCTTACGTCTGCTTTTCCCTTGAAGCGGTTTGGCGTCTATAGTTAAATAAAGGAAAATATGCGATGCGCTATTTCAGTTTATTTGTTGAATTGTATCGTATTTAAATTCCCCTTCCGAAATGATGGTGAGGAGAGCACGTGCTGTTGTAGTCAGCTTCATCAGCAGGCCTTCCACCTTTAAGGCCTGTGTTTGTGTGTGTGTTTGTGTCCACTCACACCACAGTTCTTTCCTCCCATCCCCTAAACACCGCCCCCCCTCCACCTACTTTAATCTCCCTACCCCCCAGGAAGTATCTCCTATACGCTCCCTACTCTCCCGTTTTCCCCCGTCCCATCAAGGCGGGAGGCAGTGTGGAGGGGAGGGAGGCGGCTGACGACAGGACCATTTCCGGGTTGGTATCATGTGCCCTCAAGACATAGGCATAGGCCGCCCGCCACGGGGACCTCTTGTCCGCTTACCCATCCAAAAGGGCTTCCTTGGAAATTAAGATCAACTCGATAATAATGATGCTGGAATAGTTTAGTACTTGGCTCATGTCATGACGACAGTATTTTCCGAAATCCTGCAATTTCTTTCCTAGGACGAATTTCGTAATATTATATGTGTTGATGTGTGTACACCTTTATTTAGAGTGAAATATTGTCTCTTGGCATCTTTGCATTAATATTAAGCAAAGGAACCGATTAAGCTTCTTTTTAGCGGTCAACTTAATAGAGCCAAGTTTCTTCAGTATTAAATTTTTAGACTTTTTTATGTTTAATAACAAAATAATTATGTTCACAGTTTGCCCCGAATGGAGGATAGGTCTCAGCAAGATGTGAATTGTAATTCTTTCGTCTGTAAGGAGATCTCTTTTATGTTTTTTGCATTCCACTATGTGTATATTTAAAATTAGATGTAATTTTTTATTGTTATATCTCTGAGTCTCAAACATTTCCATACCAATATGGTGTGTACAAAAACCAACGAGACTCAAAGGAAAAATTTGGTCAAACCATGATGAATTTTCAGTGGCAGAAATGCCCTTTATCTCTGCAATGGGGAGAAACCCCCTTTTGAAGAAGAGATGTGACCTCGTTTTAAGACGGCGGAATTACTAAGATCAAGGATTCAAATTGAAAATTTTATATTTCTCTGCATTAGCTTTCATACCACTAAATGATGTAGTAACAGGCTTTTGGTCTGAGTGAAGATCGCTACTTACTTTCCGAAGTCATCACATACTCTGAAGTTACGTGCATTAGCAAAACAAGAGGCAGAAGTGTTAATGGGATTGCAGCAATCTTTTCCATTGCATCTTGGAATGTTCGTTATTGAACAGCAAACGACATGCCTAGAGCTACAATTGTTTTGGAGGATAGCATAATGCCATCCAAAATTCAGTTACTTGTTGACACCCTTCTATTTGAAAACTAAACTGATTAATGCCTTAAAAAAGTGGAAGCTTTAGTCACAAAAAAGAAAACTGGCTACCAAAGAGGGATAATTGTCCAGCCAAGAAATAGAACAATAATAAGCGCCTTCAGTCACTGGTAGCATGTTACAATCTTGAGGACAAACTAAGTTTCTTTCCAAGGGTTGTCCACATCCTGCGTTCTTTTTAGGTTCAGATTTATAAATAATTTTTTTTAATAATATGCTCACTCTACAATCCATTTTGAATCAACAGATTTTTTATTAATAAAAGTTTTGAAATATAAAGACATTATATTGTATGCAAATGCTCAGGACACAGAGATATAGAAATAAAAAATTATATTTAATATATAAAATACATATAGTTGGACACAAATTCCCAGGGATGCCAATGATCAGGAAGCATTTGACCGGGATCCAATTGTCTAGGGTGCAAATATTCTAGAACCATTTAAAATTAAGCTGACTTTATGCCAGTATTGCCTCTTAACTCAAAAATCAATCCGTAATCTTTTTGTTGGGGTTTCAGAGTAATAGTGCATTAATGAATGGTAAATTCGCGAGACAGCAATTCTTCCATATAGTTCTCGTGTCAGTGATGCCAACATTAGAAAACCGCATCTGTTATCACCGGTATATGCTTATCTTTGTTCAGTGATTTTATGTACTTTAACAAAGGCCCTTGCGATGTTGTAACAGTAAAGGATAGATTTGCACGGATAGGTTCTTTATATGTTGCAAAAATGTGAACCGTGTTTCAACAACGATATATTTTTAAGTTTGATGTCACGCAGAAAACACAGAAACTTTTAATTTTTAAAATGAGAAAATAAATCACTGGAGATTTTTAAATTGAGAAAATAAATCAGTTATGATCTCCAAGCCTTTCGTGCTATTATCTTTACAAAAGAAAATGTAGATCACAAGATAAGTTTTAATTGCCTCTTCCAGGCAAGATTGTTAACCGACATGCTTCTGAGCCTAGGAAAGAATAAACTCCTCTAAAGTCGATGGCTACAGTAGCGTTCAAAAGAACTATACCAGAAAACGCAGAAACTTTTAATTTTTAAAATGAGAAAATAAATCATTTATAACCTCCAAGCCTTTCATGCTGTTATCTTTACAAAAGAGAATGTAGATCACAAGATTAGCTTTAATTGCCTCTTTCAGGCTTCTTTTTTAGGACACGGTTATTTCAAAGAGCAGTATGAATGGAGCTATTAAATTTACAGTTGATAACAAAGTATATAAATCTTGTTAAAGGTGAAGTTAGCCTTAAGATTTCAATAAGATGAGTTAAATGAATAAATAATTAATTCACAGCTCTAATTTTAAAACCCGTTTAGAGGTGGTATCAAAAAAATTAAGGATTAACTTGGGAAGGTGTTCAGTTCCTTGGAAAAATAAACTCAATGTTGTTACTGTACAAGGTAAGTAAATTTACAAAGGGCTGACGTGTGGGCTCATAGACCAAGAGGAATTCACGTGGCTGTGTAGGGTCTTGACAAACACTTATGACTAGTTGGTAGCAACCTCATCAGTATTGATGATGCAGAAAAGTATTACTTGCCATCTAAAGAGCTCATGATATCTCCAAGCTTATGACAGAGCCATGGTTAGGGCCATTTTAAAGTCATTTCATGTTTCTCAGAAGATGGTGGATTTTTATTGTAGTTATTTGTTGCTACATTTTCCATATCACTAGTGCCATCCTTACTGGTCCTCTGAGGAATCTATTCTTTTCCCTTTCCTTTTTCTTCCAATTAGTAATCTTTTCATTTTAAGTTATCCTTGGCCCATTACTATCCTCACAGCTGTTAGGTTAGGTAAGAGAAGCTGTAGATATTAGTAAAAGAGTTCGGACTTGTTTGTAAGAGGAGAAAGTTGGAAGTGACTGTTAGCGGGGATAAGATATTTAGACTAATGGAAAGCAGAGAGATTGGAAAATGAGTTTCAATTTTGAATGGTAGATGAATGGAGGTAGTTGGTTAGCTTTGTTATTTAGGAGGAGATTTTAATGGTGATAATAGGATTAAAGATGATGTGTATCACAGTAAAGGTAAAACAAGAGGGCTGCAAGGCCTCTGAAAAATTTTGGAAGAGAAAAGGAGTGTCTAGGGCTGCAAGATTCTGAAACATATGGAAGGTGTGGTGAGCCATATATTCTTTATGGAAGTGAAATGTGTGTGTGTAGTTTGAATGTGGAATAAGAAGGCTTGAAAGGTTAAAAAATGCTTAGATATGCAGAAGGTATAGTAAAAAGAATGAAAAAAGTTAAGTATACTTAGTTTAACCAGACCACTGAGCTGATTAACAGCTCTCCTAGGGCTGGCCCGAACGATTAGACTTATTTTACATGGCTAAGAACCAATTGGTTACCTAGCAACGGGACCTACAGCTTATTGTGGAATCCGAACCACATTATACCGAGAAATGAATTTCTGTCACCAGAAATAAATTCCTCTAATTCTTCATTGGCCGGCCGGAGACTCGAATTTGGCCCCAGCAGAGTGCTAGCCGAGAACGATATCGACCCTCCAATGAGGAACTGTAAAAAGAATGGCATACATACAAAAATGTATCTGTAAAACACTGATAAGATCATATGAAGAAAGTGCTAGTGAAAATTTGGCAGAAAGTGTATAATTGAGAAGATTTGAGAGAAGACTTGAGAAAATATATGCTGGAGAAGTGGAATTAATGTTGCAATAAGGTCTCATAAGATGTAAAGACAGAAGAGCTTATGCAAAACAGAGGTGTGAGGTACGTCTGTGCATTGGTGCTCAACATAATGCTGAAAAGCCATAGGAATATGTATTTGAAGGGGCTGGTGTTAATATGTATTTGAAGTGGCTGGAGTTAGGAACTTTTTCTTTACCTTAGGTCATCCTTGATTTGTCAAGCAATAAATGAATGTTGCAGTTGTAGGGTCGCACACGGACCTACACAATCATCCATCTTACCTGGCCATCCAAACTCCTACCGTATGGGCATCTGCTCCTCACAACAAGCATCTCCTGACATATGCACCAGGTACACACACATAAGAAACACAGCTGATGCCATACATCCTTTTTATGTAATACTGTCGTTCATAATAATGTCACATCAAATTTATCATTTCCAATAGAGGCAATACAATGTCAGCTTTCCAGATATAGTTATCAGAACTCTGTTTGCAACTTGTATATAGAATTATGTGCCATTCTTCATTCTCAAACAAACACAGTTGACTGTGTACTAATCTCTATTTTGTTCACCTCATGTCAGGCACTACATTTCCACTCACAAGAGCCTGTGACTTTTCTGTTGTTGTTTTAAATAAATCAGCAAGTTTGTAGACACTGCCTCTTACTTAAGCCTTCACTACATTGGTGACCATGGAGATGACTAGCCCAGCCAGCCCTAACGATGCCAGCCTCTCCAGTGACAGCATTGCTGCCACAACCATACAGCTGTCCCCCCTTCATGCTCTACAACCCGGAAGCTTGGTTCTTCAGGGCATAGACAATCTTCTGGTTGAAGAAGATCACTTCCTCAGCACGCAAAGTAGATGCCGTCCTCGAATTCCTGAGAAAGTCGCAGAATGGCTTGCAGAACTTAAAACCCGTCACCTACGAATCACTGAAGGACCAACTGAAGTCATCCTTCAGCATGGCACCCGCCCTGAGATCCAAGAAGTTCCTGGACAACGTGGGGCCAGCCATAGGAGACGAGCAGCCATCGTACGTCTACAACAATTACGGCGGCTGGTAACATTACCCACCGCAAACAGCCAACCTAAGTCAACTGCAGACCTTGTGAAAGAGGTCCTCCTCACAAAACTGCCCCGCCAAACAGTGGCAGCCATGTGCAACGCCTCTACCATGCCCATCAAAGAATTCCTAAGTTTGGTTGACACAGTGTGCATGGCCTACAAAACAGCAGAGCCCACCCAGCCACCTGTAGCAGCAGCAGCAGCACGACAGTCCCAGCAGTCAACCGACATGGAGTCTGACAGCGACCCAGAGGAACCAGCCACCCCATCCAAAAGTGGGCTTCCCCAAACAGTTCAACAACGGAAAGACCAGGCAGAAGAAAAACGAAGCACCAGAAGGAATATGCTTCTTTCATTGGAACTTTGGAAGAAAGGCCTGCAAACCGGACAAAGGCTGCCTGTTCTCAAAAAACATGTAAAAGGGTCGCATCCGCAACTCAAAAATCTAAATATCAGCAGTGAGCAGGCAGGTTGCCTCGTAAGAGAAGCTGTGCCTGCATTCTGCTGTCTTCCAGGTACAAACACAAAGGGACAGCGTGCTTCTTCATAAGGGATGAGAGGTTGAACACAGAATTCCTCATGGACACCGGGGCATGCAAATCATTTGTGCCAACCAGCCCGCACGAATGACTCAACACTGCCCACCCACGAACACCCACGTATCCACTGCTAGCGGAGCACCACTCAAGATATACAGGGGCGGACCATGAAACTGTCATTCAACTGGACATTCGTCACAGCAGACGTAACATTAGTGCTTTTATGAGCAGACTTCCTAAAAGAACACAACCTGTTGGTGGACGTAGCATCAAAACAGCTGATCCTGAAAACTGCCCCCACATCATCACCACAAGAACTAATAGAACAACCCACCACCTTATTGCCACGACAATAGCAGATACGACAATCCGTACCCATCGTATCAGCCACCCAATGCCAGAAATACTCCACCTCCTACAGGAATTCCCAGGGGTCTTCAAAGACGACCTGCAGCATGAATCAACCAAACCAGCAAAGCACAACATCCAGCACCACATAGAAACGGAAGGTCCCCCAGTCCATGCCCACTTCAGATGTTTGGCCCAAGAAAACTCGCCTACACCAAACAGTGTTCAGCGAACAAATACAGCGTCATCTCGTCTGAACACTTGGTTGTGAGCGAAACTTTACGTGAATTTAAATGAGACAGCCGAAAAATTTCTGAAGATTTTCCTCTTGTCTTGGAAAATGAATGACCGGGCGCCCTTTTTTTCTCATGGCTTGTTTACTGGGAAAAATTCAGTGAAATGGAATTTACCATGTGCGTTTCTTTTATAGAGGAATTTAAATAAATGATAGTAAATAAGATTTTTGGCTCACATGTCCTGAACTAACTTTTACTGATTTATGAGATTTATTCAATAAAGAAAAATAATATCTTTTCCTATGATTCCTAACCTCTACAAGAGAGAGAAGGAGAGAGAGAGAGAGAGTAAATAAGTCTAAACTCCAGCGATACGAAAATTGCTGGACAAGATCAGCCCGTGTGGGCTCTAATGTGTGCCTAACTCAGATTTACGAACGAAAAATTGTCTGAATCACATGGGGAAGGAAATACCCACACTATTTCCTGTTACAACACTTTGTAATTCACTTTCCTAGTTAGCCTATCATGAAATTTATAGAAGCTACCATGCGGTAGTTATCAGAAGCTTGTGTAAAGGTTAATAACTCTCTCCTCTTTATAATTGGGATACATGCATGTGGTCTAACAATTCCTAATTATTTCAGTCATGATTTTGTTCATACCTAACAAAAAATAAAAATAATAATAACACGATACTTATTGTGGAAATGGATCACTTGTGCGCTTATAGTGGAATTTACGCTAATAAGAAGAAGGTTTGTTTCAAATCTTGCAACCAGCTCTTTAGCAAGGCTACTAATGAGGGCTTGCAATGATGCAGTCTTGCAAGAAATCCTGGCAAGGTCACCGTTGATATGGTTTTAAGCTGGGGTGTTGTTAGATGAATGAGGTATATTAGGGATATTGCACAACTTGCCTTAGGTAACACAAGAAAATCTGGACTCTGGCCTTGAGGTCAGCTAAAAAAACATATTCATCAAAATACTGCTGAAGGCCTACTTCACTTATCAGAAAACACTTATCAGAAGAATGATAGTGTAATTTTGGGGACAGGCAAACACAGTCCCATGATACACTGAAAGCGCAAATGACTGGGGATTTTCTAGAGGAAATACAAATGGATGCCCGCTTCAAAAGGGCGTTGCAAATGATGTAGTGGGGGGGCCACTACGCGCACAAGATGATACACAGATCCACAGCTGACTAACTCCTAATCTGTAATCGAAACACTTGTGGTTACTTACCCGAAAATAGCACTGTAATGAAGGAATTGATGAATTGCATAGAAGATGTCTAGACTGAACTTGATTCCAATAACTCAAATATTTTATGATTATGTTACACTTCATGCCAAGACTTTGCAAATTAAACAGCACAAATATAAAAAAAAAGGACTATCACACTATGAAAAGAAAAGCAGAACATAGTTGGAGATGAATAGGGACATGACTGACAAAAATAACCTTAAATCTGGTACCTTACCATAATACAGAGATGAAGTTACTGCCAGCCACGTGTTAGAATTAGGCAGGTAAATGGAGCAAGGGGCAGGACATCTGTCCTGGATGAGCTTCCGAGCAAATCTGAGAGTGGGTGTGTCCTTCATATAGAACTTTTTATAACTCCCTAGAATTATGTTTTTCCTCCTCCTAGGTGACGTTGGGATCGTCCTGCCCAAATGCGCAAATGCAGGCAGCATGGCTGAAGTTTCAAGATGGTGGAACGCACATGTTCAATCCGCCAACTGACCTGCCTCAGGCGACGATTAACTCTGATAGGGTCCACACCTGGAATTTAAGGAATTTCAGCAATCCCATGAACAAAAGACGATTAAAGTGGTTTCCCCCCCACGCCCAAAGGCAGTGGTGAGAGAGAGGTTTTTCTAGAGGTGAATTGAGCCTACATTGAATCTTACTGAAATAAATGAATTAGGTGCATATTCCTTATTTGATTTATTGACTGGGGAGATGGCATCTGAGAGGATACTCCCGACAATATACATATATAAACCTCTTGCATATGTGTTGTCTTTTATTGTCTCTACTTATACTTTCTTTCACTCAGCACCTTCTATAATAACATCTGTAGAAACTTATAAACCCACATTTGGTGCATGTATTACTGAAGGTTGTGTACACTTGGAAATATATCTTAAACTATGACTTGGTCCTAACTCCAGATGTACATGCATCGTGTGTCTCTTATATGTTTTGGTTCTTATTGTTCTTGTTCCTGTTGTTAGTTTATAATTTTTATAGCTTTAGTTTGCCGTAGTGAAATTATTTACCTTTCTTCCTTGATTTTTCCTGTAGCTATCCATTTCTACATAACAGAAACTTACTCTACTTGAACTTCCTTATAATTTTTACTTATCTATTCCTTTTCAACATGTATTATATATCTATTTACTGTATATAAAAATGGATGTATGTATGTATGTATGTGTGTGTGTATGTTCCAACATAACTCTGAAATGCATTGAGCAATTTCAACCAAACTTGGTATACATATGACTTACTATATAGGGAAGAATACTGTGGGAGTTAGACATCACTGGCACCAAAGGGGGTGTGTGGGAACGGGATGACGTAAAAATAGCCGAAAACGACAGATATTAGTGTCTAATACATAGTTTTCGAGGTCATTAAGATGAATAGTGGCACTCCCGATGCCCTTTAAATCAAGTTCAGCTCTGATTGGAAAAGGGCGTGGGAAGTGGGTGACATAAAAATAATCGAAAACGACAGATATTAGTGTCTAATCCATAGTTTTTGAGGTCGCTGAGATGAATAGTGACACTCCCGATGCCCTTGAAGTCCAATTTCAGCCCCAATAGGAAGTGGGGTGAGAGGGGGTGGGAAGAGGGTGGCATGTAAAAAAAACTGAAAAACGACAGATATTAGTGTCTGATCCATAGTCTTTTAGGACACTGAGATGTATAGTGACACTCCCGATACTATTTAAATCCAAGTTCAGCTCTGATAGGAAGGAGAGGTGAGAAGGCCGACAGGAAGGAGGAGTGAGAGGGGCTAGGAATGGGGTGACATGTAAAAATAACTGAAAAAGACAGATATTGGTGTCTAATCCATAGTTTTCAAGGTCGCTGAGATGAATAGTGATACTCCCAATGCCCTTCAAGTCCAAGTTCAGCCCTGATAGGAAAGACGGGTGAGAAGGGGTGGGAAGGGGGTAACATGTAACAGTAACTGAAAACGACAGATATTAGTGTCTGATCCATTGTTTTCAAGGTCGCTAAAATGAATAGTGATACTCCCAATGCCCTTCAAGTCCAAGTTCAGCCCCCGATAGGAAGGGGGGTGAGAAGGGGTGATATGTAAAAATAACCAAAAATGACAGATATTAGTGTCTGTCATAGTTTGAGGTTGCCGAGATGAATACTGACACTCCTAATGCCCTTTAAGTCCAAGTTCAGCCATGATAGGAAGGGGTGGGGTGAGAAGGGGTGGCAGGGGGATGACATGTAAAAATAAATGAAAATGACAGATAATAGTGCCTAATCCATAGTTTTCGAGGCCTCTAAGATGAATAGTGACACTCTGATGCCCTTTTAAGTCCAAGTTCAGCCCTGACAGGAATGGGAGTGAGAATGGGTAAAATATAAAATATTAAGAATGCTGGTCAGTGTAACTGAAGCAACTATCTTAACAGGAAAAGGCGATACCCTTTTCCTGTTAAGATAGTTATATATATATATATATATATATATATATATATATATATATATATATATATATATATATATATATATATATATATATATATATATATATATATATATATATATATATATATATATATATATATATATATATATATATATATATACTACATTGGTCAGTGAAGGCGGACACTTTGCTATCCGTGTAGACACCCCGGGATTACGTATGTAATCAACGGATAGGTTTGCTGAAAAGCAAATGGGTGTTAAAGACTAACACACACATAAACAAAGCCACTCCAACATCTTCTAAAACATAACAGACACCTCACACGTCTCAAACTATCGACCTACCCGCCCAGTTCTCCTCGCTGCTTGGGAGAAAGGGAGCTGGGGATTGGCACGATACATGTACACATCGTTACCGGGGTCTAAGCGATCGAGGCTACGGCCTACCCCAACGCCAAATCAAAGTCCTTCGTAAAGAAGGCACCGTGCTTACCCAATACAGAAAATGGGAAAAAAACACGTTAAAATGAAGATGATATATATATATAATATATATATATGTATATGTATATATATATATATATATATATATATATATATATATATATATATATATATATATATATATATATATATATATATATATATATATATATGTGTGTGTGTGTGTGTGTGTGTGTGTGTGTATACATATATATGTATATATATATATATATATATATATATATATATATATATATATATATATATATATATATATATATATATATATATATATATATATATATATATATATATATATATATATATATATATATATATATATATATATATATATATATAAATTTCTTCGTTCAAATTTACTTTTAAATATACTTGCCATGAACGTTCATTAGTTACATTAAATATATATTTAAATAGATATATTTAATGTGTGCTGCCTGTCTGTTTTTACGGTCTTTCGCGTTGATGTGTGTGTGTATCTGGTTACAATATATACTTTCTTAGTTTTTGTATCCATCACATATTTAACTTTAGAAAGTTTGCTTAATGCATAATTTATGAGAATGAAATTGACGTCACGTTTTCATTAACCTTTATTCCTTGGTATATTATTCCTTTGCATGATGTTCGCGCACTGACAAAATCTTTTTATTAACAGAACATTAGCCTAATATCTCCATTTTTTAGCTAAGGTAAGAACTTATTTGCGTAACCGAATTTCAATTTTGTAGTGTTTGTTGGCTGGTGCGTTGTCTTTTTTATTCCTGAGAACTGTAATGGCGAAAGTCGATTTCTAATGGTTTAATAATGCCTTTGATGTCCCATTGGCTTACGAAGTCTAGCGCTATCTACCCTTGGTAACAAACACCGGTTAAAGGGATAGCTAGAATGGGTGCATGCGATTATTGCCTTTGGATAAAGGGCCTTAGAGAATCCTTTGGCTTCAAAGCACCCAGACTCAGGAGCCCTCGAAATACGGGAAAATGTAATTTGCATAAAGAAATGTCAGGGGGTTATTAGAGATAAGTGTGTGCGTGTTCCTGCAGAGGAATATTTTCCATGAGAGCCAAATGTTGTCTTCCTCCCACATGTCCCTCTCCCCCTCTTACTCAAACCTCACATGGGAATTACTAACGTAATTAAGTGACATTTCGAGTCCGATCAAGAGTTCACGTGAGGCATATCATAGAATGCAGGGTCAGATGGTGGTCGTTGTTGCTCCTCTTTTGGAATTTGGACTCTCTCTCTCTCTCTCTCTCTCTCTCTCTCTCTCTCTCTCTCTCTCTCTCTCTCTCTCTCTCTCTCATTTTAGAAAAAATGTTATAGCTTTCGTATTCCCATTTGCTTCCCTTGTGCAATTTCCTATACACAAATTCTTGCAGGTGGGTTTTATTTAATGATCCCTCTTCTCTCTCGTACAAACTTGTCTTGCTTTGCATTTAGATGCTTTTTTTTTACATTAATACCGAGTTGTTTCATGGGAAATTTGAAACCTTCGAAAGTGACCTCAGTCTTATTCTGCATGCACTAATTAATCTTTCAGTCACCAAACTAGGCTATCACTATAGTGGGCAGTTTTCAAACTCTGGTAAGTGAAATTTAGCGTAGGATGGTCCTTACTCGAACTGACAATACAATTACTTTCAACTTCACCTCTTCCAAACAATTGCAAACTCTTTCGCTAGATTCGAGAGTTTCATTTTATTCTCCACAGGCAGTAATGTATCTTACAAACATCAGGCATTTCACACGCAATTCACGACCCATTTTGGTACCGTATCCCATAACTTTGGCCATACCTCTAATTTCTGTTCCCCACTAAATGTTATTAGTTTCCAGTCTGCACTGCAAGTGATATCTGTGCAGATTCACTTGCAAAGAAGATATTCAGTTTGCTCTCTCTATCTGCCACATAGTAAGGTCTTCCCCATGGTGATTTTAATTATTATTATTATTATTATTATTATTATTATTATTATTATTATTCAGAAGATGAACCCAATTCCTATGGAACAAGCGCACAGATGCCATTGACTTGAAATTTAAGCCTCCAAAGAATATGGTGCTCACAGGAAGTAAGAGAAGGTAAAGGGAAATACTGTATAGAAAGAAGAGATCTCACTTATTAAATAGAAAAAATATATTAATGAACTAATAAATAGATAAAAATGTATTAAAATGCAAGGATACGAACATTAGGGTAATAATACATTGCATCTTCGCTTGAGGTTTTGAAGTTCCAATTGCACGACATCCTCAGGGAGAATGTCCCACAGTCCAACGGCGAGAGGAATAGAGGACCTCTGGAACTAAGAAGTTCGACAGCGAGGCACATTTACTGCATACAGGTGCTGCTGTTCAGCGAATCTGGTTGCTCTTGGCAGGAAAGGGGGATCAGGAATCAATTGTAAATTTGAAAGATCTCTATTAAAATACAACTTATGAAAAAGTGACAAACAAGAGACCATCAGTCGATGGTTCAACCCATAACTGCTTATATTATGGAACAGAAACCTACCACCACAAACCACCGGATTTAAAAGAGATAAATCAATGCCAGAAGCAGACATCCAGACCGGAGAAGAGTATTCTAGTAAAGGAACCACAAATTACCTAAAACAAATTGCATTGATTTTATTACGGTAATAAATGTATGAGGCCTTACGAACAATACCTAACTCGTGCGGCATTTGCTGAAACTTTCTTTGGGTGTTCCTCAAAAGTATGATACAGGTCAAAAGTTACACCTAGAATAGTTAAAGCTTCAGACTCGTTCAGTAAAGTCCCATCTACCTTAAAGGGAGGATGGGGTGGAAATTCTGTACAAGATCTGCTAATCAATAGTGTTATCGTTTTACTAGAGTTCAGCCTCATACCCCACCGACTGCATCATTCACTGATCCGGTCTGTGTCCCGATTGAGGCTGAGGGCAGCTTCATTTCTCGTAAGTGGAGACTTTACTACACCCGCAAGTGTTGCATCATTGGCATACCGAACAGTCTTGATTTCTAGGCTAACAACCATATCGCTTGTATACACCAAAAGTAACAGTGGACCAAGAGCACTGCCGTGTGGAACTCCAGACACAACAGGTAAGGAAATACTGAAGTAGTTTTAAAACATATCCACCCATTCAAGATTCTGAAGTTTGTAGATAAGTGCCGTAAGATTTACTAAATCGAAAGCAGTACAAAAATTTATATGAACTACTCTGTACTCAGAAAAGAGCATCGCAGGTACTTGCTTTCTATATGCATATTGACTATCACATACAATCCTTTAGATTCCTTATACTTATATAGTGGCTTAAAAATAAGTTTTTCGGCAACTTTGGAGAACATAAGAAGAGTAAAAATTAGCCTGTAGTTACTGCAGAGTGCAGATATGCCACTCTTTGGAACAGGCACTGTATTACTAAGCTTGTGCTCATCCGCAAAGATACGACATCGACATAAAAATCTATAGAATCTACTAATCTTGGGATATAACACACAGAAACTTTTTTAAAAAAACAAAGGGAAGAGACGATCAGAATCTTCTCCACCCTTGCTATCAAGATTATCTGGAATTCTCCTAACATTCCTAGAGCGAAATACAAATTTGTTATTCTGGGAGATATGAATAGTAGAAACCCTCTTTGTGGTGATGTTCTTGCCATTCGAAGACTAAATTGCCTGTGTTTTATCATAGAAAGTGAAAATGTGGAATCCTAAACACAGGGGAGTTATAGGTTTTAATTATCAAACAGGCACATTGTCAACAATTGACTTATCTGCATGCAGTGATGGCTGCCTTATTAACTTCAACTGGAGAGTGATAAATGATAGATTTTCCAGCGACCATTTTCCAATAGTGTTGAATGTCTCTTCGAATCCTCCATCTTCAAAGTTACCTAAATTAGACATTGGTAAAGCTGATTGGGTAACACTCCAGGAACACAGCTCTATAGAGGACTCGGTTGAGACTTTCCCTCTGTAGATGATGCTCTTGACTTTTTAAATACAAATATATTCTTGGCTGGTTTTCAATCGATATCTAGGAATTCAGGCGTATTAATCCGCTGACCATTTCCCTGGTGGACTCGTAAATGCCAGGAAACTCATAGAACTATGAGGTCAGCTTTCACCAAATACTGCAGACAAAAAAGTGATTATTGCCTTATTGAGTTTCGAAAGGCAGGAGCTCATTTCCACTTGGAAATTAAAAAGGCACCAAAGGAATCTTGGACAGTTTTCATATCTTTAAATTCAAAAACACCTCTGGGTGTAGTGTGGAAGAAAAATATTAGGCAAATTTACTCATTTATCAGATCCCTGGTTAGTTGCAAATGAGATTGCTAATTATTTTGCTATTGTTGCAAAGAAAAATGATGACAGACCCTATTCATCTCAAAGAAGGCTAGTAGAACAGGTAGACATTTGATTTAAATACATGAAGGAATGAACAATACATTGTACCTTTTACTATGAGGAAATTTGAAGCAGCCTTAAGTAAGTATAGTGAGTCAGCTCTTGAACTGGATGATATAACATAACGATTAAGCATACACCAGGAAATACGTCTTCATATTAAGCCTTATTAACAGAATTTTTCGAGAACATCTTCCCAAAGCTATGGGAGATATTAAGATTACTGCCATTTGTGTACCCAGGGAAAGACCCTTCCAAGACAGAGAATTATAATCCCGTTGCACTGACATCATGTGTGCGTAAGATCATGGAAAAAGTAGTGAATACATGTTTGATGTGGTACTTGGAACATGGTAGATAGTTGTTGGCTGTTCAGTATGGTTTTTGTAGTGTGCACCCCACAACTGATGTGTTGGTTCGAACGGAATCATCAATTTATGAAGCTTATGCTAACAAACAGCATCACGTCACTGCTTTCTTTGATCTTGAAAAAACTTGTGACACAATATGGAGATACGGCATTCTGAGGGCGGGCGCTGTAAGAATGTAACCTGAGAGGTAGTCTGCCTTTGTTTATCAAGGCTTTTTAAAAAAAAAAAAAAAAAAAATATGCTGCTTCAGGTTCAGGTTGGAGCAGAAATGTCAGATGTATTAGAACACGAAGGAGTGCCCCAAGGAGGTGATCTAAGTGTAACCTTGCAGTAACAATGATGGCAGTGGCTGTACACTGCCTTTTGCCATATAAGAGGAGTCCATCCTGATCCAGATCTGTTCAAACATGGGTAGAGAATTCCATGTGTTGGTGAAATAAGGTTTCTTGCGTTGGTTTTTGATAACAAGCTGACTTGGATTCCACAATTGATGTATAGTAAGACAAAATGGATGAAAGCAACGAATGTCCTGAAATCTCTGTTCCATACTTGCTGGGATGCTGACTGAAGTCGTATGTTAAAAAAAGATGCTTAATTCAGAACATCATGGAGTAGTAAGATTAGCTACAGGAGCATTTAAATCATATCCCACTGAGAGCATGCTTGTAGATGCTGGTGAGATGCCTCTGGAGATACATTACCAACATCTGCTGGTTAGGAGATGGTACAGATTTCATAGTCTCCCTAAGTCCTTAACCATCATTTGTATCAGAAATGAGAGGCATTAGCATGTTTGTGAAAATCACCCCAATGAATCTCAGCCATTTGCTTTTAGAGTAAATGTATAACCAGTCAATTAAACATGACATGTACAGAGACTTTACCAGTTAGATTTTCGGTTAGGTCACGTGGACAATTCGAGGAGGCCATTCAACACTGAAATGATCAGTTTTATATTTACATAACAGCTGAAAAATAATACATTATTGATTATGAAAGTCTAATACCACACAAATACTTATTAACAAAATCATACTGCATATTATAGGATTTCCCCCTTTCACAGATCAGGCAAAGATCATTAGGCCTAGCCAAACATTTATATGTTAATATTCAACATTTCTTTCAAATTTTGATTATGACAAATAAACAAAATGTAATAAATAGTTTTGTTTTTAACGCTGTATATGCAAAACATATAGGCCTAAAAATTTTAATCCCTAAAATAAAACCCTCTTCAGACCAAAAAAAACATGTTGCAGACTGAGTTACAGGAAAAAATTAATGCTGCAGTTTTTGAAAAAAAAACATATGAAAGAATGATTGTAATTTTAATTTCCTTTAAGTGAATGTTATTTAGCTCGGCTATCAGGATATGCATTGCCCACATAGTATCCATTAGCGAGTGTCTCGTTCGTTTGTTTTGTATCAAGCCAGCCTTGTGCAGGAATGGGCTCTTGCTCTATGGCAACCCATAACCAAGTGACAGAAACGGTTAGTCTGTTATCATGGCACATCATGTGCTTGCGCTGCATGGCCAACAGTTGCCAGATACAGCTTGCTGAATACTGCCAAATGCCTTTTGCCTGAAACATTAAAGGAACTGATGCAATATTTTGTATCCTGATGTTACTGCCAATTCCCACCTACATCTTCCTTCCAGATAAGCCTCAGATGGGTCAGCAAATTACAGATGGTGCCTATTGTGACAATGACCCAGTCCACTATGTAGCTGCAAGACAATGGAGACCCAATTCCTCCTGGCTATAACTTGCCCGAGCCACCAGGGCATGAGGCAAAAATATGTGAACCTCCACCATGTTTGACTCTCCGGTGATACCTTGCCTAGCTCCTCATCCTTTAGGTTGACCTAAGTTTAACAACCAGTGAATTCCCAGGTTGCACGTAGGCCTTCGCTACCCTCTGGTTATGAAGAATCAGTGATTATGAAGAACCAGTGACCTACTAGGTTCACTCTTCATAGTGCTTGCCAAGGCCTACTCAGAAGAGACAATCCTTGAAGCCGAGAGTAGTTGTCCAGAGTCGCACCCAAAAAGTCAAAGGCTCCTTCCCTCAGAAGCCTTGAGTTCTTGATAACAAACCGAACGACAAGTCCTGAAAAATCCCAAGTCCTGTCGCCATCCCCATTTCTCTTAGGGTCAGCACTCCCTCCAGCCGAGGTCAAGCATTCCTATGCCAAGATAGAACCTGATGTAGGAGATACAAAAGTTGAACGCCCCTGTAAAGCATAAGTTGGCGTGGGTCTGGGGACCTTAACAGAGCAAGCCTTACCTCAGGCAGTGGTTGGAAGTAGAGCTGTATTTTAGAAATCCCAAACACTTGTTTATAAGTAACTTTCCTAAACAAATCTCTACAGCATAAATCTCTTCAGCTATAATTTGTTTTATTTGTTGCAGTAGTACTTAAACAACTCTACCTTACCTCTAACGAAATGCAGAGTCCCCTTTTATGTGCATTGCATTATTGTATGTTTTGGGAATCACTAAACATTCAACAATGCCAAGCTAGATAGTAAACCTGTTGTAAATATTCAAGTCTCGAGTCAGGCATGTGAGTAGAAAGAGATCAATTGGTATTGATGATAGCCAGTGTTGGCTTGTGTTGATTTTGTGGGTGTTCTTTAACTGATTACTTTTTCATGAAATTACTAGTGTTGAAAATGGCTGTGAATTTTATCCACTAAGTGTTCATGTTATCTTTTTCCTCTGGTGAACAAGACTATTTGAATATTATGAAAATTATGAATATTATTACCTTATCTCTTGTGGAGTGTGCTCACGTCGCATGTCTGATTAACCTCTCTGGTTAGACTGCATTCGGTATGAGCGAAGATAGATGATTCCGTGTTGCAAAGTCAAGTAATTTTATAAGTCATTTTGTTTTGAGTTCTATGCTTGCGTCCTCAACTTTCTTTCCGTGTGAGTTTTAACTACGTAAGACTTGTAACCAGATTGTATGTAGTTTGCTTCCCTGTTGATGAGAAGAGAGGTAATTTACCGAAAATATATTTCTTTCTTTAACACATTGGGCAATAGTTTATTCTTGTCAAATCGCCAATCAGCAGTTGTACATGCTACAGTTCCAAGTCTTGCTGTGCTTATTTTGTGTGTGTGTTTTTCTTTTTTAAGGGTGAATTCATTAATTTAATTTGTGTCTTTCCATTTTTCGCAAGATTTATGTGAAGATAGATTTGTCCCGTGAGCATTGAACTATTCTAGTTCCATTCAGTGTTTGCTAAATCTCATTGAAAACAAAAGAAATGAGAGAGAGTAAGATAACCTGATTCTTTCCTGAATAAAACTAAGGATCCAGAAAGTAAGTGCCTGCAAATCTCAGTGGAAGTAAATCAGTCATCCTTACCGCAGTAAGTACATTTGAAAAACAGGAGTACAGTAATTATCACCGGGGTGAAAGGGAAGGAAGAGAGTATGGTAATTGCTATGGGGACAAATGGGAACCCCTTAGACACACAGAGTAACGAAGTGCATTCGTTGGACTCAGATATTGTTTCCCTATTCTTGAGTCTCCCCTCTGTTCATCCCTGAAATAGAGTAAATTTTAAAATCTTCTAGTTAAGTGATTTCTCATAAATATATACAGGGTGTAATACAAGTTTATGCAAATGTTTCGGGAATGAAAGAGATAGTAATATGTATATATATATATATATATATATATATATATATATATATATATATATATATATATATATATGTGTGTGTGTGTGTGTGTGTGTGTGTGTGCATGTATATACTGTATATGTGTGTATATATATTTATGTGTTTATATACTACCTGACCAACCCAGCACTGCCCAGGAAAATTCTGAATGACAACCGATAAATCTCACCCCCCTCTTTCATATCAGGGGCTGAACTTGGACTTAAAGGGTATTGCCAGTGTCACTGTTCATCTCAGCGACCTCAAAAACTATGGATTAGACACTAATATCTGTCATTTTTTTTTATTTTTAAATGTCACCCCCTCCCACCCCTTCCCACCCCCCTTTCCTATCGGGGCAGGACTTTTACTTATCGGACAGTGGGAGTATCACTATACATCTCAGCAACCTTGAAAACTATGGATTACACACTAATATGTGTCCTTTTGGGTTATTTTTACATGTCACCCCTTCCCACCCTTTCTCACCCCTCTTTCCCATCAGGGCTGAACTTGGACTTAAAGGGCATCAGGAGTGTCACTATTCACCTCAGCGACCCTGAAAACAATGGAATAGACACCAATATCTGTTGTTTACGGTTATTTTTTACGTCACCCCCTTGCCACCCTCTCTTCCTGTTGGGGCTGAACTTGGACTTAAAGGACATCGGGAGTATCACTATTATCTCAGTGACCTCGAAAACTATGGATGAGATACTAATATCTATGTTTTCTGTTATTTTTGCATGTCACTCCCTTCCCACCCACCCCCTTTGGTGCCAGTGATGTCATATCCCCACAGTATTCTTTCCCAGATAGTAAGTCATATATATACCAAGTTTGGTTGAAATTGCTCAATGCATTTCAGAGTTATGCTGGAACATACACACACATACATACATACATTGTATATACATATATATATATATATATATATATATATATATATATATATATATATATATATATATATATATATATATATATATATATATATATATAGAAATAATCAACACACAATCATGTGTGGAACAGAAATAAATTTCTGACTCACATCAGGATCGAACCCAGGTCTTTCAACTGAAAGGCAGTGGCGCTGCCCACTAGGCCCATACAAGTCATAAAAGAAGCTGGAACCTGAGGGCAGCTGCACCCGAGGAATTACGTGGGCAAGCTAACTGTTTGTTTACCAGCGTGTTTTCCCCAACTTCCTGACACGGCAATGACCCATTTAACAACATTTCATTCGAATGATCCCTTCTGAGTGAATAAAAAGATAGAAATAATCAACACACAATCACTTGTGGAACAGAAATAAATTTCTGACTCACATCATGATCAAACCCAGGTCTTTCAATTGAAAGTCAAGAGCACTGCCCACTAGGCCATACAAGTCATACAAGAAGGATAATTCGAATGAAATGCTGTCAACTGGGTCATTGCTGAGTGGGGAAGTTGGGGAAAACACTCTGGTATGCAAGCAGTTAGCTTGCCCAGGTAGTTCCTTGGGTGCAGTTGCCCTCAGGGTTCCAACTTCTTTTATGACTTGTATGGCCTAGTGGGCAGCACCCTTGCCTTTCAATTGAAAGACCTGAGTTCGATCCTGATGTGAGTCAGAAATTTATTTATGTACATATATATACAGTATATATATTATTTGTGTGTGTGCACGCTTGTTGCACTGTGTTACGGGTGTTGTTAAAAGTAACATATTTGAATGTGTGTGTTGTGTGAGTATCAGTATTCCAAAGCTATGATGTTCAGATAATCTTGGACTTATGTTACACCTTATTTAAAGTCTTGAAGGCTGCCTGTCTTTATTCCGTTTTCCACTACGCCCTTTCGGAGCGGCACCAGTTCACTGCAAATACAAAGGCATGTGGATTATTGAGCCCCCAAAAAGAATGTAAAAAGCGACCAAAGAGGAAGAAAGAAAAATAGATAAAAGAAACGGGTCGGCGGGGCCCCAGTGTGGAATCTATATCCATAGTCTTTGGTTGCTCCTCCCTCTCTCCCCTCACCCTCCCAAGATATGCATGGTGGATCAAGGGAGAGATTTCAAGGATTGCGAAGATGTAAACAAGGTTCAAGGAAATCTCTCGCCCTCCGACCTATATATTTCTTTTATGATTTCTTTTATAATGAAACTGTCATCCAAGAAGGGATACAAACTTTGTGCGTAGGATGTGCTCAAATCACACAGACAAACATTGAGATACGGAAACATTTGAATGAGATGGGGTAATTACCAAACACTTATCTACTTAAGAAATATAAAACATTTTCCTTTGGATCGTGATAAATGAAAATAAAAGATGAAGTCCAAACTACTTATTTTTTTATAGGACTTAATGTGGAAAAGTACGGATGAATAGCTTCATACTTTCTTTAAATAGATTTTGCGGGTAAAAGAGAAAAGGGACGGTCACATTTTTTATGTATATATATTCTAAAATATTAGTGCTATCCTGCTCGACGCCTGCAGACCAAATTCCTTGCCTTCATTTCTCCAAGTCACTGCTGAATACTAAAATAGTTACTGGTCGATCAAAGACGAAAGATAAAAAAAAATATATATAGAGTTCACCTCGTTCAGAAACATGACCTTGTAAAGTGCAAAGGTCAACGGCGAGCTTACGTATCCTCAAAAGACAATGTATTTCGAAGTGGAATATAGTGCGATCGACTTTTTTGGGCAATTATCTTTCCCAAACGACAATATTAGGATTTTCCAAAAGTACGCGAAATATTTTTAGTAGCACAACGAAGCTTAACCAATAAGCGAACGTATTCAAACGACATCTATATCAAATATGGATTTAAAAAATGTATACCTACAAATTTTCAGGCAAATAGAAAGAGCACTCACACGTACTTTTATTATTGTTACTACTACTACTACTGCTGCTGCTGCTGCTGCAGCTGCTATTATTATTTTTTTTTTTTTTTTTTTTTTTTTTTTTGGTCTGTCACTGTCATCCTATTCGACTGGGTGATTTTTATGGTTTGGGGTTCCGGGTTGCATCCTGCCTCCTTAGGAGTCCATCACTTTTCTCACTATGTGCGCTGTTTCTAGTGGCACACTTTTTTGCATGAGTCTTGGAGCTACTTCGGCATCTAGTTTTTCCAGATTCCTTTTCAGTGATCTTGGGATCTTGCCTAGTGTTCCTATGATTATTGGTACAAATTCCACTGGCATATTCCATATCCTTCTTATTTCGATTTTCAAGTCTTGATACTTATCAATTTTCTCTCTTTCGTTCACATCTACCCTGGTGTCCCATGGTATTGCGACATCAATGAGTGATACTTCTTCTTGATTTTGTCAATCAACATCACTTCTGGTCTATTGGCACGTATCACCCTATCTGTTCTGATACCATAGTCCCAGAGGATCTTTGCCTCATCGTTTTCTATCACTCCCTCAGGGTGGTGTTTGCACCACTTATTACTGCAAGCTAGCTGGTGTTTCTTGCACCGGCTCCAGTGGAGGGCTTTTGCTACTGAATCATGCCTCTTTTTGTACTGGTTCTGTGCAAGCGCCGGACATTCACTTGCCATGTGGTTTATGGTCTCGTCTTTCATATTGCACTTCCTGCAGATGGTTGAGATGTTATTTCCATCTGTTGTTCTTTGGATATATCTGGTTCTTAGGGCCTGATCTTGTGCCGCTGTTAGCATTCCTTCTGTTTCCTTCTTGAGTTCTTCCCTCTGTAGTCACTGCCATGTTTCGTCACTGGCCAGTTCTTTTGTCTGTCTCATGCACTGTCCTTGCATTGGTTTGTTGTGCCATTCGTCTGTTCTGTTTTACATTCTCCTGTCTCTGTATATTTCTGGGTCTTCGTCTACTTTTATCAGTCCTTCTTCCCATGCACTCCTTAGCCACTCGTCTTCACTGGTTTTCAGATATATCCCCAGTGCTCTGCTCTCGATGTTGACGCAGTCCTCTATGCTTAGTAGCCCTCTCCCCCCTTCCTTTCGTGTTATGTATAGTCTGTTTGCTCTTGGGTGTAGTGCTTTGTGTATTGTCATGTGTTTTCTAGTTTTCTGGTCTATGCTGCGGAGTTCAGCCTTCGTCCACTCCACTACTCCTGTGCTGTATCTGATTACTGGCACTGCCCATGTGATTATGGCTTTCGTCATGTTTCCGGCGTAGAGTTTTGACTTGAGAATCGCCTTAAGTCTCTGCATATATTATTATTATTATTATTATTATTATTATTATTATTATTATTATTATTATTATTATTATTATTATTATTATTATTAAGCTCGGAGGATAGCATCTGTTGTGTACTGAATCCCTCCTGATGTGTAAGTTGGAAAAACAAGTATAAGATAAATTACCAATGAATCCAAGATAATATTGCTACGTGTACAGAGGATCTAACATGAGTGGTCATCGTATACTGAAACTTTTGAACGAACTGTCTAAAAAAAATCCAAAACGAGGCCCTGCATGAATTTTGTACTGTTATGAACGAGTGTGATAATTTCAGTACACGATGGCCACAAATGTAAGATTTTATTTGACACATGACTAAAAACGATGCATTTTGAATTCGTTCCACGCCCTTTAAACTTCAATTCAGTTTTGTACATGCGGGTGTGATTTAGTCTCAGGAGGAAAGACAGAGCATTTCCTTACAACACAATCTATTGACGACCCAGACCAATTTATTCCAGTATATATTTCTCAAATTTATACCAAAATCACATTGGTGGAAATTTCCATGGCTATGATTCAACTCCAAAGTCACAATGGCACATCCAAACCATGTAAAATGAACAATGATAGTTGTAAGTGCGCTTGCCTAGATTGTGACGAAGTCATGTTTGTTTAGGTTGTGCACTGCGAGTTGGAATCCAGCAATTACTCGTGATAAATAACTAGTGATATACCGCAAAATTTCATAAAAGTCTGCTATCACACCCCTGAGCACGGAACTTGTATTGGCAACGTATTCAAAACAGGATGTTTCGTCAACCATATCGGCGTTGTTTATAAATTGAAAGTGAATTTGTAGATTCTTACGAAGATATATACAGAATATGAATTACAATGGCATTGCAGTTGGGCAATTATAGTGATTGTTAGTTGATGTTTAATTAGTGTTTTGTTGTGAGGATTGAATAGCTGTTTAAGTGGCAAACGTTATGGTTAGGAACCAACACTTCTCTCCAAATTGGACAACGAAAAAACTGGACTACCTGTTACATCGATTGGGTGCATCCCACCGTGTTGCCTGAGAGTGGGTTGAAGGAGTGGCTGCTATACCAAAGCCTGAGTGATGAGTGGTTCTAACCCCTCAACTTTGATCTCAGGAGAAACCTGCCTTATACCATCTGAAGGGACAATTCTATGTGTTACCTTAGAGGGAGTAGGAAGGGCACAGCATTTGTTTAGCTGCAAAGAAGCTTAATACATAATGTTCTTGCATCTGCAATAAATGTTAAAGAATCTACATTAAACACTAAAACTTGCCTGTCAGTGCTAAGAAGGGTAGAGAAAAGAACCAGTCAGTATTAAGAAGGATATATATATATATATATATATATATATATATATATATATATATATATATATATATATATATATATATATATGTGTATATATGTATGTATATTGTATATATATATATCATCAACTAAATTTAACCCTTTGATCCTCTACGTAAACTTGTCATTTTAACAACTTCCAGTAATTTACTTTCAGGCGCATTGAACATAAATTGACGGGGCAGTCTTTGTAGCGTCACTATCACTGCTTACACGGACACTACTCTTCGCTTCTGAAACTTTTGCAGAGATACTGTAGCCTTCCTTTGTTGAGTTATTGTTTGATTCACCTCCTATTTAATACATTACCGTCCATTACGTTTATCAGTCCCAAACATTGTATAAATCGACAGTACCATTATATCTCGGTCCTTCTAGCTTAGTGTGCCCTTTGCTAAGCTCGGACTCTCCTTAATCTTCAACTTTCTATGCTTAGGTATGAATATAAACCATGTAGGTTCTTTATGCATGTACACGACTGTTTAGATGTGAGAAGTCTGTTTTTTTTTTTTTTGCTCATATAGTGTGCTTGATATTGCATTTAAAACGTACTTAAATGCCTTTTTTTAGTATTGGTCTCAGTTTCGATTCTCGTTGCTACTATTAAATAAACATGTATTTGTTTTTAATGCCTTATGTGCACTTGTCTTAATTTACTATTTACTAATTACTCTCGAGTTTGTCTTAATATTGTGGGGGGAGGGCGGTGTTAATATATAGTATTTTTTCATAACTGCTCAAAAAATTGAATTAGTTTACTAAACACAATTTACTATTAGTAATTGTTTATTTCACATCGTTCTAACATTTCCTTTGTTAGAGAATCTGAAGATAGGAACAGGAGCATGTATAGGTGTTAATGCAATGAACATCATTTTAATTACCATTTTTACGTGGTTCCCACAAGACCGGAGGTGTGGCTATATTGAAATGCAAGCCATCGCTCGCCTTTTCCAAATCCTCCGGCGCAATAGGATGAAAATGGCACTTTTTGAAAGAGCCACAGATACAGAGCAAACACTTGGCCCTGTTTAGTATGCAAGGGGAAGGCATACTCCATAATCCGCGTTGCATTTGCAAGGATTCAAGAGATGGCGGTTCTGTTCGTTGTTTTGCCTCCCCTTTCTCTCCTCCCCCTTTCCCCTCCTCTCTCCCCTCTCTCTCTCTCTCTCTCTCTCTCTCTCTCTCTCTCTCTCACAAACACACACGCACACACACAGATGGTGAGTAGATTATGTATACTAGAAAGTTTAGCTTCGTAATTCCTATGCGGTACGCCATGAACCTTTATTTTCGGTGCCGGAAATTGGAAATATGGTAGGCCTTAATGCCTCACACGGACACAGATAAAAACCTTCAAGGAAGTTAATTATGATAATTATGACCAGGCTCAGAGCAGTTTCCTCCTACTCTTAAATTAATTGTAACGAATAAGCGTTGTGAGGCTTCCTATTATAGTCGGAATACGAGACTGCGTAACGGTTGCTTCAGGGCTGTTGTTGTTATGCCCACAAGTAGATTTTTTCTTAGCTAATGCACTCTAGTCATTTAAGCCTGTCGCATTTATTGTCGTAATTTCTTACATTCTTAGTTTTTTGGGGGGTCAAATTTTTAAAAAATATTGCTGTTCCTGTATTTATTTCATTGAACAGTTACTTATCAGTATTTTATCACTTGATCTAAGGATAATTTTACAATAGTTAATTATCATTTCTATTGTCACCAGTACGATATTGTAATCATTCATGAATGCTTGCCTAACTTTTACAGAGGCTTTGCAAACGATGCTTCTTTGACTGCATTGTTTAATGACTTGCGTATGAGAAAACAGGTGTGACAGGAGATTGTATAATGTAATACACGGTGGTGATTGCATTATATTCGTACCAAACACAAAACAAATGCAAACACACACACACACACACATATATATATACACATACACATATATATATATATATATATATATATATATATATATATATATATATATATATATATATATATATATATATATATGTGTGTGTGTGTGTGTGTGTGTGTGTGTGTGTGTGTATATATGTAAACAGGAAGGGAAGTAAATACAAACATTTGATTCATTCAGAGGTAATATACAAGTTGAAGTTACATTTAACTTACCATATGACGAAAAAGGACAAGAATTTATTTCAGAAGATAAACTTTTGCTAAAGACGAATTATATCCACCTTCACTGTTGTATCGTAATGTTAACATTATATATATATAATTTATATATATATATATATATATATATATATATATATATATATTATATATATATAGTTTGTATATATATATATATAAATACATATATATATATATATATGTATATATATAATATATATATATATAAATACATATATATATGTATATATATAATATATATATATATATATATATATATATATATATATTATATATATATATATATATATATACATACATACATACATACATACATACATACATACATACATACATACATACATACATATATATATATATATATATATATATATATATATATATATATATATATACATATACATACATACATACATACATACCGTGGAAACGGAGTCTTGATAAAGAGATTAAACCAGTACTTGTACATAAAACTTCCTTTATACAGTAATAACTACCGACTTCGGAATGCCCATCTCCTTCATCAGATCTGACGACAAGGAAAAAAAAAAAAAAAATCACTAAAATCAAAACATGTACGATCATTGGAATAGAGTTTTGTTGAAGGTATTTATATCATTGTTTTGCTTTGTTTTATTTTTGTGCTTGTACATTATCAATTTTTGAATGACGTTCGTTTTTACATTACTGTATTCGAATAATCGTATATGTTTTTAGTGATCTTTCCATTTTTCTTTTCTGTGTTTTTGTTGTCAGACCTGATGATGGAGACAGGTACTCCGAAGCCGGTAGTCATTACTGAATAAGGGATCTTTTATATAAAAGCACTGGTTTTATCCTGTCTATATATATATATATATATATATATATATATATATATATATATATATATATATATATATATATATATATATATATATTATATATATATATTTATATATGTGTATATATATATATATATATATATATATATATATATATATATATATATATATGAACCTGTATATGTATGTATGTATATATATATAATTATGTATGTATGCGTATATACACAAGCCACAATATACAAATAAGTAACTAAGATAGAATTCAGTTCACCTCTCTGAAAAATTGCACTCAAAGGATATGTTGGTATAAGTCTTGACCATAATAAGTATCTGTGCTTATATGGATTAACACATGGCGTTAGTGTCTTATCATATCTCTTTCCCTTTTGGGGTAAGTTATTGCGAAAGTAAACTTAATTTCATGTGAATAGGTTATTTGTTTTTGTATGTTTGAAAGTTTAATAGTAACGCTATGCATAGAATCAGTGAATTGCTTATGCATATGATACTTCTGGAATCCACGCTTGTGCAATGGAGTTTTCTTCGTTCGATACCACTCAAGAAAATAATCGATGTTAGGGAAATTAAGAAACGAATTGATATCTGCGTGTCGGTTCATAACTTACTGAAAGATTTTATTTTTATTTGTTGAAGAATCGAATGGAAAACAGGCAAATGACTGCAGAGACAACGAAAGCCCTGTTACCTAAGTTAAAGGAAACCCGAAAACATTCTGACATTTTAGAAAGCACAGTTCAAAGCCACTGCAAGATTACCCTCAATGTCTTTTTTTTTTTCTTTCTTTTTATTTTTATTTTTTTGCAGACAGAGAGAGAGAGTCACTAGTTGGCAATTCTAAAATTTCCTGGAAATTTGAAATCCTGATTACACGACATTTATTCGAAAATTGTATATTATACATTCTGTATTTAAATTTTAAATGGTAATGATAACTTTATATATATATATATATATATATATATATATATATATATATATATATATATATATATATATATATATTTTTTTTTATATTTTTTTACGGCTGCAAACATATCCAGTGAGAATCCTGAATATTTCTATTGCCAAAGCGATATGACAGACGCATTTGGTGGCAGGGATCATCGTAAGATGCTAGAATTACCTCGGAGGATGGAAATTGCTCTGAGCTGGACAAGGCATTATTGTTATTATTTTTGGAAATAGGCCCTCTCTCAAACAATTACTATTGAACGAAATCGCTGCATCAGCTGCATTCATCTTGTATAGAGTCTTCTCTATTTTCCTTATAACAGTTTTCTCGCTGTTGCTACAAAGTTAAGTATATCTTAGTTTAACCAGACCACTGAGCTGATTAACAGCTCTCCCAGGGCTGGCCCGAAGGATTAGATTTTATTTTTACGTGGCTAAGAACCAATTGGTTACCTAGCAACGGGACCTACAGCTTATTGTGGAATCCGAACCACATTATAGCGAGAAATGAATTTCTATCACCAGAAACAAATTCCTCTTGTTCTTCACTGGCCGGTCGGAGATTCGAACTCACGACCAACAGAGTGGTAGTTGAGAACGGAACCCGCTCACCCAGCGAGAAACTATACAACTGGCGAGTAACGCGCCAATATGATTCATCAGGAGTTATTATTATTATTATTATTATTATTATTATTATTATTATTATTATTATTATTATTAACACTTACGGAACAAACCGCAAGCAATATGGGCTTTAGTAGCAATGCTCCGTACCCAGAGAAAATGACACACAACATAGAAATAGATGCTAATTTATATACTTGCAAGGTAAGTAATACATGCTATAGAACAAACAGGTCGACGGCGTGCTAGATAATAATGCCACGGCACTGAACAATTAACCTCTGACACTAGACTCTGAAATGATAATGGTTGCGAAAGTTGCTGCACGTATTCATTAAGAAACCCTGGAAGTGGAAAGGCTAGCAGGACTTGATTTCTAGCCAGAAAAAAATCATATAGATGATAACTAAAGAGGAAAACTACCAACGATTGTGTAAATAATCCCAGTTTCTCGGGAGTGAAAAGTAAGTTTTCAAACTGTATCATTTGAGTTTGATTTAGTTGCGCGATATCGCGGGCTTTCTGTCACTATGTCCCTGGTCATATTTTCGCTCAGGTGAGAGATTCTTTGACGTTATCAAGTAAACGTATATCAACAAGGACATTTTTTAGAAAAGTCTTGAATACTGAGGAAGATCTGGTCAAAAGCAGCAACAGGAGCTAGTATTGTATATTTGTTTGGGGACTGGATTCATAATCAGTCATGGAGAATTTAATGTTCGCGAATCTGGTAGAAAAGTGTCACTATGGTTGAATGCTGTTTACATTCAAGAAAATCTGGAAATACCAAGCAGAATCCATTGTGGGGGAAAATTTTTTAAGTATCGTCCATTAAAAGAATAATACTACCTTTCCAAATGATGGAAAAGATTATTCCTTCAATTTTGGAGAAAATTCAAGGTTTGCTATTAATGATCACACTTGAGAACATTTTTAGGATATCATTAATTTCTGACTAGTGGTCATTGTATAGAAAAATTCACGTTTTTCTTGGAAACCGTTTTGGGGGGAAAATTCCCGGGTTTCACTAGTGACCCTTTAAAAATCTAGATTTCCGACTGGCGAAAATACTTATGAAATACGTCAAGTTTAGGCTTTTCCTTGTTTTGGCAAGGAATTTCAATTTTGGCTGATAAACATAAGTGAAAAATTATAATTTCATTATATCCATGGTCTTGTGAGTTGCTACTTGCGATACCGTCATTGGTGGAGACGCTTGATAAATATGCACGTGCAAACATTCCGATAGATAAGGTTGATTTGAAAATTTGCCATCAACTTTCGTAAATAATTGAAACACTTTTGTATATAGCATAAGATGGTGGATCGCTCGAGTGCCAAATTTCGGTTGAAAACAACCCAGCTTCGATGAATACTCAAGGAGTTTTCTGGGAATCCTGGGAAGAAGATGTTGAGGAAGCACCGATCGATGTTTGGAAAGGCATTTCGATTTTCGATGCTATTATTTGTATAACTTTTAGAAATTCTGAGTATCATATGTTAGTGATGATTTTATAAGTTTATGTTTTAATCTTTGTTACTGTACAAGGCATTGGGAAGTTTTGATGGCGGATCATAATTGTCACAGAAGTGTTATTGGCCCCTGAATGAAATTTTAAGGTAAATGTGTAACTGAAAATTTTTCATATGTCGGTTTTTATTTCAGTATCCTTCCTTTATGTTTACGGATTATATGTTTAAAGATTCCGTGCTTATGTGCGGACACAATTAGATGACTAATTTTTGTGAAGAAGCACAGACTGTTACTTTGTAAATTGTAAGTATTGTATTGTCTTTTTTTATATATATAATTTTTTATATACACGCAGTACTGACGTGTGCCATAGAAATTTTTGGGGCTGGAAGTGGGTCAAGATCCGGGAAAAATGTAGCCGAGTTTTGAAGACGCGTGAGAGATGCGTACACATCGGCGAACTTAAAATTTGTTTTTTGATGTTGCCGCCAAAACAAATGAGACTTTATTGAAGGATGCTTGGCATCAGATTATGGCTGTTCATAGAACTGTTTTTAAATTTAGATGGTTTTAGTCATTGCTCTTCTTGAGAGATTACACACGGTGATTTCGCGTAATTATGTTCTCTAAAGTTTCTTCAAGTTAGAAGCAGGCGGAATCAACCTTAAAGAATGTCAAAGAACGTGGTTGAAATGAATCACGTTCAAAGTTTTTAGAAACTTTCCAGCTGAGCTAGAAAAGTACTACTGTTAGTGCTTTTGTTTTGTGATTTGAAAAGCCTTATAGTTTTTGTTACCTTTTTAAAATTTGGGATAAATACTATCCCTAAAAAAAGAGATTACAAAACATTTTCTCCCCTCACTCTCATTCATCTTTTTTTTTTTTTTTTTTTTTCTTTGCACTTTTGTTAAAGCCGTTGTGACCTTACTGTTGCCGTAAATGTAGTTTTCTTTCATCTCTTCTTTTAACTCTAAGTCTGAAAAAGGTAAAATAAAAAGTAGAATGCCTACTGTAAGTCATCTCTTCAGAAAAAAATTGCTGTTGTTTGTTCCTGTAAACTCGGTTTTGTAGTTTTTCTTCACACTGACACAGATGCTGTGCAGTTTTATTTTGCAGGCAGATTTTAGCGTGTGTCGTCCACGTGGCGTGTAGTTAGGTCTAGGCGCTTGTCATGTTTGGCCCAGTATCTGTTGTGAATACAGTATTGAGGGGCGATGGCTCTGTAACATTCTCTGATCTGTATGCAGGCTGTTAGTTTGTTAGTGTATTCTTTCTCTGACCGGGATTAGTAAAAGGGAGGGGGAAATTTGGTATGTGGGGAGGGCGTGACATGCACCCTTTTTGTGGCTTTGGGGTATACGCTGTATTTTAGCAGATCATTGTGTTTCTGTTGAAGACTTCTTTTCTCACCAACGGTTAATAGTGGTACAGAAAATGTAATGACTCTTTTTGTTTACTTTGTGGTCTGCTGTTACTTTTCATTGCAGTCTCTTCATGATAATAGTTTCCGTATATTGCAAAGAGTTAGACCCGCCACCGAATCAACCTGGTTATAGAGTAAAAAAAAAAATGCTTACATTGCCAACCAATATTCCTAAATAGATGGAGCTCCTTGACTTTTTCTTCGTTAGGGTTTATATATCTCACGGTGAATACTTGCACTGCCATTTATGTCATGTGGAACTTTCGAAGTGCTACATTCAATTCTTTACTCCGGGTTATGGCCATCCAATCAATCTTCTCAAACAGGCAGCTTTGCAATGACCTACTACATGGGGTTCATAATTAGGATATATTTTTCTGTCAATTTTTAGTTTTCTGAAAAGAAAACTATTGTGCCAACTTTGTCTGTCCGTCCGCACTTTTTTCTCTCCGCACTTTTTTCTGTCCGCCCTCTGATTTTAAAAACTGCACAGGCTAGAGGGTTGCAAATTGGTATGTTGATCACCCACCCTCCAATCATCAAACATACCAAATTGCAGCCCTCTAGCCTCAGTAGTTTATATTTTATTTAAGGTTAAAGTTAGCCATAATCGTGCTTCTGGCATCGATGTAGGATAGGCCACCACCGGCCCGTGTTTAAAGTTTTATGGGCCGCGGCTCATACGGTATTATACAGTACTTAGCAAAATCCATCGCTCTTAGCAGCTAAGCCCCACCCACTGCTTATGTCGCGACCATCCCTTGAAGTTGATTGGTTGGTAATGGTATTGAAAAGTTGGTTAATCTGTGGTTCTTTTCATCTTCATTAATTTTGCAGAGGTTGTTTTACCGAACTAAAAATCGTTCTGCTGATTATCAAAAGGAAACGTTATATTATCCCCCTGAAATGAAATCATAATACGCATCTCCTTAAAAATGGCTAAAAAAAACAGGAAAATATGGATGAAGTCAGGAGTGTTCCTCGATGCTGCAATGTTGTTTTTCGTAAAGGAGGTTCGCCTGAATATGGAGCTGAGACCGGGAATGTCTTGCCTTTGAATCTGTGCACTTGAATTACCGGACAGTAATAATTACCGTCTAATATTGTCAAGCGTTTTCGCCATTCTAAACGTAAACACAAAGACTTTCTCAGAGCTATGCAGATTGGTATTTCATATTGATTTTAGGAAATTTTACTACATTTTAATTGTCATAAAATCGATTTCATTACAATCGTTTACACATTTGGTGGGATGACAAGCATTGACTGCACTCTAAACCAGAATATGGGGTGTTTAACTCAAAGTTACAGTATGATAGGTTATACGAGTCATATTGGACATAATTTGCTGAGAATTTTCTTAGGGACATTTTCTCCTTTCGAAATAACAGGGTCATAAGAAATGACATAGACCTATAATGCCCTATGTCTTTTTGTCGGTTTACGCAGCTCATGACGTTTGGATTTTAGGGCCATCCCTATCTTATATTCAGCCGTTTTATTGTGGTTATTCTTGTTTTTGTCGCTGCTGTTTTGGCGCTTGTTGTCTTGGAAAATTTTTCATTATGGTAACCTAACGTTGCAGAATAAACATAGGCCTATTCATAAAATACCAAGTGTAAAGAATTATCTGCTTACTATTGTTATTTGAAATTTAGTCATTTGTTTTAATTAAAAGTAATCGAGATCTATATGATTATAGTCTACGCTAGAATATTCTCCTAACAACAGAGAGAGAGAGAGAGAGAGAGAGAGAGAGTTTACTGACTCTTATGTATCCTTTTGTCCAAGACGGTAATCTACAAGAATGCCGCCAAAAGCAAATGGATCATGGGCTACTCGCAGACTGGTTTGGATCATCTAGTACATAACTTTTTCAGCTACCATTTCTTTTTTTCTTATTTCGTTAAGTATCTTATGATGCCTTCCTACCGTAGCCTTCATTTTCATAGAAATGCTACAGCAGCCTTATATTTACTCCTCACAGTAATATAATTTGTTATCCTTTTTGTAAATATATTTGCAATATAATTCTTGACGAGCAGTTCGATAGCTGTGTGTGCTGTAAGGCTGAGACAGCCCTGTGATTGGTCTGTGCGTGCCATCGGCTACATGCCCACAAATTTTACTTTTATTCTCTGTGATATACGTGGCTTTACATTTACTGTGGCCATCGACGCAAGTACACATGTATGTGTATATGCACATGCTTATACGTGTACATTTCACCGTATGCATATACATACTGTATATATTGTGTGGTCGAAACTGCTATATTAATTAACAGCTACTCTATTTCCAACAGATACGGGTGGAAAACTATTTGCAATAAGAAATTGATGAGTAGGCCCCATGCCTTGTCATTGCCTTAAAATATAAAAATTTGCTGTGTAGGCCTAATCTCACAATGATATTAACATTAAATTTGACATGCAGGATTATGACGAATTAAAACCCCCATAAATCTATGCTTCATTTCAGTTAATGTGGTCTATGTGGAATCGCTTATGTAGGCCAATACCAAATTAAAAAAAAAAAAACAAGATGCTTGCGTATTTAGGCTGCGCATGATAAAAAAAAAAACATGCACAGACAGAATGATCAAAGATCTTCGTAATGATATTATATGACTTAATAATATATCTGTTATCGGAGATATCAGTTGCATACTTCACAATTCCGGGAACTTAAATCTGTGGTGTCATCGTTCATGGACAAAGCTCAACATGTCCGAAGGGAGTCAAATCCGTCCTGGCAATCATTTTTGACTGTTAAATAGTGTGACGTCATCCCCTTTCGAGAGATAGCCAACCACAGGCGTGCAGTGGGCGGCGCTTATCTGCAAAGGTCCATGGATTTTGCTTTATAATTAAGGCCATCGAAAATAGGTTTATCTTTCAGTGGTCTCAGTATAATGCTGTATGAGCCGCGGTCCATGAAACTTTAACCACGGCCCGGTGGTGGCCTATCCTATATCGTTGCCAGAAGCATGATTATGGCTAACTTTAACCTTAAAGTAAAAACTAATGAGGCTAGAGGGCTGCAGTTTGGTATGTTTGATGATTGGAGGGTGGATAATCAACGTAAAAATTTTTAGCCCTCAAGCCTCAGTAGTTTTTAAGATCTGAGGGCGGACAGAAAAAAGTGCGGACGGACGGACGGACAAAGCTGGCACAATAGTTTTCTTTGCAGAAAACTAAAAGTAGCGCGGAAATTGTCAGGCGATTTACTGTTACTCTTACCATTTTATTTTTATTCAGTACTAATTATATACTGTTCGTAACCTCAGGGTTCTGTGAGTTTTTCGTTTATGTGAAGAACAGGAGCCTCTTGGATCACAGTCGTTTCCCGAGGACAAGGGTTAATCTTGTTGAAAATGGTTTACATGAAGCGTTTATTCCCTCAAATCTCGCTCCAGGAGGCCGATAGTAAATACCGAAAGAACATGTGATTACTTTTACCATTCCGTTCATATTTGTAGGGTATTTTAGTCGTACATTCAGTATTGTAATTTCCATGAAACTGTTCGATGAATGGAAAAAATTGAGAGGCGAGATGAGGATACTGCTAGTGATCGTGATAAGCGCGTACCGGTATCGAATATGTCACTACTGCAAGTATATTGTCGAACAATTGTTGTAACTGTGCATTGGGGGAGTTTATTTCATCATTATTGTATGCATTAATTAGGTACAGTGAATTAAGCAAACTCTGCAGTAACCCTGAATCCAAAAAATTGACGGTTAGACGAGTCGAAGGATTTGAGCACCGTGTGAATCTTTTTATATTTTATATTTATATAAAGTTATAGCATGTGTTTCTCGCTCGGGTTAGGAATCTCGTCTTTTGAGTCAAAGAACAGGTGGATTTGTAAACAAACAAAGGCCAAAAGAGCGAAGCATTTGGCGGTTTTCTTTAAATGCTCAGTTGTGAGAGCAGCCTTACGGACAAACTGCTGGTATCGCACACAGACCGGAAGTGTATAAGAAAAGGCTTTTGATTATGCACTATATAGACTCGTCAACAATGCTTCACCAAGTATCGAAATTAAAAGTATTCACCCAAGTTTTAATTGGAAGTTGACAGGAGAAAGGACGACGTTCTTCACTCAGGAAAATAAAATGAAATGTATCTCTGAAGAACATCAGACTAGTGGGAAAATTGCCAGATGAATAATACTATTCCAAAACATAGTAAAACTTGAATTTATTACTAAAATATTAGTAGAATATTGGTGTAATTTTGATATTGTCAAATAATTTGATGGTGTCCGAGTGAGCAGGAGAGAAAAAATAGAAGATATATTCTGAAAGTACTGAACTGAATGACCACTGCGTGCCCGTGTTCGAAACTCTGTCTCTCCGTCCTTGATTTGCAGAAAAGTTCGTCGAAGTAATGAAAATGCACTGATTGGTTTTATCATCACGTCAACGTTTTCACTTTATCTGTGTAAGACAGGAATTTTCTCATGTACACATTTTAATTAATATTTGGCACTATTGTTTTTCTACTTTTTAACTACTGCTTTTCCTCTTGTCCCAAGAACAAAGGAAAGTGCACTAGATTGACATCTTTTAGTAAAGGCTATAATGATATAACTGAAGACTAAGAATTTGTTTCCTTATAAATTTTCTTATTATGAAAAGAAATTTGATATTTTAAAAATAAAAGAGTGACATGTTTTTGTGCACATATTTGGAATCCCTCGCAGCACTGGCTCAAAAAGAGGTATTCTCTGTCTGTCTTTCTGTCCTCTCTCTTGCACACATGTTAGTAAATCTCCAAAATTTTCTTCTGTCCTACCCGTTGCTTAAAAACCGAAACGTTAGACGGGAAAGTTTCCGAGGTATTTGCGATGGAAACATACAGCTTCAAGAGACTCAGACGGGAAATGTTACAGGTGGCAAAGAAGAAGCGCCCCCCCCCCCTCCACATCCCAAACCACCGCCACCGCAACAACAAGGAAGACTGGTTGAAATTCAGAGCCATAAATTAGGAGTGTTGGAATTTTCATATGATGGGAATGCAAATGTATTTTGGATTTTACCATCTATCCAGCGCATGTTCTATAAGATACGTATCTCGTAATAAATGTGAATTTCAAATTTGCGTCTTGCAATTTTACTTTAAGGTATAGTTAGTTTATCTAAGGATTTATTTCTTAAAATATTGAAAGAGCACAAGAATGTGTTCAAATCTACGCCATATTTTTTGTTTTACACACACATTTATATATATTATATATATATATATATATATATATATATATATATATATATATATATATATATATAATATATATATGACTATGGACTATTTTCTGTTAAAACAGAATTCCATCAGATATAAGGAGCCCATAAAAATGCCAAAATGTGGAAAGTACACGCTATATTTCAGAGACTAAACTTTCTCTCTCCTCAGACAAATAGTGAATGAGAAAAAGTTACAGAAAAGCGGTATTTATACCAGAAGGTCCATAGGTCAGCCATTACGTCACTCCAGTTGACAATTTCTCTTTAATCTTCTTGATCGCTGGTTGGAGGAAGATTTTATCCATAATATCTGAATCCCAGGCGCCTCTTGAAAGATTCATTGTATTTCTTTGTTTAATTAAGGCTGATTCCACCATCTGGCTTTTGAACCGACAATTGCTGCTATAAATTATACGAGACGTATTCCAGTTTATTCTGTGACTAAGGTTATTTACGTGGTTAAAAATAGCTGAACTATGTTGTCCGTACCTAATTAAACGTTTTTGCTGAATTAATCTTTGGGGGAGTGATTTGCCTGTAAAGTCGATATAAGATTGGTCATAATCGAGGCAAGGGATTTCATAAACTCCTGTGTCTTTGGGGACTGGCTTTTTTTGGACGTTAATCAGGGATTTGGCTAAGGTGTTTGGGTATGTAAAAGGAAAAGGGTTAGAGTGTCCATGTGTCTGTGTCAACGTCTTAATCCCGTCCAGGTGTGGGATTTTTATTTTATTGTTGGGCGTCTCTCTAGTCTTGTTTTTGGGGGAACGGTAGAAAATAGCGTTGCTTTGTGGATCGCTTTCTCAATTAAATGGTCAGGGTACTTTAAAGATAACAGCTGCTTATAGATTAGTTCAATTTCCTTTTCCAGGAAATCCAAGGAGCAAATCCGTAGGGCTCTTAAGAATAAATTGCTGGCTATGCTAATCTTGATAGAGATGTCATGATAGCTATAAAAATGGATGTATGACTGAGAGAAAGTTGGTTTTCTGTATATGGTAAATTTGTATTTTGTCATGTCTCTACTTATTAAAATGTCAAGAAAAGGAATTTTGTTGTCTGTTTCCCATTCAACTTTAGATTTGATGCTAGGCACCTGGGATTCAGAAATTATAGATAAAATCTTCCTCCAACCAGCAATCAAGAAGATTAAAGAGAAATTTTCAATTGGAGTGACTAAACAGCTGACCTATGGACCTTCTGATATAAATACCGCTTTTCTGTAACTTTTTCTCATTCACTATTTGCCTGAGGAGAGAGACAGTTTGGTCTCTGAAATATAGCCTTTACTTTCCACATTTTGGCATTTTTCTGGGCGCCTTATATTTGATGGAATTCTGTTTTAACAGAAAATATTTCACAGTCACTTTAAGCCCATTATGGAAGTCAATCGTCTTTCTACGTTTCTTTGCTCACAAATACTTCTTAGAAGATTGTCTGAAGGAGCAAGTCCTTCCGAAAATGTAGGGATTCACGAGATGGGCTCTGCAATCGGACCCCTTCCCTCTCTCACACAAGATATTCCTGGAAGAAAGAATTGAAAATACGAAGTACGAGATCTTTCTACTACACAGAGTGATACTTGGAACCCAGTCTAACCATCATCTGCTCACAACAGACCACATGTACAGATATATATATATATATATATATATATATATATATATATATATATATATATATATATATATATATATATATATATATATATGTATGTATGTATTGAATTTTTTGTCACATACACAGTGACTTTTATATTCACAAACATTAATCTCAAATGTCGTTTAATATCAAATTCACGCAGCCTAATAATAAACACCGAATGGGAATTTTTATAAGTGATGAGCGATCCGTTACCAATGGACTTGAACCATCGCATGGTTGGGGAACGAGAACTTTTTGGAGTTGTTAGGTTATCATTGACAGCCCAATGGCAGCGTCACAGAAAAGTAGTCGTTCCTCAACCATTC
The DNA here is from genome assembly GCF_040412425.1 of Macrobrachium rosenbergii. Lineage (NCBI taxonomy): Eukaryota > Metazoa > Arthropoda > Malacostraca > Decapoda > Palaemonidae > Macrobrachium > Macrobrachium rosenbergii. Next base: position 58,989,133 of record NC_089763.1, read on the forward strand.
GATGATTCAAGTTCACCTAGTGACGGATTGCTTATCACTTATAAATTCCCCTTTAGTGTTGATTTCGAGGTTGATGTTGAATTTGATATAGTAGAATACATTTGATGGTTGATATGATAAATATATATATATATATATATATATATATATATATATATATATATATATATATATATATATATATATATATATATATATATATATATGATATAAATATATATATATATATGATATAAACATATAAGCCTTGTGGGGATATAGCCTTTATATACTCGTACAATATGTAAGACAATGGGCAGTTAAGATTCACATCTCATGTTTATATTTATTCCCGACGTTTTGTAATTTTCTCGTAATTACATTATCATTGGCTCTAGAAAAGGTAAAATAACTTAAATATAATAAAAAAAAAGAATATGCAATTTGGACTCACCAAAAATTGTTCTATTTTTAATTTTTAAAATCAAAGTATATTCAAGTTCACCAAAGTAAATACTATTTTGGACGAACCTTCCACCAGCATGAAAGAAACACAATTGGAAGGAAGTGGAAATATGAAAAATAAAAAAAAAGAGGAAAAAGGAAGTGTCTTTTGACAGTCACAGAGGGTTCAGCTTCCAAACAGGTAACAGACTTATGAACCTTGAACATTCTAATGTGAGGAATCATTCTAAAGGTTGTAAAACTCAAATTAAAACAAAGATTTTTAAAATCATCGGGCAAACACCCAACATTCATGAACTACCTATTTTAGAATCTTGAGTGATCAAATAATCGCCACTCCCTTTTTCTAGTCATGATTTTTTGTTTTTGTTTTTATTAACAAGATCTCCATGTGCCAAGTGCACACGTGCAAGAAACACAAGCAGACGTCACGCATCCTTTGTACATATATTCGTGTTCATGTTATTGTTTTGTTAAGTGTATCATTCTTAGCTTAAGCATTACAGTAGTGTCAACATTCCAGCTATATGTATCATATCTTCATTAATGTTTTGTATACCGATTTATGTACGATTTTCCATCACCCAGCAAACATGCTTGTACTCTGACCTCTGTTTTGTTTGCCTCGTGTCAGGCACTACATTTCTGCATGTGAGGGCTATTGACCTGTCTATTTGTTGTTTGAATAAATTAGTAAGTTTGTAAACGCAGCCTCTTACTTATGCCTTCACTACATTGGTGACCACAGAGGTTTCTAGCCCAGCCAGCCACAAGGATGACACCCTCTCCAACGACACCATCACCGCCACCTCCATATACCTGCCCCCATTTGCGGATACAAGCTTCCGATCAAAGAAAATCACCTCCTCAGCACGCAAAGCAGACACCGTCCCCGAATTCCTGCCAGACGTTTTCGAACAAGTCTCAGAATGGCTCGTATAACTACAAACCCCCATCACCTATGAATCACTGAGGTATCATCTGGAGTCATCCTTCAGCATGCCACCTTCCCTAAGAGCCAAGAAATTACTGAATAGCGTGGGGGCAGCCATAGGAGACGAGAGGCCATCACATGTCTATAAACAGTTGCGGTGGCTCATAACACTACCCGCCGCAGATGGCCAACATGAGAAAACCCTGGACCTGGCGAGAGAGGTCCTCCTCACAAAACTGCCCTGCCAAACAGTGGTGGCCATGCCCTATGCCTCCACCATGCCCATCGAAGAATTCCTAAAATTAGTCGACGTAGTACACATGGCCCACAAGGCAGAGGAGCCCACCCAACCACCCTTAGCAGCAGCAGCATGATGGTCCCAGCAGGCAATCAACATGGAATCCGACAGCGACCCAGAAGGACCAGCCGCCCCATCCACAACCAGAGCTTCTACAAACAATTCATCAAAGGGAAGACCAGACAGAAGAAAGATGAACCACTAGAAGGAATGTTATTTTTCCATTGGAAGTTTGGAAAAAATGTAACAAAAGTTGCCTGTTTTCAAAAGACATGCAAGTGGGTCGCATCTGCAACCCAAACAACTAAACGTCAGTGGTGAGCAGACCGGTTGCCTTGTGAGATAAGCTGTGCCTGCTTACCGCTGCCTTTTTTCCAGATACAAATGCAAGGGCTCCACGTGTTTCTACATCTGGGACGAAGATCGAACACAATTCCTCTTGGACACGGGCATGCAAATCATTTGTGCCAGCCAGCCTACATGATGACTCAACCCTGCCCCACCCACCAGCCTCCACGTATCCACTGCCAGCTGAGCACCACTAAAGATGTACGGGGAGTGACACGTGAATGTGTCATTCAATGGGAAAGACTACAGTTGAACCTTCATCACGGCAGACGTGACTGTAGCTCTTTTAGGATCAGCTTTCCTAAAACAACATGACCTACTAGTGGATGTAGCATCAAAATAGCTGATCCCAAAAACAGCTCCAGTATGATCTCAACACCTGTGCAAACAACCCACCACCACCTTGTCACCTCAGCAACAGAGACGACAAACAAGCCCCATTGCAGCAGCTACCCCACTGCCAGAGAGATGCCGACTTCTACAAGTCTACCAAGAGGTCTTCAAAGACGACCTGCAGCACAACTTAATCAAACCAGCAAAATGCAACATCCAGCACCATATACAAATGAAGGCCCTCCCAGTCCACACATGCTTCAGACAGTTAGCCCCAGAGAAATTCGCCTATGCCAAAAAAGTGTTTAGAGAAATGGAGAATGCAGGGGATATGCCAAAAATCCTCCAGCCCATGGGCATCCACCCTCCATATAGTACCAAAACCAGATGGAACATGGCACCCGTGCGGAGACTACTAGTGGCTGAACGTCAAAACGAAGCCAGATAGAAACTTGTTGCCGAACATAGCAGGTATAACCAACCAAATGAATGGGACAAAGATCTTCACCAAAATAGATCTGGTGAAAGGATACTTCCAAGTTCCAGTTGTGAAGGAAGATATAAAGAAGACAGTGATCATCACCCCCTTTGGCACCTACAAGGTCAACTACAGCCGTTTCAGCCTTCGGAACTCAGGGCAATCGTCTAAAGACTTATGGATGAACTGCTGGGCGACCTTCCCTTCTGTGTGGTCTACATCAACAATATCCTTATATTTAGCCCCAGCCTCAAACAACATCTTAAAGATGTCAAAAGGGTGCTGCAGATACTTAAAGAAAATGGACTCATAGCAAGGGAAGACAAGCGCAAATGGGCAAGGAAAACGGTGGAATTCCTGGTACACCAAATAAGCCCAAGTGATATTAAACCCCTCCCAGAGAGAGAGTAAAAGCAATCACTGACGTTCCAACACCAACAATGGTTAAATCAGTACAAGAATTTTCAGGATTAATTAACTATTATCATAGGTTTATCCCAAATATTGTTAAAATCATGAGCCCTTTCTATACATGCTTATAAGGAAAACCAAAAAAATTAAATTGTCAAAAGTTCAAGATAATGCATTTCTTTCAGCAAAATGAGCAATAACCTCTGCAGCCACATTAATCTTTCCTCTACCCCATACGTCCTTCACTTTGATGGCTGACGGGAGTAGCACGGCAAGGGGCTTGGTACTGGGGTAGGACACAGATGATTGTTGTCGGCTGTTGACTTTCTTCAGCAAGAAGTTAACGTCAGCGGAACAAAAATACTCCACATTTGACAGGGAACTCCTAGCAGTTCAAAAAGCCACCCGTTACTTCCATCACATGCTTGAAGGAAGGCAGTTCGTCATACAAATGGACCACCAACCCTTGGTGCACACCTTCACAAAGACAGCAGATGCATGGTTAGCATGACAACAGCGTCACCTATCAGCAATAGCTGAACACTCCTGCACCATCAAGTACCTGATGGGTTCAGCAAACACTGTGATAGACTCACTTTTGAGAAACTGCATCAACACCATCCAGGTCAGGATAGCTTATCCCAAAATAGCAGAGGTATAGAGAGACAACATGGACCTACAGCGACTGCGGCAGGACAACCCCACCCTTACATGAAGCGACCTGTCAATCAACAATGGAGAGACAACCATCACCTGCGAAACACGTACCAGATGCCCTCACCCCTACCAGTCAGAAGGCCTCAGAAAGAAGGCTTTCAACCTCGCCCACAACCTGTCCCACCCATCAGGCCGGAAAATCACCCAAATTTTAGTAGAGTGGTACATCTCGTGGGGAATGAAGAAGGACATAAAAAACTGGATGAGAGAATGCCTTCCGTGTCAGGTGTCAAAAACAACAAGGTACATGGAGAGTGGACTAGAAGAGTCCAACGCACCACTGCCTCACCCACATCCACGTCGACATAGTGGGACCTCTGCTCCCTCCGAGGGATACAGGTACCTGTTCACCATCATTGACAGAAATACCAGGTGGCCCAAAGCAATACCAGTACAGTAACAGATGGCGGAGAGCTGTGTGAAAGCTTTCATCAGATGGGTCAGCAGGCATGGAGTCCCAGAGATCATCATGAGCAACAGGGGAGCAAACTTCACGTCTGCCTTATGGAACGCCCTAGCAGAAAGTTTGGGGACAAAGATAATACACCCAGAAGCTAATGGCATCATCAAGAGGCTACACCGGTTGTTGAAAGCATCACTTGCTGCTAGATGTCAATGCGGGAGTTGGAGAAAGGAGTTACCTGGGGTCTTAATAGGCCTGAAAACAACACTACACACACACCTCAACGCATCTCCAGCAGAATCCCTGTACGGCCAATCATTAACATTGCCGACTGACGTCTTTCAAGATCCAATTAGCCCAACATCCCCATCAGACACCTGCAAAGCATTAGGATGAATAATGCCTGCCAAAAAAACGTTCCATATAGCAAGACAAGTGTACGTCCCAACGAACTGCAGAATGCAAAATATGCATTCATACAGGTAGATACATACAGAGCCCCCCCTCTCCCCAGCCTACTTGGGGCCATACCCCGTCATCCAGAGAAGACACAGCCTACCAAATGACAGTAGATGGCAGAACCACATTGGTTTCCAACGACTGATTAAAGCCAGCATACCTACCAGACACCAGCCTACAACTGTAGGCCTCTCCAGAGGGAGGCGGGGGGGGAGTCCTGCAGGGTCCCACACAGACCCACACACACCGTTCATCTCACCTGGCCCGCTAATCTCCTCACAACAAGCACATGCATACGAGAAATAGCAGATGCCACGCATCCTTTGTACATATATTCGTGTTCATATTATTGTTTTGTTAAGTGTTTCATTCTTAGCATAAGCATTACAATGTCAGTATTTCAGCTATATGTATCATATCTTCATTCATGTTTTGTATACCGATTTATGTACGATTTTCCATCCTCCAACAAACACAGTTGACAGTCGAGTACACTTTTGTTCCCCCGGATCAGAGGCATGGGGCTGATTCCTCTGCTTGACATTAAACGACTTGGTTGTACTCTGACCTCTGTTTTGTTCACCTCGTGTCAGGCACTACATTTCCGCTTGCAAGAACTATTGACCTGTTTGTTTGTTGTTTGAATAAATTAGTAAGTTTGTAAACGCTATACGTCTTTCGAACTTTTTTACTGTCAATCTCCGTTTCAGCCCTGAATGACCTTATGGATCCCAGTACTTGGTCTTTGGTCTAAATTCTATATCCTATGTATATATGTAAATGTGTATGTAGTGTGTATATATATATATATATATATATATATATATATATATATATATTTTATATACATATATATACAGTATATACACATACTGTATTTATATACATATACATAGACTATAGAATTGCGAACAAAGGCCTAGCACCTGGATCTATAAGGTTATTCAGTGCTGAAACGGCAATTGACAGTAAAAAAGTTCGGAAGGTGTGATATATCAGTATAAATATATATATATACGGTATACACACACACACACACACACACACACACACACATATATATATATATATATATATATATATACATATATATATATATATATATATGATAATTATCACTTTTGTACGTGATTCATTTATCACACATTACTTACAGGTGAAAAATAAGAAACGGGGTGTAGATCCTGTCCCGGTTTCGACTTTATTTCCAAGCCATTGACGAAGGACTGGCTTGGAAATAAAGTCGAAACCGGTCAGGGCCTACACCCGTTTCTTATTTTTCACCTGTGGTAATGTGTGATATATATATATATATATATATATATATATATATATATATATATATATATATATATATATATATATATATATATATTATATACATACATATACATAGAATATAGAATTTAGACCAAAGGCCAATCCCTGCGATCTATAAGGTCATTCAGCGCTGAAACGGAAATTGACAGTAAAAAGTTCGAAAGGTATATAGCGTTTACAAACTTACCAATTTATTCAAACAGTTATGTATATATATGTATATGTATATGTATATATATATATATATATATATATATATATATATATATATATATATATATATATATATATGTGTGTGTGTGTGTGTGTGTGTGTGTGTGTGTGTGTGTGGTTGTAAATATATATATATATATATATATATATATATATATATATATATATATATATATATATATATATATATATATATATATATATATATATAAAGTCTTTATGATTTAGTTTATGTGGGAAAATCACAGAACCTTCAGGTTTGCCACGAGGAAGAGAAAATGATAAACTATGCACTGAGTACGTTTGTGTAATCGTTAAAGTTACAAAGTTACATGGAAGTATGGATGTATGTGTATGTGTGTATGTATATATATATATATATATATATATATATATATATATATATATATATATATATATATATATATATATATATATATATATATATATATGTATGTATGTATGTATGTGTCTGTGTGTATTGATACATACATATGAAAGAAAGTAAATTATAACAATCAATGATAAGAGGAAAGAAGAGTAATAACAGAATAGTAATAATGATAATAATAATAGAAATTAAAATAACATCATGCAGGAGAGAGATAGAGCCACATTAGGTAAAATGTTTTATAAACAAGCATTCTGTGATGTCCTATCACATGAGAAAAGGGCGAGGTTGACAAAACTTGTAAATACATGAGCCCCAAGGCTTAGGTTCAGGTAGCGGCTTGAGACCTTCATTGTGCTCGCCTTCATCACCCCATACTTTACAATACAAGTGTCAGTCTCTGCATAAATAGACAGTGAAAGTAAGGGGTGTAATAAAGACGGGTGGTGTAAGAGTAGATAAAAATGCGTAAAGGAGTGCGTACAATTATGCCCATCCATTATCATGTTTGCTTTTATAATTATAACACAATATATAAAGATGATAATGGTATCTTGAGTACAGTGAAAATTCCATGTTGGTCATCTTTATCAGAAAAATGCTATACGGAAAATTATACATACTTATTTATTTTAGGATGGAAAACATGCAAAAATAATTATAGCTTCCATCAGAGGAAAAAAGGTGTGTACACCATAATTAGACATTATTTTGCCAGACCTTCCAAAGCTTAGATCCGCCATACGGTCGTACTGTCTAAAGGTAAAGATTACAGTCGTTCTACAGTTTTCTTTAAAGTTTTGTGTACTGATAGAGATACCCTTTTTACGAGTAAATTTGGTAACAACTTTTTAAAAGAAAACTCCATAGCATGTTAGATGAAAAAAAGGTGGATGTTTAATATATTAAAACTAAAGTCGCTTTTTTTTTATCATAGACTTTGTTTTGAAAGTTATTGATAACATAAATATCAGTGTCTAGAAATGAATCTAATATATGAGGGTCTTTGTTGATATTAGAGAAGACATAAAGAATAGCTAATCCAATTATTCAAAGGTAAACGGCCATCAGTTAATATAAAAGTGTCTTTGACATCCAATCCATCCATCCATATGGGGTGATTTTTAACAAATTTGAATCATCAAAATGTATATTAACGTAACAATAATAGGACTATAATTAGCTATAATTGGATTTTTTTTTCTTTTTCCAGTTATTAATGTTACTGAAATGATTTCTGATACAGGATTGTAAATTATCAAATTTTACTAATGACAATTTACTTAAAAAAAAATAAGTACGGTACATTGGATGAGATCTTTAAAGAGGAAGTGATATATATACAGTATATGCAAAACACAAAAATCTAATGTAGTGAACACAAATTTACCAGGACATCCATGTTTTTGTTACAAGTGGAGATGGCATCTAAGACATTCACACTATTTTTTATAATCCGATTATCATCATCTCTATCTGTTATATCATGTAATTTACTTAAAACTAATCTGAAATAGTCCATCATGCACTTAAAGGTACTAGTAATAAACCGAAATTCATTCGTATTTTTAGGTAAGTTATATGTAGTAGTCACGACTTTGCATAGCGTCAGTTCATTATCAAGGTTTTCCTAATATCTGTAAAAATGAAATGACTACTTTAAAATATATTATTCGAGTCAGCTTCTGAGACTAAAATCTGAGAATATTTTTTTAACAAACAAAACCAAATGTAGTATTGCAATGATTGATTTATTTAGATTTTTTTTATTTACTACAAATAAATATGTTAAAGCAGAAAGAAAGATTTTTAGAGTTATATATCTTATATAGTAAGGCATTAACAAATTTATTTCATTCCACTCGCTACTCAACACGTATGTTAGGGCTGAATAACACCCATATATATATATATATATATATATATATATATATATATATATATATATATATATATATATATATATATATATATATATATATATTATAATAATATATATATATATATATATATATATATATATATATATATATATATATGTATATATATATATATATATATATATATATATATATATATATATATATATATAATATATATATATATATATATATATATATATATATATATATATATATATATATAATATATATATATATATATATATATATATATATATATATATATATATATATATATATATATATATATATATATATATATATTTCAATGAATGGAGCCTCTCTCCAAACCACCCGTGTCCGTTTTTCCATCCATAAGGTAGTTGAGAAAGAAGTAAAATTAATTCCAATTGTTTTAATTACTAGAACTGTGGGTTTCTACTCACCTCTTCATAAACTCTCTCCTTCATTCCCCAAAATGGTTAAGCCTAACCCCTCTCTCTGTTCACAATGACTGCCTAAGGCGTCAAGCAAGGCAAGGGGTGGGCCAAAAAGAGAAAGTTGGCGCCCTGCCCCATTCTGAACCCTCCACGAGGGTTAACTGATGCCATGCTGTCATTGTAGAGAACGTGACGAAGATTGACCTATGAACCATCTACAAGAGACGTGATGCATAATCCCTGAAGGTCATTTATAGAAGATGCAACAGAAATTGAGAGAGAGAGAATCGCGTAGAACGCCACCCAGGACAGATGTCCTGAACCTTGCCTGGCCCTTGAACCGTCCACTTGTTCGCCCCCGAGGCTCAAACCAGTATAATGTGTAGTGGCATTTTAATTCCCTCCTCCATCGCCAGCACCCAATTGAACGAGGGCACCGTCATCCTGACGAAGGTAATGTACCGGAATAAGGTTTCTTAGTCACGATTCCTGTTATTTCTGTCTAATTTTTCATTTATTTTCCATTGTGCGATCACCTTCAGTAATTTGTGTTGGAGCATTCAGTGTTAACGTAATTTGCATTTAGTGCTGAACTGAGTTACTTGGCACCATCTGTGCATTTTCCTATTTTGAGCATCTTATTATTATTGCAAGTAACAGTCTTGCATATTTTGCAGATAGGCCTCGACTGTGGAATCTATCGCCTCTCTCCATGTGCAGTCCCCCTTCTACCCCCTACTGCAATGTTTCCTGTTATGAAGGCATTGTTGGTGTAGAGTATTTATTCTTTGTAGGATTCATTATTTTAGCAGGCCCTTATTATTACCTGCCCAGTAATTTGTCATTCTTCTGATCTGTGTTTGTTATGTAAATACAATTATTTAAGAGAACCCTTGAGTTCTCTTAAATCATTTTCCCTCACATGAAGAAGGCCCTAAGCCATAGTTTTCCCTTGTTTGGCTACGAATTGTCCTAATATTGAGTCAGATGTGTAATAAATAAAAGGAACTCCCCGTTCATCCATGCCACCCAGAATCAAGTGAGTATCCCTTGGAATATTCATAGTAATATATATATATATATATATATATATATATATATATATATATATATATATATATATATATATATATATATATATATATATATATATACACACACACACATACACATGCACACACACACATAGACTGGCTGGCCAACCTGGTGCTACCCAGGAAAGCTCTGGAGAAATCTGAAAAATTTACCTGCACCTCCTTGTTCTGACTGTCCCTTTTATCCAGGAATTACTGTGCTGACTGTATCTTTTATCCAAATATTACTGTGCTGACTGTCCCATTTATCCAGCAGTTACTGTGGTAACTGTCCCTTTTATCTGGAAATTACTGTACTAACTGTCCTCTTTATCCAAATATTACTTTGCTGACTGTCCCATTTACCCAGATATTACTGTGGTGACTGTCCCATTTATCCAGAGATTACTGTGGTGACTGACCCTTTTATCCAGATATTACTGTGGTGACTGACCCTTTTATCCAGGTATGACTGGACAGTTACTGACTGTCCTATTTATCCAGATATTACTGTACTGACTGTCCCTTTTATGCAGGTGTTGCTGTGGTGACTGTCCCATCTACCCATGTATTTCTGTGCTGACTGTCCCAATTATCCAGGTATTATTGTGCTGACTGTCCCTTTTATCTAGACATTACTGTGCTGACTTTCCCTTTTATCCAGGTATTACTGTGGTGACTGTCCATTTTATCCAGACAATACTGTGGTGACTGTTCCCTAGGTATTACTGTGGTGACTGTCCCATTTATCCAGAGTATTACTGTTCTGTCTGTCCCTTTTATCCAGGTATTACTGTGCTGACTGTCACTTTTATTTAGGTAATACTGTGGTGACTGTCCAATTTATCCAGATATAACTGTGGTGACTGTCCTATTTATCCAGGTATTACTATGCTGACTGTCCCTTTTATCCTGGTGGTATTACCGTGGTACTGTCTCATTTATCCAAGTATTACTGTACTGTCTGTCCCTTTTAGACAAGGGTTATTGTGCTGACTGTCCCTTTTATCCAGGTATTGCCGTGGTAACTCACTTTTATCCAGATATTGCTGTGGTGACTGTCCATTTTAACCAGATATTACTGTGGTGGCTGTCCCATTTATCCAGGTATTACTGTGGTGGTTGTCCAATTTATCCAGGTATTACTATGATGACTATCCCTTTTATCCAGGTGGTATTACTGCGGGAACTGTCCCATTTATCCAGATATTACTGTACTATCTGTCCCTTTTAGACAAGGATTACTGTCCTGACTCTCCCTTTTATGCAGGTATTACTGTCCTGACTGTCCCTTTTATCCAGGTATTGCTGTGCTGGCTGTCCATTTTATCCAGGTATTACTGTGGTAACTGTCCCATTTATCCAGGTATTATTGTACTGTATGTCTCTTTTAGAAAAGGATTACTGTCCTGACTGTCCCTTTTATTCAGGTATTACTGTCATGACTGTCCATTTTCTCCTAACCTAAACATACCCCCTGCTAAACCTAAACACACCCCTTTATATTCTAAACACATCCCTACTAAACCTAAATACACACCCCCCTGAACCTAAACACACCCCCACTAAACCTAAACGCAAACCTTAACACAGAATTATTAATCACAGGAAAGAAAAGAATTTTCAATAATATATTTTTATGGTATTGAGTACATGAAATGAGGTATAATAAACCCATAGAGTTTATTTACCACATAAGTTACAAAGAGAAGGGGGATGGGGAAATGGGACAGGGTACAGATTTGAAACTTACCCTACTATCTAAGTTGGGTCAAATAATGGCCACGTGCCAAATTTTGTCTAGACTGGTCAAGCAGTTACCACTTAAGTTACAAGGGGAAGTGGGAGGGGGGAAGGGGATACAGATTTGAAACCTACCCTATTCCCTAAGTTGGGACAAATGATTGCCAAATGTCAAATGTTGTCTAGATCGTTCAAGCAGTTACCACATAAGTTACAAAAGGAAGAGGGGAAGGGAAAGGGGGAATGGGGTTGAAATCTACCCTATTATCTAATTTGGATCAAATGATGGCCACTTGCCAAATTTTGTGTACATCAGTTAAGTGGATGCCACATATGTTACAAAGGGAAGGGGGATGGGGAAAGGGGAAGGGGAAGGTAGTACAGATTTAAAAGGCACCCTATTATCTAAGTTGGGTCAAATGATGGCCACGTGCCAAATTTTGTCTAGATTGGTCAGGCGATTACCACAGGGGAAGGGTAAAGGGAAGGGGGTAAGGGTTTGAAACCTACCGTATTATTTAAGTTAGGTCAAATGACCACTTAAGTTACAAAGGGAAGGGGGAAGGGGTAGGGGTTTGAAACCTACCTTATTATCTAACCTGGGTCCAATAATGGCTATGTGCCAGATTTTGTCTAGATCGGTCAAGCGGCTCGGATTTCTGTAGCACACAAACATACAAACATTCACTTTTAGATTATTTTTTTAGGCTTAGAATAAATTTGTTAGTGACTTACTATACAACATATAATTCTGAAAATATTGATGAATGCATACAGACATACACACAATATATATATATATATATATATATATATATATATATATATATATATATATATATATATATATATATATATATATATATATATATATATATATATATATATATATATATATATATATATATATATATATATATATATATATATATATATATATACTCATATGTAAAGAAGTTTATTATCATTATCTTTGTAATGTTTGTTATAGTAACATTTTGTTGTTTCTTCTTATTTGAATTAGTTTTATATATCCTTTATACAGTAGTTGCTTTATCGTTTCTGGCTTAGTTCTTTTCTAGCACTCTGCTAGGCCTGAGTTCGAGTCTCCGGCCGGCCAATGAAGAACAAGAGGAATTTATTTCTGGTGATAGAAATTCATTTCTTGGTATAATGTGGTTCGGATTCCACAATAAGCTCTATGTCCCATTGCTAGGTAACCAGTTGGTTCTTAGCCACGTAAAATAAGTCTAATCCTTCGGGCCAGCCCCAGGAGAGCTGTTAATCAGCTCAGTGGTCTGCTTAAACTAAGGTATACTTAACTTTTGGCTTTGTTTGTTGTTAGTTGTTAGAGTCTCAGGAGGCTTAGGAAGACACAGTGCAGTTTTCTTACTTCATTAACACACTAGTTAAATAATACAGTATATATACAAGTTAAGTAGTATGACTACGAATCGAAGTATGAGCCTTTCTTGAATCTTCTTAACCCACAACTGGTGAGGCTCTCTACCTCACTCCGCTAAGGCTGTCGAATATTCTCTATTTGCTTCTTTCCCTTCAAGCTTGCTTTCTCGAAGGTTCTTCAAAGGAAATGTCCATCTCACCAGTAGGCGGACAATTGCTTCTGTTCTGCCTTGTAGTCGTCCTTATTGGTTGAAGATTATCTAATGATGTCACTTGGGTGTGATTAATGGACTTAATTACTCCTTTGTGGTTGGGACTAATGATGTCACCAGAAGTCTTCAGGTTCACGAAAGTTGAAAGGTCAGGTCACAGGTGAGACAGGTAGGCAGTTTTTAATGGTTGCGCTTAGATTATTCTGGCACCAGTGGTTTGGCTAGATACGACACTTCCTGATCATTGCTCTCTCTCTCTCTCTCTCTCTCTCTCTCTCTCTCTCTCTCTCTCTCTCTCTCTCTCTCTCTCTCTATCATTTGTCTATTAATGGTTCTCTCATTTATTTTTCCTCTCTTTTATATTTACGCTATTCCTAACTAATATTCTCCTAGCTATCATTACATCGCTTGGTCACCTACCAAACATTGTCTTCAATGTTTAACTAAACATAATAAAATGGATAAAACAGTAATAATTAAATTGGCAATAAAATGTAATAATGGACATAATAAAAATTGTTTCTCCAATTGTGGAGGAAAAGACATAAGTTCATTAAAGTATTCTTAAAATATAATCATATTAAAATATTAAATATATCAGATTATAAGTATATTAATTCTTAAGTATATTAAATGAACAGTCAGAACAATAGACATTTGAAATTATCATCATGTAACAAATGATGTTAACATCAATTGTCAATTTTTGTTATTTTTGAGTTCTGTCAATATCCCTTGTATTTTTCTGATAATAAGATGTTTCACTATTAGGATAAACAAAATAACAGTTATTACTATTGCCACTAGATTTACTAATGATAAAATTGGGGAGACAGTTTCTTTATAGTAGAAATATTCATCAACATAGTTAAAATTTTCAAGTTTCTTTAATTCTAACTGAGACAACTTAAATTCATCTATTTTATATGAGTAATTTTTATATGGAACATGTTTGTTAAATTTATATGTTATGAAAAGATGGGGTTCATAATATAATTGGTTTGCTATAACTAACTGACATGATGTTGTAAAAGATTTAACATTTTTAAACTTTATTTCTGGACTAATGTTGTGACATTTAATTTTAGCTACAACAGTATTTAGTGAAAATACAAAAATTTCTTAATCAATTATCAATGCTTCAAAGGTTTATCATAGTTTGTGCCTTGTGGTACATACAGGGGGTTATCAAAATTACATATATATTCCTGTTCTTTAACAGAATACACTCATTAAATTGTTTATCAGTGAAGAATGATAATAGTAGAGTGTGTTCTTCTAATGCAAAATGCCTGATTGTTCTTGTTTAATGATTATTTGTTTATCAGTTATCATAGGAAATGGATACACAGTAATGTGTTTGTGAACCTAGTATTGAAAGGTACAACTAAAATAATTTTATCATAAAGCACTTTGGCACTTATTACATTGTAGTACATGAATACATCTTCCTCAAGTGGCTGAAAATGTTTTTCCATGATGCAAAACTTAATAGTGTCTTCTAATTCTTTAGGAGTGATTAGTGTTGGGCTCAAAATACCTTTATAAGCAAGCAAAATGGCATTTGATATGTTTTTATGTTCCTTAATATCACTTCACTTTCTAGAGTAAATGTATTTAAAAACTATGTTTTCCAACTTATTCAGTTCTTTTGTTACATTCTGATTGATTTGATGTATAAAAATTTTCAGTTTTCTGTTTGTTTTGCATTTTGACTGTGTGAGGTAATCACTTTATTTAACACTGTGCCTCTTGCTGCTGCCCATTTTTCCAGTCTGTCTATTCTTTCTTTTCCGTGTTCTACATTTGCTTTGGTAGCAACTCCAAATAATGTGTTCAAAGCAGTTCCAATGAAGGGTAAGAGGGATCTCTTTGACCTTTTGTTCACGGTATTTTCTATTTCTGTGTTTAATTTTTCAAATAATTTTATAACACTGATTTAATGTCCCTTTGAATTGCATATGATGTTTTCTCAATATTTAACACTGTGGTTATGTCTATACTAATGATTCCTAAGTCTTGGATCATTTTGACTTTTCCATGTCTCTTTACCAGTGATCCCTTTCTTATCTCCACCTCTGAAGAGATGAGTCCAATTATAACTAGTGCTGTGATGAGCTGCATTTTTGCATCTGTAAGAATAGACTTTTAACAGATTTTCTTTATATATAGGTTTCACTACATACATTATATTTATGATATTTTTAGTCCAACACTAGTATATACATACATATATATATATATATATATATATATATATATATATATATATATATATATATATATATTTTTTTTTTTTTCATGATGTTGCCTTGTAATACATACATCCTCCTATAATTTTGACATATTTACTTTGTTTCATGTATTATGTGTAATGATAATGGTTGTTGAAGTATCATATTTAGTTTGGCATCAGATCTCAAAAGAACTAATGATTAAGTAACTTAATAGCGTAATTTAGAATTGATAATACAATTTTGATAGTAACTTAGTTTAGAACAAATATCTTTCTTGATAAAAGCGTACTATATGAACACGTGTGTGTGTCCAGCAAGGACTTGTTTCATTTCAATTGTCATCAGTTGAGATAAGAGAGAGCGCTTTGTTTTGGGTTAGTGATGACAGGTTTGGAAAACAAATGCCGATTCGTCCCCATATGAGCAAGACGAGTGATTTAACGTTGTTACATTCCTTGTTCGAGTCACGCACGCCACTTTGAGAGAAAGAATACGTTTCTTGATCAGTTACACCATGTTTTGTAAGATTGTGTTCAAAACGTTTTGCTGGGATGACGTCATTTTCCTTCTAGAAGCTTCTCCATTGTATCTCGCACCCAAAATGCTTTAATGACGTCACCTCCCTGCTTCTAGAACTTTTGTATCTCACACCCAAAATGCTTTAATGACATCATGTAATTGTTTCACGTGTTACTGGAATCCTAAAATTTGTTTCATTCTGATTTCTGAGACCAGTTGATTTGGTTCTCTCTCTCTCTCTCTCTCTCTCTCTCTCTCTCTCTCTCTCTCTCTCTCTCTCTCTCTCTCTCTCGTTCTTAGAAAGAGATTACTTTTAATGTAGTGTTTTGTGGTCACGTATTAGCATTAACTTTTGAGATCTGAATTTAGTAAAGTTATTTAGTTTGTAACGGCGCCTGGTAAAAAGTGTGTTTTGTGGTAACGCAGCTGCAGCAAGTGATTTACAGAGGTTTTTACAAGTTTGTATAAGGTAACGTGAATTTTACTTATTAATACCATGGTATGATAAGTTAGGAAATTTTGACCAAGTGAAATCATTATTGATAAATCTTGTGTGTATTTTTGTGTGTTTTTCTATTTACAATCTCTTTATATTTTCACATTTTTTATGTTTGTGATGTAACATTTATTTACGTAACATATTAAATATTTCTTGGTAATTTAACATCGCATACTTGATTTGATGTTTCATTTGTTAAGATTTTCTTTTTAAATCTTGAGTAATTCTTGATAGTTTAAATTTTGCTTGATTAATTTAAATTCCTGATAAAGTTTTTATGAATTAGTTTTGTTTCATAATTTAATTCAAGAATTAATTAAGTGTTGTGTTAATTTCAAGTAATAATAAATTTTTCAGATTGTGAATTTTAATTATAAACTTTGAATTTAAAAATAAATATTTGTATTTAATATTTTTAAAAAAGTGTTTCATTTATTGATCACCAGTGAATAGGATTGATTGTGTGTGCATAAGGCAAAGTGATAAACATGTTTTGTTCTTTTAGTTTTGCTAAAGTGAATTAAGACCAGGGAAATAGTTAGAGTTTTTTTGATGGAGTGATGCCCTTCTACTCTAGAATATTTCTAGTTTAATTTTTGATACCTCACACATATTCTGATAGACTTAGTTTGATTTTTCAAGTAATAAATAAGTTTTTCTTAAGGGATCACTGTTACCTTTAGAGTACTCAGTCGTAATAATTAATGTTATGAGAGTTCAGGTATCTGGCTGAAGTGAGGTATATTTTTGAATTTTGAGATTAGTTGTGTAATAACCAGGTACTTGATACGCATCGTGACAATATATACATATTTAACTCTGTCGGTTTCGTAGATTATATTTTTTGTTTACAACATTATCTACAGCAATTTCATGTCTTATGTTATCTATAACTTTTGTGGACCATGGGTCTGTTTTTACTACTTTTATATGATTCCAGTGAACTACTTTTTCCTTTAGATCACTTTCATTAATTACTCTGTATTTGTTTAATTTTACACTTCTACAACTCTATATGGTCCAGTGAACTTGGGAGAAACCTTTACATTTGGCCCTTCTTGAACATGATTTTGTACATAAATTTGAGTACCTACTGTAATGTTTGGTTTAATGGTAGTTTTATTATAATATTTGGCATGAGTGTTATGAACCTCTTTTAATTTTGCCCTTGTTTTCATGATTGTCTCGTAAGTGCGTCTGGTCTTCCATGCAACATAGTCATCATAGTTATAAGTATGTCTGAGTGGTGTTGCATCGTCTAATAATGTGATCATTGCTTGCTCCATTGTTCTAAATTGAAATGTGTTAGTATTATTATTATTATTATTATTATTATTATTATTATTATTATTATTATTGCTATTTGTGTTATTAGTGTTTGTAATTTCATGAGTTAATGATATTCGTGAACTTGGCACTGGAATTCGACTATGTCTAACTGTTGTTGGTCTTAAATTATAAGGGCTATTTCTAATAGTATTCAACAATTCGTCAAAAGAATTCTGGATATTACAACAGTATTCTGAAAATCATAAAAAAAAAAAATTATACACATATACACAACAGTATTAAAAAAATATATCATCAAAAGAATGTTATAATATTAAAGACTCCTACCTATCAAAAAAAAAAAAAAAATATATATATATATATATATATATATATATATATATATATATATATATATATATATATATATATATATATATATATATATATATATATATATATATATATATATATATATATATATATATATATATATATATATATAACAAGATATACAATAAACTTTTAGAAAGAATTATAAAAGTTTTATACTTTCTAAGAGAGAGAGAAAAAATTTTTTTTTCAAACACTCTTACAAAGAGAGAATAATTAAAATAACTTTCCATCACGACTTACTTATATCTGTTGTGGTTCGGTTTTAACTGTTGTTTGTTACCACTGTTTCTCTTGAACTGTTTCACTTTTCCTTTCGCGACGAACACTGTAGTTTGCTGTAGACATGCAGGATACGACTTCTGGTTGTAAATCTTGACTAAAACTGTCCTTTTCTTGTTTTGTCGACCATCGGGGATTTGTTGTCTTCTTAGATTTCACCAGTAATATTGATTTTTAAGGAGAATGTTTTGTCGTACATGTGAAATGCACTCATCCGTTTTAACAGATTGTGTATAGAAATCTGTTTGGATGTGTGTCGATAGCCACCAGCACACAGGCGTCATTGCTGTTGTTGCCAAATACTCACATTGTTTTGCCATTTCACGTTGACTGGTATGCTTGCGTTGTTCTCATTGTTCACTCGTTGTTCAGTTGTTGTTTTATAATGTTTCTTCCTTGTGGGTTTTCTAAGCGGTAATGTTTATAATTATTATTTCACTTCATTCTGTTTCGGCCACTGACGTTTGTAGCAGGAATGTTTTCATCGATGTTATGATTCACTTCGCCTCTGTGATTAAATTCTTGAGTTCTGCTTGTTGATTCGTATTACCATTGTTATGGAGTTCTTGTATGTGTAATTGTTCGTTCTTCACACTGCACTTTTTACATCTTCCTCGGATCCCACCGCTGCCACCAATGTAAAGAAGTTTATTATTGTTATCTTTGTAATGTTTGTTTTAGTAACGATTTGTTACTATAACAAAGTAAAATAATACAGTATATATACATGTTAAGCAGTATGACTACGAATCGAAGTATGAGCCTTTCTTGAATCTTCTTAACCCACAACTGGTAAGACTCTCGACCTCACTCAGCTAAGGCTGTCAAATATTCTCTATCTCCTTCTCTCCCCTCAAGCTTGCTTTCTCAAAGGTTCTTCAGAAGAAATGTCCATCCCACCAGTAGGCGGACAATTGCTTCTGTTCCGCCTTGTAGTCGTCCTTATTGGTTGAAGATTATCTAACGACGTCCCTTGGGTGTGATTAATTGACTCAATTCCTCCTTTGTGGGTGGGACTAATGATATCACCGGAAGTCTTCAGGTTCCGGCGAAAGTTGAAAGGTCAGGTCACAGGTGAGACAGGTAGGCAGTTTTTAATGGTTGTGCTTAGATTATTCTGGCACCAGTGTTTTGGCTACATACTCATGACACTTCCTGATCATTACTCTCTCTCTTTCTCTGTCTCATTTCTCTATTATTCATTCTCTCTCTCTCTCTCTCTCTCTCTCTCTCTCTGTCCATCATTTGTCTCTTAATGGTTCTCTCTCATTTCTTTTTCTCTTTTATATTTACGCTTTCCTAACTAATATTCTCCTAGCTATCATTACACACACACACACATATACGAGTATATATATATATATATATACATATATACACACACATATATATATATATAATGTGTGTATGTATGTATGTATTCATCAGTATTTTCAGAAATGTATGTCGTATAGTAAGACATTAACAGATTTATTCTTCCATTCCACTTGCTGTCCAATGTGTATATATATATATATATATATATATATATATATATATATATATATATATATATATATATATATATATATATATATATATATATATATATATATATATATATATATGATATATATGATTATTATCACTTTTGTACGTGATTCATTTATCACACATTACCACAGGTGAAAAATAAGAAGATAGGGTGTAGGTCTGACCGGTTTCGACTTTATTTCAAGCCATTGACGAAGGACTGATACAGAGTGTGAGAAGTCACAAATATATACTACTACAAGAACAGTACTGACGAACATACACAACCGTTAGAGGCTCCATATCCCCACTCAGGCCGGTGTCGAGGTAGGAGTGGCCTTTAAAACTCATTTGGCTAAAAATCACAATAGACTCTCAGGGGACATTGCTGATAAACAGACCATACCCCACCTCAGATCCACACCTGACAGGTGTCATGGAGGCGGAGTTTGGAAACTCATTAACATTATTACCCTCGTACTGTGTTTACAAATATGATAATCCTATTTTCATATATCTCTACTGCCTACCTTAAAGTTTAAACAATTTACAAATTTCTTTTGATATTAAAGGATCAAGTTTATACATCCCTTGACTGATATTCATATTATGGTTGTAACTTTCTTTTATGAAGCTAGATTCAATGATGTTCCTTTCCAGTGCATTATTAGAATATACAATCCTTTTTGCCCCTTCCCAGTTGATAGCATGATTGTTCTCACTAACATGTACAAATATACCACTGTTCCATATACAATCCTTTTTGCCCCTTCCCAGTTGATAGCATGATTGTTCTCACTAACATGTACAAATATACCACAAGGGAACATCAGTCAAGGGATGTATAAACTTGATCCTTTAATATCAAAAGAAATTTGTAAATTGTTTAAACTTTAAGGTAGGCAGTAGAGATATATGAAAATAGGATTATCATATTTGTAAACACAGTACGAGGGTAGTAATGTTAATGAGTTTCCAAACTCCGCCTCCATGACACCTGTCAGGTGTGGATCTGAGGTGGGGTATGGTCTGTTTATCAGCAATGTCCCCTGAGAGTCTATTGTGATTTTTAGCCAAGTGAGTTTTAAAGGCCACTCCTACCTCGACACCGGCCTGAGTGGGGATATGGAGCCTCTAACGGTTGTGTATGTTCGTCAGTACTGTTCTTGTAGTATATATATTTGTGACTTCTCACACTCTGTATCAGTCCTTCGTCAATGGCTTGGAAATAAAGTCGAAACCGGTCAGACCTACACCCGTTTCTTATTTTTCACCTGTGGTAATGTGTGATATATATATATATATATATATATATATATATATATATATATATATATATATATATATATATATATATATATATATATATATATATATATATATATATATATATATATATATATATATATATATGTATATATATGTGAGTGTGTGTGTGTGCGTGTGTTCTTCAGCATTAATTTTTATATTTTTTATCTTATCTAAATTCAGTCCTGGAATGGATCAGATTCAGGGCTAGATTAGCAATAGTATAAGCGTATGATCTTACAAAATACAAAGGTTACTAGTTATAACATGATTATGAAATTCATCATCATATTTTATACATGCTATTATTACATTCAAAACAACGTTCATCACAACAATTAGTACTTAATTTTTAGGCAAACTAAGTGTAACTGAAGACATTTGAGCGAAGTGTTTTAGAAAATTTAATAGATATGATAAGTGTTTTTAATTGGGAAACTTGAAACTGAATCATATTCATATAAAGAAGCATGCTCAAAACTGAGGTGACATGATCCTTTTTGTAGCGTACAAAATCTCAAACTGAACGTAACGTTGCCAAGTAGTGTTAAACTTTATTATATTTCCAATGTCATTCATGTCGACAAGTTTGCGAATTCACAGCTAACACTATTTTTCCTATGGATATATAAATATGATCCCTTTTATGCATTGGGAAAATTCGTAACTTGTGTGATTTGAACTGATTTTTTTTTTTTTTATGTTGCTCAGCTCAAAGCAGTGTGATACGGTTAACCTTGCTGTCAGTGACAGCGCGCTTAACATGCTTCTCGGACTGGGCATCGTAACTACCTCTGCAGCATTATAACAGTAGACCTAATCAGCTTAACAGTCATAAAAAATTTTTCAAAACAGAAATATGAAGGGCAACAAGTTTTCTTTGAATGTTGAAGTTTTAGGCTGTGTTCAAGCTCTGACTGTATGTTGTGAAGTGATTTATAGGCCTACAAAAATAATTTAACCCTTCTGAAATGTAATCTCTGTTATTAAAGAACTTATTTGTAGAGATTACCTGTTCCTTGAAGAATAAAAGATGATGATTATTTAAATTATATGGAAAAGATGGCTGTTAATCGTAATATCTATTAGTATTAATATCAAGGCCCATGGAACAATTGTTTTTTAACTGGCTTAAAATATTTATTTTCTTGAAAGTCCCTCTGCTCGCTTTTGGTGTATAATTTATTCATTCATAAGGTGCCTTGAAGTGCAAGAATGTATGGATAACATCAAATGCTTTATGGCCAGAAATTGTTAATATAGAGATATGAATGCTAAGTGTAATGTATTTATAGTAAGTAAAGAAATCCAACAACCTAGGTATAGGAACAAAATCTTGGCTTTAACAAAAGAATAACTTCATAGGCAGATAGTTGCTAGTGAACCATAATTTTTGAAGTTGTTAACAAATATTACATGAATAATTTTATTTTGATGAAAATCCAAATATTCCTTTAACAAATATAAAATGAATGTTTTCATAGTTTCATTGTTGCTACTCATTGTAGACTTTTGTTGCTGCCACTCTAATGGTTGCGTCACACAGGCTCCGCCCGCCCTTTGATATGGGTGGATGCGTTCTAGCTACAGTAATAATTCGTATTTGCGTATGTATATTTTTTCAGCGCTGATGTGTAAAAACGATCAAACAGGGCTATTTCAAATTTTATAGTTGCATTTGCATTACAAGCAATATTAATGTTATGACAATTTTTTTCATTTTTTTTTTTTTATTATTTAAACATTTGAACTGAGGTTTGATTATTTAAACATTTGAACTGAGGTTTGATGATGAAATTTTTTTGTGGAACGCATCGGCTATGAGTGAACGAAAGTTTTGAAATGTTTCGTAACTGTTTTTACGAAATTTGTCTACACGTGATATTTTCTTACAGTTTTATAATATATATGACAAATTTCACTCTTATGAAGCATATTAGAGACTTATTTGTTGAAATAATAAATTTTTGCATTGAAATAAGATAAAAATATGGAGCATGTTAGGTTCGTGAATTGTGAACGAATTCCTATGCAGTCATGTATCCCTTAAGAGCCTAGTTGTATACACACACACTAACATACTAATTAACTAGAAGACTGCTGAAGGCATAGACATAGTGAAAGAATGGCTGGAGAGCATGATGGGAGTGATACGCTGACTCTTTTGCATGAGGTATTTCTTTTTTCTTAGTATGTATCAACGATCACATAAGAGCAATAGATTGGGCACGGGATCCGATAAGTGAATACAGCCTGTGATCTCTACCTACACCAAGATGGCAGCGGCCAAGGATGACTCACCCTAGTGGTGAGCGCTTTCTGACCCTAGCCAGCCAAGCCACCTGTCAGTCTCTCAGTCACACAGCAGGTGCTATGTGTCTAGCCCGTTGGTGTCTTACTCTGTCTTGTTGTCTAGTAGACTGAACTAGTGCGCAAGGCCTTGCAATGCCTATGTCTTGCATTGCTTTTGGCTGCTTCAGCGAGGGAAAGACTGAAGGCATTGCTTATCCCACAGGTGAGAATGAAAATATTAGCCAAACTGTAGAAGCAATTTTTTTTTAATATAATTAAAAAGATTTAACTCTTT
Organism: Macrobrachium rosenbergii; assembly: GCF_040412425.1. Taxonomy (NCBI): domain Eukaryota; kingdom Metazoa; phylum Arthropoda; class Malacostraca; order Decapoda; family Palaemonidae; genus Macrobrachium; species Macrobrachium rosenbergii. The sequence continues at coordinate 59,013,261 of NC_089763.1, forward strand.
AGCTACAGAGTAACTTTTTCAAGTCACGATTTAAAGCTTATATAAACATTTCAACTTCATTTAACTGTAAAAAATATAAAGAACCAGTTATTAATGTTTGAATGATACTGTTAGAGTTCATAACTATATTTTTCACTTATGTCAAGTTTCAAAACTTTATCTTATTCCTAAGTAGGTTAGATCACAGAATATTTGATGATCGAGCCCTAAAAATTTCTACTACTCCGAGCCCGGCTTGGTGCTTCTATCCTACACCAAGATGGCGGCGATGGCTACATCTCCCGTAATGCTTGTTAAAGGCTGTTCTTAGGTGATCGTTGGTATGTATATGTGCCATAGACTCAAAATACACTCAGTACTTCTTAGTAATTGAACCCCAAGTAAGATCATTCTTGTTAAAAATTGAAGTGAAGTTTTAAAATTCACCTCCGTGCTTACATGTATATCACTAATTTCAGTTTTTTCATAGCAATCTGGTATTACTCTGTGTATAATATAGCTGCAGTTCAGTCAACTGCGTGACTAATGTATCTCTCTCTCTCTCTCTCTCTCTCTCTCTCTCTCTCTCTCTCTCTCTCGTGTAGCCGAATTCTCTGGGAATTGTACTTTTTCAGTTCTCGTTCGCCTTTAATTATATTACCAAACTCTGGCTGATGGGTTGCATCGCTTTTCTCTTTCACGTGTTTAATTCCATTACCACATTCTCTAATGCTCTGGGTTTGTTTTACTACGTTGTGCTGTAAATTGGATTGTCAAGCGTTTCTCTTTATTGTGTGTAATTTGTACTGATGTTTCCGCTGCGTTATTTATTTTGCTGGTTTACTCACTAGTTCGACCTAGGATCCAATTCATTTTCTGTTCTCTGATAAATAAATAATGACACTTTGATTTCCTGCACACACGCAGAGATTTCACTGGACGCCTCTTCCCCTTGAGGATGGGGCTCCTGTCCGAAGTGTGGTATCCTTCAAGTTTGCAGCAAAGATTTCTCGGATTTACACTTCCTCCAACAGGGGCATCTTTAAAGGAAAATCAAAATAACAGTCACTTCCACATTCATCCCTTGACTGTTGATTCAAGTCGAACATCCTCTGCAGAAATATAACGGAAAATCTGCTGCTAATATTCATAAAATTCCGAAAATTTCCGGATCA
>NC_089763.1:59019414-59079414 GCF_040412425.1 Macrobrachium rosenbergii
TGAAATTGATCTCATTATGTTTCCCACACCCAAATTAAGAGGTTCGGCATTAATCAACCTGCTGTAACCTAGGGGCATGGCAAAAAAACCGCGGCTGGTGCAATACTAGCATACATCTCAGGAATTTCGAACAGGCAGCAGGGGATTGGCCTCTCTCTCTCTCTCTCTCTCGTCTCTGGAATTTGCGAACGGGCAGCAGGGTATTGGGCGACCCCCTCTCTCTCTCTCTCGTCTCAGGAATTTGCGAACGGGCATCAGGGGATTGCCCTCCCCTCTCTCTCTCTCTCTCTCTCTCTCTCTCTCTCTCTCTCTCTCTCTCTCTCTCTCTCTCTCTCTCGTCTCAGGAATTTGCGAACGGGCAGCAGGGGTTTGCCCCCTCTCTCTCTCTCTCTCTCTCTCTCTCTCTCTCTCTCTCTCTCTCTCTCTCTCTCTCTCTCTGTGGTGTAGAAACCCGTCGTCGTCATGGGTGGGAGGCTGGGTAACTTGAGAGGTGGAGGGATGTTTACGATGTCTGAAATATTTTTTTAATCAAATGTTTGAGGGAGAAAAAGAATTTCATAGGGATTTTACGGCATAGTCCAGAGTATTCTCTCATAATCTTCTGATATAAAAGGTGCTATAATACGCTATATAAAGTAAGGTAGCCCAAAGTAACAAGAAGGAACCTTTTCTACCACACTTTTAAACATGGCGCAGAATATTTATCGACGTTAACATCACCTAGTGTCAAGTGTGTGATTTAGTAAGAATAAGCATATCTTCCTCGTTTTCCGTCTGCTTGTTCATCTACAGCAGCAGTGCTGACGGAGTTATCATAATAATTATTGTTATTTTCAAAGCTCTTTAGCATGTGATAATTTTGATTTTTGGAAAATTTTGTTTTCTTACTGGTTAAACGGATATTATTTTGGTAAATATTTAGTAGTGATTTATCTAAGCACGTAGAACACAAGAAAATGGGTTGATAGGATTTCGTCTCTTTATTCTGACATTTAATTCCTTCCTTGTCTGGCCAAATAAAATTAATATCTTTCTATACATGGCACTTTATAAAGAAAATGTTACTCTGGTGAGGCCAGTTTCTTATGTATATGTTTTATTTTTACAGTGTTATAATATAAAAAAGATTGCATTTATATTCTGGCTTCCTGTCACTTTTGATACAAAATGGCCTCACAGCTTTGTTGTAGCATGTATCCAATATTTTAGCTGGATAGCACAAGTCCTTTCCTATTTTCCTAATGTCATGTAGTCCGTTATCCAGGAATGGAGGACTGACAACACGCAATGCTCGCAGGAATATTGAAGAGATTACAGAGATTTGTATGTCAATAGGATGCCCAGAAATTTGATGTACACAAGTTAAATTATTCGTTGTTTTTCTGTTAATGCTAAATTTACACAGACATTGTTCATGTCTGCTGTGTCTAGAAATGGAAAGCAACCATTTTTTCTACTTTAGCGTTAACTTGATAGACGGTAATTGCTCTCTCAGTTTTCTAAAAGACTATTAACATCTGCGTCTTTGGGTTTAATAGCCAGAATGACATATACATTTTAAAAGTACGATACAGGTATTTGAATAGTCTTCAGAGTAAGATGTTTTCCAGAAATCTTTGGCTGACTATTTTTGGTTTGATTTTGAAATTATTTATGTGCTGGTGATTGCAAGTTCATTTTAAATGGGAAATACGGCAAGCAAACATTTATTATGGAAGTGGATAACCCCACTTTCACCAGTTCTTTCAAATATATACCTGGAGGTTTTCGAAAAGCATTATTTTCTATTCGAAAAGCATTATTTTCTAGAGATTCTATTAATATGAAATTCTGTGTATTCTTCTCAGTATTTCTGTCTGTATTATGCGTACTGTCAGTCCTGAATTCTTGGATAACGAACTGCAGAACAGTAGGAAAATAGGTAGGGACTGATATATTTACAATAAGGTTGTGAAGCCATATTATAATAATAGTGATAGGAAGCGAGAATTACCTAAGAACACCCTTTGTTTTCTTTATTTCGTCGGCTCTGAGTCTGTCAATATTCAGATTAATTGTAATTTTTGCAAATAATAAAACAGTAAAAAACATTCTGACAAGGAATTGTTCTCACCAAAGGAAAACGTTATCTGTAAAATCCCAGGCATTGGGTGTGATTCATTTTATTTCAGGCCGGATAAATAAGGAATTAAATGCCAGAATAAATCATTATTATTATTCAGTTAGAACTGAGCTAAAGGCAATGCTCTTTTTGTGACCCTTAGTGAAAAATCGCCTGGAATTGATTCGTGCCTTAGTAGTCTAATTAAAAGGTATAAAGTAATATTTTTAGAATTCTCATAGTCTGCATTAGTACTGCTAAAAAAAGGAAATAACACTGATTCACACCCAGGTCTATACGCTTATTATCCTTTTCTGCACACAAATTCGAAGGAGATTTAAAGAGAAACTAAAGAATGTTAGTAATCCTTGTTAATGTTCTTTACCTCTCCATTGTTTATATAGTTAGCCTGAGTTGATCCTAAACAGCTATTCCTTACCCCTAAAAGAAATGACCTTAAACTTTGTTGTGGTTTGTCAAACTGAGTTTTCTTTGTAATCTTTGTGGTTTGTAAGACCGAGTCTTCTTTGCAAGCTTTTGTTCCCTTGAATATAGTTTTCTTGAAAATACCATTTAGTAAAGGCGTAAGAACTTGCACTAGGTTGTTTTAGTGGCTATATATTCTAATTATATTTTATAACATTCAAATCATCCGTGGCACATTTGTGATTTGAATATGCCATTGTTGACCAAGAACTCCATATTTGATCTTTCCTCTATGATGAAAAAACGCAATGAGTCTTTTTGCCTGTACCAGGAAGAAAGACAGCTGAAAGCAATTGTGGTTTCTCTTATGAAGCAACCGGTCTGCCCACCGCTTATTTTTATTTTGTTGGGTCACTGCTGCGACCCTTTTGCATGTTTTTTGACATGCGACAATCATTTTCACATTTTCGGGCTTCGCTCCCGAATCTCCAGTGGTAGAAACAAATGCCCCTGGGATGTTCTGTTTTCGGCTTGTATTTAGGCTTGTTTTTCCACCTGGAGCTCTGGTATTGGTGTATGGGGCTGGGGGCCCTTTAGATTGCTGTCCATCTCTGTGTCAGTCTGCAGCTGGGGGGCTGCTGCTACAGGTGGTTATGTAGGTTCTATCGACTTGTGGGCCAGATGAAGGGCGGCGATGTCTTTGGGAGATTGTTGAAGTCCATGGTTGATGTGTTGGGGATGGCTGTGACTGTTTGGCGGGGTAATCTTGTGAGCAGGTCCAACGTAGTCTCTGGGGGCCATCTGTGGCGGGGATCATAACTAGCCACCGCAGTTGCTTGTAGATGTGCGACAGCCTCAACCCAACCCCCAGCACCCTACAGGTGTCTACTGGTATTGGAGCCCTGCTGAAAATGTACAGGAAAAGGACCATGAAAGTGTCATTCAGCGGGAAGTACAACTAGACGTTCGTCACAGCAGACGTAACAATTGTACTTTTAGGAGCAGACTTCCTGAAAGTCCACAACATGCTGGTAGACATAGCAAAACAACAGCTGATCACAAGACCCAACCCTGTAGCCCCACTCACATCGACTCCAGCACCAGAGATAAGTCGCCTCCCACAGGAGTTCCCAGAGGTATTTAAGGACGCCCTGCAGCACGACCTGACCAAACCCACAAAGCACCATGTCCAGCACCACATAGTCACCAAAGGTCCCCCAGTGCACACCTGTTTTAGACGTTTGGCCCCAGAAAAACTTGCTCACGCCAAACAAGCTTTTTTGGACATGGAACAGGCAGGAATATGCCAAAAAACCTCTAGCCCCTGGGCATTCCCCCTACACATGGTACCGAACCCTGATGGTACATGGTGACCCTGCAGCGACTACCAGAGACTCAACATCAAGACAATACCTGACAGATCCCCACTACTGAACTTCACCGGCTTAACCAACCAGATGGAGGGTGCCAAAATATTTACGAAGATCGACCTGTTGAAGGGATACTTCCAAGTGCAAATTACAAAGTAGGACACAGAAAAAACAGCCATTATTACCCCCTTCGGCACATACACCTTCAAATACAGCTGCTTCAGCCTTCGGAACTTGGGTCCAACTTTCCAACGTCTGATGGACGAAATCCTGGGCAACCTACCCTTCTGCGCCGTTTACTTTGATGATATACTGATATTCAGCTTCAAACAACACATGAGAGACGAACAACAATCAAAGTAGTCCAAGAATTCATGGGAATGATTAACTATTACCACCATATCATACCCAACCTTGCTGAAATAATGACCCCAATATACGATTGTTTAAAAGGAAAACCTAAAATCTATGTTGGTATGAAAAACAAGATAAATCCTTCACAATAGCTAAAAAAGCAATCACCAGTGCTGCCACACTAATCTTTCCTTTACCCCATAGGTCCTTCACCCTAATGATGGAGGTGAGTAGCACAGCGATGGGCATGGTACTTGAACAAGACACAGACGATGGTTGTCACCCGTTAGCATTCTTCAGCAAGAAGTTATTGCCAGCAGAACAAAAGTACTCCACGTTTGACCGAAAGTTACTGGCAGTCCACAGAGCAATCCGCTGCTTCCAACACATGCTAGAAGGATGAAATTTCGAGGTGCAAACAGACCACCAACTGCTGGTACATGCCTTCACCAAAGTGGAGATGGGTGGTCAGCCAGACAGCACCGTTATCTATCATTGATAGCTGAACACTCCTGCACCATCAGATACTTGAAGGGGTCTTTCAACAACGTGGCAGATGCCATTTCCCAAAACTCCATCAGCACCGTCCAGATCGGGATATCATATCCTGAAATAGCATCGGCTCAGAAGGATGATGTGGACCTACAGCGACTTTAGCATGGGAACCCTGCCCTTATGTGGAGCGACCTATCCATCAGCAACAGAAAGACGACCATCGCCCGCAAGATGAGTACTGGACGTCCTTGGCCACACCAAGCGATAGGGTTGAGAAAGAAAGCCTTCAGCCTCTCTCATAACTTGTCCCACCCGTCAGGCAGATCCACCGCCCGAACCTTGTCGGAGTGGTACATCTGGTGGGGAATGAAAGCAGACGTCAAGAAGTGGGCAGGAGAATGCCTTCCATGCCAAATATCGAAAATAATGAGGCACCCAGAGACAGGACAAGGAGAATTTCAGACAACAAAGTGATGGCTGGCCCACATCCGTGTTGACATCATGGGACCCCTGTCCCCCTCCGAGTGGTACCAGTATCTCTTCATGATCATTAGCAGAAACACCAGGTGGCCAGAAGCAATACCCGTAAGGCAGCAGACAGCAGAGAGTTGTGTGAAAGCACTAATAGACTGGGTCAGCAGGTATGGAGTACTGCAGTACATTACAAGTGACAAGAGGAGCTAACTTCACCTCCACCTTATGGAGCTCCCTCGCCACCAGCCTCGGGACAAAACTCATTCACACAACAGCATACAACCTAGAAGCGAACAGCATGGTGGCGCAGCTGCACCGCTCCCTCAAATCAGCACTCACCGCCAGATGAGTGGGAGTCAGAGAAAGGATTTACCATGGGTCTTGCTGGGATTAAGAACAGCCTCACACGTAGCATTCAACACATCGCCAGCAGAAGCATGCTATGACCAAGCTTTGACAATACCGGCAGACGTTTTTCAAGACACGACAGAGCCCACTACTCTTCCAGATGTCAGTAGAGCATTGGAAAACATCATGCTGGCAAAGACAACATAAGACGTAGTAAGAAAAGAATACGTCCCTGAAGACCTTAAAACAGCAAAATATGCATTCATAAGAATAGATGCTTACAAGCCCCTTCCCTCTCTCCAGCGTACTCGGTACCACATTGCATACTACAATGTAGAGAGAAAGCATATCAGCTGACGGTGGACAGAAAAATCACCTGGGTCTCCACTGACAGACTAAAACCAGCCTATATCCCAGACTGCAACCCATTCCCGTAAGCTTACTTTCGTTGCTGGTGGGGGGGAGTACTGTGAGGTCCAGAGCTGTCGCCGAGACCCTCAGGGCATCCTCACTTCAGAACAAAAATCTACATGACACACCAAGGCACTCAGGTAACACAGATCTAGCATTCCTAATTCAAACCATCTTTTATGTATTTTTCAGAACATACTTCATGTCCTTGTCAGAACTGCAATTACTAATGTATGTAAGGCATTGCAAGCTTTCTAACCATACATATTTGAAATCTCATCCTAATTTGTATGTAGAATTGTTAATCATTCTTCAGGTGTGAGACAACACATCTGACTGTATATACTGTAGACATCCCTCCGTTTTCGCCTAATGTCAAATACTACTTTTCTGCTTACAAGAGTTCTTGACCTGTCAGAGATTTTGTGTCAATAAGTTAGAACACCTTGAACCTGCCTCTTACTCGCTGCCTTGTTATAACCTAACCAGACCTTACCTTCCTAACCTAACTTAGGGCGATATACCCTGATCTGGCTGGGGGGTGGAGAACACTGAATATCCCAATCTCCCTACTCTGCTTACTACCTGTATATATATATATATATATATATATATATATATATATATATATATATATATATATATATATACAAAACAAATATAACACCTTCTAAAAACATAACAAACATCTCTATCTAACTCTCGCCATATAAGCACAATATATATGCTGGGAAGATATATATATATATAAACATATATATCTATATAGGCAGGGCATATCACAGGTCACAAAAAATCAAAAAGTCCTTCAAACAACACCTTCTAAAAAAAATGGGATAACAAAAATCTCAACGAATCTATAACTATATATATACCCGCTACAATAACTATCTGATTTGCTGGGAAGAAAAAGCCGGTTCGTTGGGTCGGGTAACCCCATCGTCGTAAACAAAATCGTCGAAAATCGTCAAAAATCATAAGAAAACCTTATGTCAATGCTCTGGCAGTGCATTGAAAACGATCGAAACCATTATTATTGAGTTTTACATCAAAAAAACCTTCAAATCAAAATTCCTTTTTGCAAAAATTTCTTCGTCGGATCACGCTTACCCCATACAAAAATGGGAATAAAAAGCCATTAAAAATTTCTGAAGAAGATATATTTATATATATAATATATATATATAACCGTATAAATATATATATATATATATATATATATATATATATATATATATATATATATATATATATATATATATATATATATATATATATATATATATATATTAACTTTATCACATACACATTTGTTCTGTGCACTAGCAGAATTACTAAAAGGACCTCATTCAAACTGGATGGTATCTAACGGAGTTTTTATTCAGAAAAAGTTACAAGCTTTCTTGGACAAACAGTCCACATTATCAAGTATCCGTACAATGAGCAGACGCGCAGTCCGGCTGTATTTATATATGTAAGCTGGGTACTTTTAATCCTATAATCGCCTAGCTCCTCCTGTGTGACCCCCATCCCCTCGTGACCTTGGTCTTTCTCTGATCCCTCCTTCCAGGTGTCCGTTTTCCATGCGTTCTCTTGTGTTTTTTCTTCGTTTCCTTGCTACTGTGGAGTATGCGATTTTTCTAGATATGCTGTCTTGAAAGCTGTTTCCGGTGTTCCCTGCCATCTTGTTGTTGGCGTAAGTTATGAAAGCGTTCTCTACGACCAGTCTAGATGTTTTGTTGGTGTTCCTGTACAGAAAACTCATATTTTCCCAGTCTATTCTGTGATCATTTTCCCAACAGTGTTTGGCAACTGCTGACGTCTGATTATAATGCCTTATGTTCTGCAGATGTTGTTTGCTTCGCTCTTTACATGATTTGCCAGTTTCGCCATAGTACCCTTCTTCACAGTCTAGACACGCTGCCATATATACCCCCTCTAATCTCTTCCCCCCTCTACCAACTTTTTTGTTTCTACCTATTTTATTCCTAATGGTGTTTTTTGTAGCTGCCTATCAATTTGAAATTATTTAGCTTTCTGTTGATGGGTGCAATAGAGATTGTTGTCAGGACTGTAATTATTTTCTTTCCTACCAAATGTTCCTTTTCTATCCTTTCCCTCTCCCCAAAATAGTTTTTCTTGCTTTGATATGTGCCCCTCCCACCAATACTTAGGGTAGCCTAATCTCCAAAAACTCTCCCTCAGGTAATCCAACTCTTCGTCTAAAAATTCGGGACTGCAAATCCTATAAGCCCTGATGGCCAACCCTGTCATTAATCCTACATACATAGGTTCTCCAGTCATAGGAAAGAAATAAAAATAGGATTAATGACAGGGTTGGCCATCAGGGCTTATAGGATTTGCAGTCCCGAATTTTTAGACGAAGAGTTGGATTACCTGAGGGAGAGTTTTAGGAGATTAGGCTACCCTAAGTATTGGTGGGAGTGGGCACATATCAAAGCAAGGAAAAACTATTTTGGGGAGAGGGAAAGGATAGAAAAGGAACATTTGGTAGGAAAGAAAATAATTACAGTCCCGGACAACAACTCTATTGCACCCATCAACAGAAAGCTAAATAATTTCAAATTGATAGGCAGCTACAAAAACACCATTAGGAATAAAATAGTTAGAAACAAAAAGTTGGTAGAGGGGGAAGAGATTAGAGGGGGGTTATATATGGCAGCGTGTCTAGACTGTGAAGAAGGTTACTATGGCGAAACTGGCAAATCATATAAAGAGTGAAGCAAACAACACCTGCAGAACATAAGGCATTATAATCAGATGTTGGCAGTTGCCAAACACTGTTGGAAAAATGACCACAGAATAGACTGGGAAAGTATGAGTTTTCTGTACAGGAACAACAACAAAACATCTAGACTGGTTGTAGAGAACGCTTTCATAACTTGCGCCAACAACACGATGTCAGGGAACACCAGAAACGGCTTTGAAGACAGCATATCTAGAAAAATCGTATACTCCACAGTAGCAAGGAAACGAAGAAAAAACGCAAGAGAACGCACGGAAAACGGACATATGGAAGGAGGGATCAGAGAAAGACTGAGGTCACGAGGGGGTGGGGGTCACACAGGAGGAGCTAGGCGATTATAGGATTAAAAGTACCCAGCACACAGATATAAATACAGCCGGACTACGCTGTCTGCTCATTGTACGGATACTTGATAATTTGGACTGTTTGTCCAAGAAAGCTTGTAACTTTTTCTGAATAAAAACTCTGTTAGATACCATCCAGTTTGAATGAGGTCCTTTTATATATATATATATATATATATATATATATATATATATATATATATATATATATATATACATATATATATATATATATATAAATATATATATATATATATATATATATATATATATATATATATATATATATATATATATATATATATATATATATATTGTTGTATCAGAATTCCATCTAAAAACAGTAGCCCATTAAAACAAGAATGATTAACAATTCTACATACAAATTGTTAATCATTCTTCAGGTGTGAGACACATCTGACTGTACATACTGCAGACATCCCTCTGTTTTCACCTAATCTCAAATACTACTTTTCTGCTTACAAGAGCTCTTGACCTGTCAGAGATTTTGTGTCAATAAGTTGGAATACCTTGAACCTGCCTCTTACTCGCCTTGTTATAACGTAATCAGACCTTACCTTCCTAACCTAACTTAGGGCGCTGTACCTGATCTGGCTGGGGTTGGAGAGCACTGAATATCTCATCTCCCTACTCTGCTTACTACCTGTATATATATATATATATATATATATATATATATATATATATATATATATATATATATATATATATATATATATATATATATATATATATATATTGTTGTATCAGATTTCCATCTATTATCAGTTGCCCATAAAAACAAGAAAAAATGGTATATAGATTTTCTGGCATAATAGTTCGGAAACTATGATTTCCCTAAACAGACAGGGAAACAGTAGTTTCTAAAATAAAACACAATAAAAAACACCATTTTCTGTGTTTTTATGGGCAATCTTTATATATATATATATATATATATATAATCATAATAAGTCACAGCAAAAGTCTGCACGTGACAAATATATACATAGACGACCACATGAAAGTTGAAAAATTAAAGACCAGGTACCAAGCGCTTTCATGTATTGCATACACTTCTTCAGGGTACAAAGTAAAATAAATAAAGATAGACATAAACAAGAAAACTTTCACAAAACAAAGATCAAAGCCACTAACAAGCTAAACATCATTACTGAATGCAATCACTAGTTTGAAGTCAAATTGTCACATACCAAACAAAAAATACTTTAAAAATACTTAAGAACTGAAACTACAGTTAGAACAGGCTATTGCTAAAAGGTAACATTGTACTTCCCTACAATTTTATGAACAAGGTAACTATCTAATTTAAAAAGACCGAACTAATATTTATAAGTTGATTGTTAAAATGCTTAATAAAGGCAGATTCAATTATATTTCTCTTAACAATGTGGTTACAAAAATTATCTCAGATGAATTTTTCCAGTCTATACAATGGTTAAAATCATTCATATGTACAAATAAAGCACTTGTCAATTGGCCTGTTCGAACTGCGTAACGATGCTGTTTTAGACGATAATCTAGTTCTTTACCAGTTTGGCCAAGGTATTTATTACTACATCCAGCACAAGGAATCGTGTAAATACAGCCATTAATTTGTTTTGGGAGTTACGAACAATGATATTCTGAAGTGTCCCTGAATTCTTGTAAACAACAGTTATCTTGAAAATTTTCAGTAATTTTTTAATGAAACAAAGATTTACGTTATATGGAAGTGTCAAAATATTTTCTCTCACCAAAGGCTCCCTATTGTTATTGGAATAAAAAATGTTTCTAGCTTTCTGTAAAGATTTGTCGATTAAAAACTTTGGGTATTTTAACATAATTCCTACGTCGTAAATTTTACAAAATTCCGAGTCTAAGAATTCCGGGCTGCATATCCTTAATGCCCTTAAAAACATGCTACAAAAAACTGAGAGTTTTACATTAACGAGGTGATCTGAATAATAGTGGACATAAGAACAGACGTTGGTAGGTTTCCTGTAAACATCAAACACAAAAGTTCTATCCCTTCTATGAACCAAAACATCTAAAAATGGTAATGAACAATTATTTTCCTCTTCAACGGTGAATTTAATAGAAGGTACCAAATGATTTACCTTGTCCAAAAAACTGTTCAAATTTTCGCACATGGGCCAAACACAGAATATGTCATCAACGTATCGAAACCAAAGAACCCCCTTAGGCAAAATAGCAAGCAATATTTTTACTTCAAAAAACTCCATATATAGGTTGCTAAGAACTGGGGAAAGAGGATTTCCCATAGCCATCCCAAACTTTTGAAGGTAATAATTTCCGTTAAAAACAAACTTGCAATCCTTAACACATAATTTTATCAATTCTAAAATTTTGTCAGAAGCTTGTTAATTCGTCAGCTAAAAAGGCCAATAAATCGTCAACTGGGACATTGGTAAATAAAGAAGTTACATCAAAACTGACCATTTTAAAGTCGTAATTTATGCGAGAATTACTAATTTTTTCAACAAAATCTGTATTATTCTTTATATGCGATTGGGATATGTTTCCGACAATAGGCGTGAAAATCCGAACCAACCATTTAGACAGTTTATATGAAACGCTACCAACAGAACTGATTATTGGGCGGACAGGATTACCAAACTTGTGTGTTTTAATAAGACCATACATATACGGTAAAGTTGCACACTGCGAAGAAAACTGTTTGATTAGAGCATCATTTCATTTTAAGACACTTTTTAATTTCTTATTAAAGTTACTATTAACAGTCGCTAGAGGATTTTTCGTAGTTCTGAGTAAGTTACATTATCTGACAAAAGATTACACATTTTTCTAACATAATCATCTTTATCCATTATCACCAGAACCTGGGATTTATCAGCCTTCGTAATATGCAGGTCATTATCATTTTCAAGTCATTGTAACACTTGATGAAACGTCTAGGAACACTAGTTGGTATTGGTTTCGACGGGGCACCGTAAACAATACCTTTGCAAATATTAAGCTCATCACTAGACAGACTACAATTCCTTTCCAGATAATTAAAGGAGTTGGCAACATCTACGTAGTCAACATTTTCTTTAGAAAACGAAAAGCTTAATCCGTAACCTAGAGCACTTGAGACATGTTCCTGTAACGGTCTACTTGACAAGTTTATCACAAAATCGGGGTTAGCATGATTATTCCAGTCAATGTTTTCGATCAAACCCTTCAGCTTTCTTTCTAGTCTGTTACTTACTCTGCGGCATGTAGTTCTCAGCTTCCTATAACAATAATTCATAAGCGGATGTTTCCAATCTACAGGAATGAGCATATGAAAACTGCGTCGTTTTTCACTCAAATTATAAAAAGCATCTTGAACATCTATTTTCGCCATTTCAATATATTTCTGCAAGATTAAGCGTTGGTAGTCATCAAAAGGTCGGTCAGCCAATTTAAGCAATCTTCGTGGAATGAACGATTTTGGCACTACTTGTTCCAATAAGCAGTTCCTCAGGAATCTGTAACGAAGCTTCAGCTTGTGGGCCCTGATCAATGTAGAGCAGAAAGTCGTCACGATAGCCACCAAAGCAGGATAGTATACAGCAAAGTTGTAGAGTTCACGCGTGGCTTCCATATCAGCAATAAGTCACCAAACTGCACGTGACAAATATATACGTAGACGACCACATGAAAGGTGAAAAATTAAAGACCAGGTACCAAGCGCTTTCGTGTATTGTGTACACTTCTTCGGGGTAAATTTTGTAAAATTTACGACGTAGGAATTATGTTAAAATACCCAAAGTTTTTAATCGACAAATCTTTACAGAAAGCTAGAAACATTTTTTATTCCAATAACAATAGGGAGCCTTTGGTGAGAGAAAATATTTTGACACTTCCATATAACGTAAATCTTTGTTTCATTAAAAATTACTGAAAATTTTCAAGATAACTGTTGTTTACAAGAATTCAGGGACACTTCAGAATATCATTGTTCGTAACTCCCCAAAACAAATTAATGGCTGTATTTACACGATTCCTTGTGCTGGATGTAGTAATAAATACCTTGGCCAAACTGGTAAAGAACTAGATTATCGTCTAAAACAGCATCGTTACGCAGTTCGAACAGGCCAATTGACAAGTGCTTTATTTGTACATATGAATGATTTTAACCATTGTATAGACTGGAAAAATTCATCTGAGATAATTTTTTGTAACCACATTGTTAAGAGAAATATAATTGAATCTGCCTTTATTAAGCATTTTAACAATCAACTTATAAATATTAGTTCGGGTCTTTTTAAATTAGATAGTTACCTTGTTCATAAAATTGTAGGGAAGTACAATGTTACCTTTTAGCAATAGCCTGTTCTAACTGTAGTTTCAGTTCTTAAGTATTTTTAAAGTATTTTTTGTTTGGTATGTGACAATTTGACTTCAAACTAGTGATTGCATTCAGTAATGATGTTTAGCTTGTTAGTGGCTTTGATCTTTGTTTTGTGAAGTTTTCTTGTTTATGTCTATCTTTATTTATTTTACTTTGTACCCCGAAGAAGTGTACGCAATACACGAAAGCGCTTGGTACCTGGTCTTTAATTTTTCACCTTTCATGTGGTCGTCTACATATATATATATATATATATATATATATATATATATATATATATATATATATATATATATATATATATATATATATGTGTGTGTGTGTGTATACATGTATATGTACATATATGTGTATTGTTATCGGCCCAAGCCCATCAAACATACACAAGTCTCTTAAAATACAAATAAAGTCACTAACGACCAAGTCCACAGTGGGTGGAATGGCCGCAACAGAGTGTATAGAGATGGAATCAAGGAGGATAAAGAAAAAACTGAAAATAAAACCTTAATATTTAATACAAACTTTTAGAAAGAAATGACCACTGAGCCTCTTACAAAATACATTAAATAAACAAAAAAATCAACCACACACTGAAAACATCGAATAACAAACACACTTTCACCAAATTAAGACAGACTATACAATTACACTTTAAAGAGAGGGCCCTGAAAGTAATAGAATGTCGAAAGGTCAGAATAACCTAACTTATTACAGACTAAATATTTATCACTAACAAAAAATAAATTGCTTCCCTTAAGTGAGCTCGCAGACTGAAGAATGAATCACTTTAATGTCGCAAGACAATCAATGGACACGGTCGTCCGACTGGTAATCACACCTTACCAGTTGGCAGAGAGGTCCCCTTGGCAAAATAACTGAACCAAGGGCGCAGACTGAAGAGTAAATCACTTTAACATCGCAAGACGATCAACGGACATGGCCGTCCGACAGGTAATCACACCTTACCAGTTGGCAGAGAGGTCCCCTTGGCAAAATAACTGAACCAAGGGCGCAGACTGGAGAATAATCAATTTCTCAGAGGAGGTCAGCAGCAGCAACTGGAGAAAGGCAGGTCTCATAATCCCAAAATAAGTCAAGCCCTCACAATGTTAAAGGTCCAGAAATGACTGACTCAGACCTGGAGAGACAGCGCCGAATACAGCTCCGGGTGAGAAGCCAACACCACACGTGAAAATAAAACAAGCTCATTGTAATTAAAACTATACAACAAGTCAGAAATGTCAGGGAGGAGGAAACAGGGTCATTACGTTCCAAAAGAATAATTACTGCCAAAGTGACTTATTCAAAACAAATTAATTTATGTTAAATTTAACACATACTGACACCTCCTCACTCAACCAAAAAAAATTTTCCACAAGAAAATTTTTCTACAAAGTATTGAACTTAACTCAAAATTTAAAGAAATACATTAAAATGCTAATATCAGAAGAAAACATAGCAATTCAATCTATATGAAATAAAACAGGGACAATAAGAAAAATTAAAGTCTAATGACAAAACTCAAAAAGTGATTAAAAATACTATATCACATTGCCGGCAAAAATAGATTAGAGATAGTGGCAAAAAAATTTTGTACCACTTTCAATACAGTCAATAGATATCAAATCTTAACCTTAATATTAAGGCTTAAAGCTAATACAAGTAAATAATTTATAGTGACCACGCCAAAAATAACATCAGTATCAACATACGAAGAAATATGGTAATATCCCCATGAACTCACAAGTGGAGTGGTGGGCACAGGTTAGCAGAGCAGCAATGTTAACAAGACTAACCTATTATTAGACTAAACCTAGATAACCGACAACAAAAATATAAATCGACCACAATGGGACTAGTGTTACCTCAACCAAGGTCACCACTCATACACCAGCCCGTAGCACCTAAAAAACGGCCGTGCTGTGCTACAGACCCGTGAGCCCGTGACCTGGCTAAATTATTCTGAAAACACAAATATCAGTCAAACAAAAATAAGGACCAAAACCTTAATAGATTAACCTTAACTTAGTCTAGGTCACCACTCATACACCAGCCTGTAGCGCCTAAAAAACGGCTGTGTTGTGCTACAGACCCGTGAGCCCGTGACCTATCTAAGCTATGTAAAGAAAGAATTAATGTGGACCATTGGCATAAACAAAGAACAGGGACATAACAGTATATGATTAATGATTTATAAAAACTAACCATCAATCACCAAAAAAAAAAAAAAAACGTAACTCTGTCTGCATATCAATGATTTACTACACACTCAATATTGTGGCCCTTCACAACACTTTCCAATAATGCCTCTTTTCACTTCAGAGAGCGTCCTTACTCAACACTACTTGTTTTTACGACTCGTTGAGTTTCAAAGAGCGTCTTTTCACTACACTTCACTTAGTTTTAGTGCCTCTACACTTCAGAGAGCGTCCTCACACTAAACGGGTTTGGGCCTTAAATACACACATCATTCATGGACATACACAAGACAATGGTAACACCTTAAAATTAACCTGGACATACACAAGACAATGGTAACACCTTAAAATTAACCTGGACATACACAAGACAATGGTAACACCTTAAAATTAACCTGGACATACACAGGACAATGGTAACACCTTAAAATTAACCTGGACATACACAAGACAATGGTAACACCTTAAAATTAACCTGGACATACACAAGACAATGGTAACACCTTAAAATTAACCCCCACCAACAACACATACTAAAGTAAGCAGAAATCAAAAGTACCCTTAAACACTCTTAATCAAAGACGACACCGAAGAAAAACCTGCAAATCACGACATTTAACATCTTAATCTTAAATACTTAATCCTAAATTATTTCATAAACAAAACAAACACCTGACACAACATTATTACAACACACTTGGAAACCTGTACATGCAATAAATTTATAGGATTAATCAAATCAATTAATATAAATATATACAAAACAACTTTACAAATAATAATTAACAAAGAACAAAAAGGTTTTTCTCAAATCAACCTATCGATCAGTCACTGATGCGTGACAGCGCATCAGCGACAACATTACTTTTGCCTGGAATGTGTGAAAAGCTAAAATTCCATTCCTGGAGCAGGAGGCTCCAACGCATCAGCCGTTGATTTTTATTCCTAAACCTGTTCAAGAAATTCAACAGATTATGATCCGTTAATATTTTAATCGGAGTCCATGTAGAGGATAAATACACCTGAAAATGATTAACAGCTAAAATTAATCCCAAAGTCTCTTTCTCTACAGTCGAGTATTTCCGTTGTGCCGGGGATAACTTTTTGGAGAAATAGGCAACAGGATGAGATACTCCATGAGCATCTTCCTGCAACAAAACTGCTCCAACCCCAACATCACTCGCATCAGTAGCAAGCGAAAAAGGAACGTCAAAATCAGGGCTTTCAATATAGGGAAATTCATTAGGACCTGCTTTAATTTTTCAAAGGCATTTTGGGCATCATTAGACCATACAAAAGTCACATTCTTACGTAATAAATTAGTCAGGGGCTCAGCGATATCAGAAAAATTCTTAACAAATCTACGATAATACCCTACTAAACCAAGGAATTTTCGGACATCCCTGCGACACTTCGGTATTTCAATATGCCTAATAGAGTCTATGTTTGCCTGTTTTGGAGCCACTTTCCCAAATCCTACTTCGTGACCCAAATACACAACCTTTGCTTTGGCAAACTCACTCTTTTTGAGGTTTATAACCAAACCAGCTTTCCTAAGTACCTGAAATAAGGCCTTAATACGTTTAAGATGGGTGTCCCAGTCATCATTATAAATCACAATATCATCAATATAAACAGCACACCCCTCTAAACCTTGGACCAAAGTATTCATTAACCTTTGAAAGGTTGCAGCAGCATTCTTCATCCCAAAAGGCATTACTTTACATTGGTAGAGTCCTCGCTGCGTTACAAACGCTGACAAATCCGTGCCCGTTTGGACAGCGGAACTTGCCAATACCCCTTTAACAAATCAAATTTAGTTATATATTTTGAATTCCCTATCCTGTCAATACAGTCCTCTATCCTGGGTAAAGGATAACTATCAGGCTTTGTGACCTCATTGACTTTGCGGTAATCAAAACAAAACCTGAATTGACCATCCTGTTTCTTTACCAAAACAACAGGTGAAGACCACGGACTGTTGCTGGGTTCGATCAGCCCGTGTCGTAACATATAATCAACCTCTTTATCCACTACATCATTCTTAAATGGATTTAACCTGTAAGGGGATTGTTTTACCGGAGTTGCGTTACCCACATCCACATCACGTTCAAGGACAGTGGTCTGTCCTGGAACATCCGAAAATAAATCCTTATAACTAAAAACTAACTTTTTCAAAGATCCCTGTTCTACTAAATTCAAATGCGAAACCATTTCTGAAAAATTTTCTAAAGAATGTTCATTATCATTAGGCCATTCGGCACCATCAAAACAATCATCAAAATTACTCACGTCTGGAAAAGAAAAAGAATTAATACCATTACACTTTGTAGTATCACCAACTAATGCCACGGGAATAACTTTGTCACGACCTTTATAAGCTTTTAACATATTTATGTGACACAGCTGGTAGGGTCTCCTCCTTTCAGGAGTTTCAACTAAATAATTAACATCACTTAATTTCTTTAAAATTTTCCACGGTCCTGAAAATGAAGCTTTTAAAGGGTTTCCTGGAATGGGAAGCAATACCAAAACATTATCACCCACTACAAAATTACGCTCCTTAGTCTTTCTGTCAAAAAAGTATTTCATTTTCTTTTGGCTACACAATAAATTTTCACCAGCAAACTTCCAAGCCTTCGTTAATTTATCACCCAAATTACTAACATAATCTAATAAATTTATATCAGGGGCGTCCCCCTCCCAAGATCCACGAACCACATCCAATGGACCACGCACACAATGACCAAAAATAAGGCTGAAAGGTGAAAATCCTAAAGATTGACTCAGCACTGACCGAAATGCAAATAATAAATAAGGTAGTTCCTTATCCCATTCGGATCCATTAACCAAACAATATTTTTTTATCATAGACTTCATGGTTTGATGAAATCGTTCCAAAACACCTTGACTTTCAGGATGGTACGGAGAACAAGTCACGTTTAATTTTTAATTCAGCCATCTTCTCCCTAAATAATTTACTCAGAAAATTAGACCCACAATCGGACTGAATTACTTTGGGCATTCCGACCTGGTGAAAAATTCAATTAATACTTCAACAATTTTAACAGTTTTTACATTTCGTAGTGGTATTGCCTCAGGATATCGAGACATCCTATCCATAATTTTAAAATATACTGGTTGCCACTACGAGTTTTCGGCAGAGGACCAACCACGTCAATAATTACCTCTCTGAAAGGTTCAGAAACAACAGGAATAGGATGTAATGGTGCCTTTGGAATTGGTTGATTAGGCTTCCCGACCTTTTGACATGCATCACAACTATTTACAAATTTTTTAACATCATCTTTCATCTTAGGCCAAAAATAACTTTCACACAATTTACGAGTGGTTTTAAAAACACCAAAATGACCAGCCAAACCATTTTCATGAGTCAATGTCATTAACTCCTTTCGATAAACAAAAGGAACCATAATCTGTTTTACAATTTCACAACCTGTGTTAATGGCATCAAAAGGTCTACTTATTCTATACAAAATATTACTAATTATCTTAAATCGAGGGACAGTCAAATCAGTAATTTTGCCAGACTCAACTGGCAGGTCTTTAAAATCTGCTTTCTGAGCTGTAATAAGTTCCTTAGTAGTCCAATTAAGTTTATTATCAACACACCACTATCTACAACTAAGCTATCACTACGATCTAAACTACTCAAATCAACATCAACTACCGACTCTGCCGAGTCAACACTACTAGCCTTCGATCGAGTGACTACAGATATTTCATTACTGGAATTTAATACAATAGGGAAAGTTTTATTTATTAGGGCGACATCATTCCCTAACACCAAATCCACATCTTTAATAGGAAATTTATCAATAATGGCCAGTTTTAAATAACCTGAAAAAGACGGACATGATAAATAAAAACTCTCAACCGGGTAAGACCTGACCGTATCTGGAAAACCACTTAACAAAACATATTCCTTATTTGAACATTCTAAATCAATAGGTAAAGATTCTCTGAGAATTAAAGACTGAACAGCCCCAGTGTCACACAAAAGTTTAACCTTTCTTTGCTCAGTCAAATTCCCAGAGCAGACAAAACCATTAGACAAAAATTTCTGAAAAGGAGCCAGTGACTTATTGCCTAGTCATTGATTATTAGAGTTCTCAGCCACTGACTCGTTCTCATTCCTTCGAATGGCCATTACCGGTCGTCTTTCGGTCCTTTGTGACCTTTTAAATGCATAACACATGCTCTTGACGTGTCCCTTCTTATGACAGAAGAAACAAGTCAAAGTTCTCAACTTCTCCGGGTTATCTGTGGTCTGCCTTCTATAGCTGTTAACAGGAGTAGTACGAGAACCATAATTATCATTAGGCCTGTTATACCTGTTCTGGTTACTACTCCTGTTAACTCTCACCCAACCAGATTTCTCATTTCTGGGTACCTCCCCTATCACATTTATATGAGAGAGGAGGTACTCATCACTTGCAATAGCCATCTCCTGTAAAGTTTCTAACTTTAACTCTTCGAGGTGTACCTTCACCTCATTAGGCATGGACCTTTTAAACTCCTCAACCAAAATCAATTCTTTTAATTTCTCAAAGTCCGTCACCTCCTTATACTTTAACCAGTCGCCAGCAAACTGCTCTTTAGCCCTGGCGAACTCTACAAAAGTCTGCCCTGTTTCCTTCTGTAAATTACGGAAGCGTTGTCGGTAAGCTTCCGGTACCAACTCGTAAGCCTTCAAAACTATGGCCTTCAGAGAATCATAATCTGAGGACAGATCTTCGTCCAAGGTAACGTAAACTTTCTGGGCCTTACCTAACAATTTACTCTGAATAAGAGTGGTCCAATACTCCTTTGGCCACTCCAGCCTTGAGGCTATCCTCTCAAAAGAAACGAAAAACTCTGCCACGTTGACTTCCTGAAAATTTGGGACTAACTTTAGAGCTTCAGTTAGATTAATACAAGGCATTGCAGACGCATTATGTTGGGAAGAAGAAGAACCCCTATTACTCAATGCTTGCATAGCAAGTTCGTGCTGTCTCTCTCTCTCTCTCCTCAGCCTTCAACCTTTGGAGATCTATTTCCATTCTTTTCAACTGAATCTGCCTATCTAAAAGTTCTACTGACACTGCTTCCTCCACCTGCATAGTCTCTGGTTTACATTCTGCCTTCATCACCTTAACCTTTTCATAAACTTTAAGAAGCAACAAGCCCTTCCTAACAGACCCAGGATTTTCAATTTCAACAAATCCTGCTACACACTCTAAATCAGACTTATTCAAGTCTGCCAACCTGTCCTGCCACCCCTCTCCACTCGAGAGCTCCAGGATATTCAAATCAGCCATAGTAAATTAATTGCACACAAGTAAATATATAAATGTATCTCACAAAATATACCCAAAAACAAACCAATACACTGTGCACCAATAACCACACAAATATCCTACCATGGTCAAAAAAAAATTATAAACGCCGATCAACACAAAAATATAGGAGAGAAGGTATTACCATGCTGCAAACACCCCAAGAATCCACTCTATACACTCTAGTGACTACAGGATCCGATAAATCCTGGCAAGGTCGCCAAATGTTATCGGCCCAAGCCCATCAAACATTCACAAGTCTCTTAAAATACAAATAAAGTCACTAACGACCAAGTCCACAATAGGTGGAATGGCCGCAACAGAATGTACAGAGATGGAATCAAGGAGGATAAAGAAAAAACTGAAAATAAAACCTTAATATTTAATACAAACTTTTAGAAAGAAATGACCACTGAGCCTCTTACAAAATACATTAAATAAACACAAAAATCAACCACACACTGAAAACATCGAATAACAAACACACTTACACCAAATTAAGACAGACTATACAATTACACTTTAAAGAGAGGGCCCTGAAAGTAATAGAATGTCGAAAAGCCAGAATAACCTAACTTATTACACACTAAATATTTATCACTAACGAAAAATAAATTGCTTCCCTTAAGTGAGCTCTAGACTGAAGAATGAATCACTTTAATGTCACAAGACAATCAATGGACACGGTCGTCCGACAGGTAATCACACCTTACCAGTTGGCAGAGAGGTCCCTTGGCAAAATAACTGAACCAAGGGTGCAGACTGAAGAGTAAATCACTTTAATGTCGCAAGACAATCAACGGACACGGCCGTCCGACAGGTAATCACACCTTACCAGTTGGCAGAGAGGTCCCCTTGGCAAAATAACTGAACCAAGGGCGCAGACTGGAGAATAATCAATTTCTCAAAGGAGGTCAGCAGCAGCAACTGGAGAAAGGCAGGTATCGTAATCCCAAAATAAGTCAAGCCCTCACAATGTTAAAGGTCCAGAAACGACTGACTCAGACCTGGAGAGACAGCGCCGAATACAGCTCCGGGTGAGAAGCCAACACCACACGTGAAAATAAAACAAGCTCATTGTAATTAAAACTATACAACAAGTCAGAAATGTCGGGGAGGAGGAAACAGGGTCATTACGTTCCAAAAAAAATAATTACTGCCAAAGTGACTTATTCAAAACAAATTAATTTACGTTAAATTTAACACATACTGACAGTATACATATAATATATATATATATATATATATATATATATATATATATATATATATATATATATGTATGTATATGTATATATATATATATATATATATATATATATATATATATATATATATATATATATATATATAATATATATATATATTATATATATGTATATATATATATATATATATATATATATATATATATATATATATATATATATAAATATAAATATATATATATATATATATATATATATATATATATATATATATATATATATATATATATATATATATATATATATATATATATATATATATATATATATATATATATATATATATACATATACATACACACACATACATATACTATGCATATAAACTGTCACCTGTACAGGACCTCATTTAAACAGGATTGTATGTAGCAGGGAGATTTATTTTTAAAAAAAGTTACAAGCTTTCCAGGATTAACAGTCCTCACTGTCTGGTAACCACAAAATGACCAGACACATGTTCCAGCCATATTTATATGCGTCTGGGGGAGGGAATTAAAGCCCTTGTTGTTCCAATTTCTTTTGCTGGCTTTCTTAAATCCTTTAATTATCCTCTATCTCCTGTGTAGCCCTGCCCTCATGACCTTGACATTTCTCTCCCTGCGGCTTCTTCCAGGGGTACGTTGTCCACGTGGTCTCTTTGTTTTTGTGTCCCCTTTTCTGTGGTTTCTTATATGATTTTTCTTGATAAGCTGTCAAAGTCGCTTCGAGTGTTGCCTGCAATTACATTATTTGCGCATGTCATGAAGGCATTTTCTACAATCAATCTGGCCGTTTTATATGTGTTTTTGTACAAGAAGTTCATGCTCTCCCAGTCTATTCTGTTGTCATTTTCCGAGCAGTGCTTGGTAACCGCCGACGACTTACTGTAGTACCTATTCTTTTGATTGTTTTGTTTACCTCGTTCTTTGAAGGATTTGCTGCTTTCACCAAAGTATCTCTCTTCACAGTCAAGACACGCTTCCATATATACTGTAAATCCCGTTTACCTCTTCCCCCTCTGTCGAATTTTTATTTGTAACCATTTCGTTCCTAGTCATGTTTTTGTAACTGCCTATCAGTATGAAATTATCTAGTTCCCCCCACTCTCCCCGAAAAAATACACTGTGACTTTTTTATGTTCACAAATATAACGGTATAAATATCGTTTAATATCCACCTCTCCATACCTGTGGAATAACTTATCAATTATAATTGATAAGTACTTCGGTACCGGCAGGATTCGCTCCGTTCCCTTGTTTAAAAACGACGATACAAAGTGACTTTGACCAGTAAGCTTCAATCAAAGTGTAAATTATCTCGACCCTGTTTCACATATGCCCATTGAATTCCGGTTCTGTACTTAGAATCGATATCAACCCACCTATACCGTAATAGCTGATAGGTAAGTTTGTAACACTTGGTTAATTATGAATTTCGGTCACTTATACACGTGTGACTTTTTTATATTGACAAGTATTTAGGTGCAAGTGTCAATTAATATCCAGTTCACTATACCTCGAGAGTAACTTACAACCAAAGAGAATTATAATTATAATTATAATTATAATTGGTAAGTTCTTCGTTACTGGCAGGGTTTAGAAACAGCGGTAGGCAGTGACTTTGTCCAGTGAGCCATCAAGGGAGGTATAAATTGTTATTGACTCTGCTATAGATATGCCTGTAGAATTCAAATCCTGTAATTGCAGTCGATATCAAACTACCTCCACCAAATTCCATTACTTCATGACGCCATTTATACTCACTTCTCTGTTTCATCTCGCATTCGGCTATATGATTATATTTAGGAAGTGTAATTAAACCTCTCATCTGTTTTATACATTTTAAGCGTTCTGGTTACTTCAGACATAAGGTTCAAATGTATATATATATTTTGTTACATATATATAATGTATATATACATATACATATGTATAATATATCATATATATATATATATATATATATATATATATATATATATATATATATATATATATATATATATATATATATATATACACATATACATATGTATAATATATCATATATATGTGTATATATATATATATATATATATATATATATATATATATATATATATATATATATATATATATATATATATATATATATATATATATTGTCATGGATATACATCCCTCCCTCCTGTAAATTTCAGTACCTTATTTAATTTTGAAATAATCTGCTATTCATTTGACTATCGGGTCGGGGAAATTGGCGAGCGTCAGGCAGAACTGAGCCTATTTGAACCAGATAGTAGCCGTTAGCACCAAAGTTAGGAGATGGGCCTCCTTACCCCCCCCCCCTAAAATTGTAATGATCCGGAGAACAATGAAAACCCCCTTTTCCACCCCCATCACGCAATGGGGAGGCATGTAGGTATGGGGGAGGTCAAAAAGGCCATTTAGCACTAGGGACCAGGTAGGATTTTAATCTGTAGGCACCTAATGATAAGTGCGCTTTTTCTCTGCCCTCTTTGCTGGCTCTCTTGACATACTTGCAGGTACGGGTGGCCCAAAAGCTCGAAGCTCAAGACGCCATGTTTTGGAAGCAAGTAGATACTCCTGTGACCTCATCTGTAGCGCACGTGCTGCATCTTTTCCCGCTCCGCTGGTTGAACTGACTTCGACGGACAACTGGGACGATTGTTAGGCACCAACAATGGTCATTAAAGGTTCGTACGTTGCAAGTAGTCAATAGCCATCCCTTTCCCCTTTTACTTAAACTCCTTAAAATTCCATTTCTTTAAACTTTAACTCCTTCCTCCATCAAGCAATCCTCCCTTGTTCGAGTCCTGCCTGCATCCCATATCTCGCCATTTACGTGCCTTGAATTCAAGTAAAGATCCCACCCCAACCATCAATTATCCCTCCCCAGTGCAATTTAAGGGCTATTTAGGTTAAGCAATATCAGTGTTAATTTTCTCTTTGTGTGAGTGCGATCACATGTTCATTGTTAGAGCCTACGCTGCTACGATTCCCAGATTGTCGACAGTCAATAACCTTGTGGGAAAATGGACTGAAGACGAGCCGGAACAATGGCTCGAAGAGATCAAATTCCTCTTCGAGACCTATGACGTCAGCCTGGCTGAGAGGGCCTTACTGCTTACCAAGCACCTAGACAGGAAGGCTAAGGCTGCTCACCGAGCCCTGGAAAGAGATCATCGAGGGGACATGGCTGCCGTCCGTGAGGCCACCGCTAAGGCGTATGAAATCACCCCTGAGAGGTGGAGACAAAGATTCAGAGGTATGGCTAAGAATGTCGGCTGGTCCTGGACAGAATGGGCCTGTCACAAGACCCAAGCTGGGACCCGCTGGTTAGAGTCTATGCAGTGCGACACCTTTGAGGATTTGTTCAACCGGACCATGCTGGAGGACCTCTTCCAGTGTGCGCCCAGGCCTCTGGCTGTGTATCATAATGATAAGCAGCCAGCCACCCTCAAGTAAGCCTTCCGCTTAGCTGATGCCTTGGAGACATACAATCCTTCCCATGGCACCTTGCAGCACAAAATAGTGCCACCCGGACACCTCTCGGGCCTAAATCGCTCACAGAACGTCCCGCCTAACAAACCTCCGTGCCCCATCTGTAAACGGTATGGCCATGCCGAAGCAGATTGCTGCTATAAAGATAGTAATCAGCAGGGCAACAACTCTCGGCAGCCTACCAGCAACCGTCAGTCCTCATCGCCGCCTAATTCAACACTGTCTTCCCAGCACACCGTCACTGCCGGGAAATGAACATATCACCGAGACTCTGGAGCTTCAGGACACTCTTCTGCTGGGTATCCTGCATGCCCAAAACATGTGGTCACGCCCAGGCACATGAACATGATTAGTGCCACTGCCTCCTTAGCTGAGCCGCCGGAGAGAACTCACCCTGAGAGGGTCTGGACACAGTCTGTCTCAGTGGCTTCTCTGGATGGTTCCAGCCTCCCAGTGCACCTGCCAACTACTGCTGACACTGGCTCAGACATCAGTCTGATCGATCGGGCTCAAGTGCCAGCCAGTGCCAAGGTAGAGGAGCACACCAAGTGGACCGTGACCTGGGTGGGAGAACAGTCCCTGACCGTCCCCACAGTTGAGCTCAGGGTGATTACCCCTTGGAGCGACAAGGTGCATCGTCTTGGCGTTGTCAAGCGAAGTAGGCACGGAGTGGAGTTCCTGCTTTGTCAAGACATCCTCTGGGGATGTCCCACCCCCACACCCCTCTGTTGCCTGACTGCTTCCACCAGCACATCCAGCGCCACGTCTTCGGATAGGGACACAGCCTTTGTGACAGCTGTGCCACCCTAGCCGAACCTTTCAGTCACATAAAAGCGACAGAACCTGAGCCACCACATCCACATTCCAGGCCTTTAGTCCGCGGGTCTTGCGAGACTGCCACCAACGCTGCAAACTCCTCCTCCGTTTGAAGGGATCTCACCAATACCGCTGCAGGACCTGCAATGTAAGGGGTCACTCCGAGAGATGGTCCAAGTGCCCCAGTAGGCTAGCCGCAGTGGCCAACTCCACCGAACCAAGAGTCCCAATCCTCTCACCAAGACAGGAATCGCTGTCCAAAGTCATGCCAGGGACTCCGAGGGGTCTTGATCCCCCGGGCCCCCTTTCAGCTTTGTCTGACACCAATACGCTGCCAGTGCCACTTGCAAGTATTGGTCAGTGCCAAGCTCCACCCATCTTGGCTGGATGCTCCCTGCCAAACATACTTCCCAAGCCTGGCCCTGAGTTAGTGCCAGTGCCGGACCCCGAACATGACTCGGATCCTTCTACGGGAGATCCACCAAATCTCACAACTGTGATCATCGCACAGTGCGAACCTCCGACCCCTGATGTTTCTTCTTTCCACACTCTTCCACCTGCTGAGGATGACCCTCTGGCAGGCCTGGACATTACCTCATTTCTGGTCGACCAGGAACTGTCCGGCCAGGACGCAGAAAAATAGAATTGGTTCTCTTCCCACGACGGTTGTGGCAGCAGCCGAGTACAATCCAGCCCAGTTTTCCTGGGGCTGCCCCTGATCTTGCTCCTGACGGCACTCCTGGCCGTTCTTCAGAGTCAGTATCCTCATCACCCTCTAGGAATGGCCTAGCCAGACCCTGGAGGCCCCCGAAGAAGAGGAAGGGGTGGAAGAAATTCACTTAGTGAGTCAGAGCCATAAGCTCTCTTGGCACTTGTACCCGTTGGCACAGTGCCGCTTCCATCTCAGAGCGATCCTGGCACCTGCCCAGAGAGGGTAGTCTGTGTGACCTCTGAGCTCATAGCATTAACCATTAACCACTTAGGCCTTTGTACTACTAACCCTTTTCCAACTAACCTCCTTCCAACCCAATCTAGACTCAAACTGATATTACTTAATCATACATTGTGAATTACCCTTCAGGTTCGTCATGTTTCAATTTGTTGAGTGTTAATCGTATTCCGTAGTGATATTTCATAACTCAGTGTGTGCCATTCGTTAGTGCCAGCTCGTTCAGGCCAGAGTCATGGGGATAGTAGGTTAGGTTAGGTTAGGTGTTACAGTGTGCATTTGTCTAGGCGTAGGTTTCTCCCGTCATCCTAGCCAGTTAGTAGCCGTATCCATACCCTTAGGTAGGTTAGGCATGTAAATTAGCCAATTGAGAATCTCTCTTAGCAGTTAGGTAGGTTCCTTTAGATGTGCAGAGCCACAGTCCCCCTTATGTAGGGTCACGGGCCAGTCGGGAGTAATTAGCTAAGACCCTCACACCCGAAAGGGTGTGAAGGGCCTTTTTTAAGGGGGGACCTGTCAAGGATATACATCCCTCCCTCCTGTAAATTTCAGTACCTTATTTAATTTTGAAATAATCTGCTATTCATTTGACTATCGGGTCAGGGAAATTGGCGGGCATCGGACAGAACCGAGCCTATTTGAACCAGATAGTAGCTGTTAGCACCCGCGAGGAGATAGGCCTCCTTAACCCCCCCAAATCGTATGATCCAGAGAACAATGAAAACCCCCTTTTCCACCCCCATCACGCGATGGGGAGGCATGTAGGTATGGGGGAGGTCAAAAAGGCCATTTAGCGCTAGGGACCAGGTAGGATTTTAATCTGTAGGCACCTAATGATAAGTGCGCTTTTTCTCTGCCCTCTTTGCTGGCTCTCTTGACATACTTGCAGGTACGGGTTGCCCAAAAGCTCGAAGCTCAAGACGCCATGTTTTGGAAGCAAGCAGATACTCCTGTGACCTCCTCTGTAACGCATGTGCTGCATTTTTTCCAGCTCCACTGGTTGAACTGACTTCGACGGACAACTGGAACGATTGTTAGGTGCCAACAGTGGTCATAAAAGGTTCGTACATTGCAAGTAGTAAATAGCCATCCCTTTCCCCTTATACTTAAACTCCTTAAAATTCCATTTCTTTAAACTTTAACTCCTTCCTCCACCAAGCAATCCTCCTTTGTTCGAATCCTGCCTGCATCCCATATCTCGCCATTTACGTGCCTTGAATTCAAGTAAAGATCCCGTGATAACCATCAGTTATCCCTCCCCCAGTGCAATTTAAGGGCTATTTAGGTTAAGCAATATCAGTGTTAATTTTCTCTTTGTGTGAGTGCAATCACGTGTTCATTGTTAGAGCCTATGCTGCTACAATTCCCAGATTGTGCCTACGTGATTTCATTATAATTATCATATGGGCTACGTAGTGTCTAACATTTAAGTGTAGAGTATCCCCATTTATAAGGGAATTCAATTTCCTTCAGTGTGTACCGTTGTTCCTAACCTAGAACGTCTCTTTCAGGAGAGACACGCAGACCGATCGCAATCCATGCTTCAGTATCTCGTCTGCCACCCCAAAATCCTGAAAATTCCTGGTCGCAATCATTACCAAATTCCGTTGTGGCCCGAAAATGTTCATATGAATTATTCTCCCATCCTGGAGTTCCATCATTTGCATTATCTGAGACTATTTCGTGTAAACAGGGCAAGACTAAATGTTATTATTATCATTGGACTGATTGTATTGCACATTGGCCCCGTTTTTAATCAACTTGCTTGTTACCGATCATTGCATTATTATTCCATGTGTCCTATCAATGAGTCTGCCCCTTAGTTATCATGTTGTTTAGTTGTCTCAGTGTTTACTTGCTAAGTCTCTGTAAATAAATCCCTGTAAATTTGTAAAAGAATTCTAATTCCCATATGGCGACCTCCCTCATTCAATTGTAAATCCAGGAAAATCTAAGGTACGTTTTCAAATAACTTTTCCTTTTGCTCATAAGCTGGGCTTTCTTGGTTTCGTGGCAGCATCAAAATAACCCTTGTTTCAATTTCTCACCAACCAAGACCGTCCAGTTTATGACTATATATATATATATATATATATATATATATATATATATATATATATATATATATATATATATATATATATATATATATATATATATATATATATATATATATATATATATATATATATATATATATATATATATATATATATATATATATATATATATATATATATATATATATATATATATATATATATATATATATATATATATATATCTATATGTATAGATATAGATATATAGATATATTGGATATACAGTATACACACACATACAGTATATACGCACATTGTGTAAGTGATGTGAGTTCTTTTCCTCATCCCAGGTAATAAAGCTTTGTGCTGAAATTATTCATACCTGTTTTGGTTATTGTTCTCACTTTCCGGGTGCTTCATCTTTTACCTTTATCCTCAGGACTAAGTCAGAGCACTTAATTTGATCAGTGACGTCACTCCTAACCATTGCTTTTACTAGTGGCCAGGAGGGAAAGAACCCCCGGCGCCCCACCTGTCCTTTGAGTGAGAGGCGGCCTGGAGAACTCAGAAGGAAAACCTTTCTAGCATGCCTTAGTGTTGTTGGTGATCTGAGAAGTATAGTTTTTAAAACTAGCGAAGGAAGCCTTAGAGATAAGTGCAAAGTGGAGTTTTTCAAACCATTTGAATAACCATAGTTAGCGTTTTGTGAAAGAACATGTGGCAGAGAGGCAGAGGGAGCAGTAACCCTAATGAAACAGCGATCGTATAATTGTGGGGTTGAGGTGAAAAATTTTGCGGGAATCGTTCAAAGGATTTAAAGTAAAAAAAAAATAAAATGAAAAGAAGAAAGGATGAACGATCATGAAGATCCGGAACGTTTTTGGCAGTGAAAAAGATGACATCTTTCTGAGTACCTCTGAGCCATTACTTATGGTAATTTGATCATTTAATTGGCAAACGACCAAGAAAAACTCACAGGTTAAATTTAATGGCCGTATTTTAAGCTAACAAAAACGAGAACAGAAAATTTCTGACACTTGATTAACATTCTTAAGAGCATCTAAAATATTAAGTCATGAAGAATAGCTCATGATGAGAAAAATTCTTTAGCTTCGGCAATATTTTTATTGTTTTGAATTAACCTGTGTGATTTCCCTTGGTACTGCCATTTCTCTTCTCCAAATGGACGATATAAAGAAAATCATCCAGTAAAATGCAATACTCTAGTACAAGCAACAGTTTGTATCTCTCTCTCTCTCTCTCTCTCTCTCTCTCTCTCTCTCTCTCTCTCTCTCTCTCTCTCTCTCTCTCAGGATTCGTAATACGAAAACTATATGCTTTCTTCATGTTCCGTTGGTCTTTAGTGTCAGCGCCATCAACAGCGCCCCGCATAACTGGTGCCGTAAATTTCTAAGGGTGGCACCTTTTGCCATTTCTTAACAGGATTCGTATGATTACTGGCACTAGAGTCGTTTTTTCCTTGACAGGTAATGCCTCGGATGGTAGGAATTACCGCCCTGGGCCTGCCTGTAATGATCTCCGGGAGGTGTGTTGTTATTGTTATTGTTATGGAAGGTGTTGTATCTTTTTAGGAGGTTTTTGGGGGAGCGCCCCCTGTGGATGAAGCGTGAGGGAAATTCTCGCCGAGATGAAAGTAGAAGGAAGGAATTGGTCTAGTTTTAAGGTAGCAACTATGCACTCGTATGAAGGTTTGATCAAACGCTAAAAGTAAGAATAGGTTGGGTTTATGCCACAAAATAGGTGATATATATATATATATATATATATATATATATATATATATATATATGTGTGTGTGTGTGTGTGTGTGTGTGTGTGTGTGTGTATGTGTAACGTGTAAGACAAGGAGGATGTCATGGAAAACTGAAGACGAGACAGTCAGAATTTATATCCAGTGTTAATTTTTACTTGTGAAACATCTATGCATAATCATCACGGTCTATGGTAATTCAAGTATATATATATATATATATATATATATATATATATATATATATATATATATATATATATATATATATATATATATAGATATATATATATATATATATATATATATATATATATATATATATATATATATATATATATATATATATATATATTATATAAATATATATATATTTATATGTGTGTATTATTATATATATATATATATATATATATATATATATATATATATATATATATATATATATATATATATATATATATATATATATATATATATATATATATATATAGGAAAAGAGACAGAGAGAGGGCGTTAATACAAAACGCTAGTGAAGGCCATGCAGCAGAAATAAAATAGTCTGGATATGGTAAATATTCAGCTCCCTTAGTTAATGGCTGACATCTTTGGAAGGTTTATAGGTCTGAAGGATATAAGGCATCCGATTAGATGACTCTAGGAAGAGAAGGCTACGTAATATATATATAAGTAATGAAATTGCCGTTTGTGGTGCGAGAAAGCTTGCAGACTGGCTGTTCGGGTATGGACGCTCATCTCTGGTTTTTACTTGCCGTACGAAGGTTAACTTTCGGTATAGTGTCGCCGTTAATAACCTTTCCCGCTTAAGACTCATTAATGATAATGGTGTTTTATATATATATATATATATATATATATATATATATATATATATATATATATATATATATATATATATATATATATATATATATATATATATATATGTGAAATTTTTATCACACCGTGATTTATGTGCAACAAGAAGCTACAAATGTCGCTTAATATCAAATTCACGCTACCTCGGGAATGTCCCTTATGGATTGGAACTATCATCTTATAAATCTCTTCGGGATATTTATAAGTGATAAATGGATTGGTACCAATCCAGTTATCACTTATATATTCCCTTCGGTGATAATTATATATCGGGGATATTCCTAGGTAGCGTGAATTTGATATTGCTTGATATATTATATATTGGTAGCTTTGAGATATATATATATATATATATATATATATATATATATATATATATATATATATATATATATATATAATGTTCATTCTGAATTGGTGATCAAAGCAATGCACTATGAAAAAATATGTATGACAGAGAGAGAGAGAGAGAGAGAGAGAGAGAGAGAGAGAGAGAGAGAGAGAGAGAGAGAGAAAGAGACTATTGTAGGTTTTGTTATCTGAAATATCACTGAGCAAGAGGGAAGAAAGTTTTTATTCAAAATGTTGATCATATTCTTCCGAAAATGAAAAGCTCGTGGTTTTTAACACGGAAGAATTAGTGAAAAATGTGCATCTTTCTTAAATATTAGAACTACAGCTAGTTGCTGCCCCCCCCCCCCTTGCAAAAGCGAATAAAAGGAGGTGGGTGGTTTTCTTTTGAATATTATCATATATTGGAATAATAGAGCTCTCTCTCACTGTTTTTACTTTCTTGTTGATTCAGACAAGATTGATATTAACAAGAACTAGAAAAAAAAGGAAGACCGACAAACCACTTATTTAGAATCACGTCACTTCTTATTTTTTGGTTATTTTGAGGCGGGAAATTGAATAATTGAACCGAATTTAGAAATATGAGATTGTTAAAAGTTCTTCAGGGGTGTTTTGTGCGATCTGATTATTTACTAATGCCTTCCCAGTTTTCATTAAATTTTTTTAGTGCAATCGTATTTAGTCAAAGAGAAATAGCATATTTATATGTAGTAGAATAATGTTGCATAGAATAAATGGAGTTTGTTTTGACACGTATGTGACCTATGCTTTCATATATGGAGGAATCCCCACTTTCCTAACTTCGGCTTGAATCGTTTCTAAAAAAAAATCCTAACACTACCTGGGTCACATGGTGTGACCTGATGCGACCTATCTTGGCCACTGTCTTCGCAGCCGTGCTGGCGTTCGCACATTTCCGAGTCGTCTCTCTCGTTGTTGTGTTCATACTGTTTTCTTTTTCTAGTCTTTGTGATTGGGAGTACATACCCCCCTGCCTAGCAACCTGTCTGACCTTGTGTGCCACATTTAGTGATACTATTTTCAAGCCTGTAGTTAATATAATTGTTTCTGTGGGTTGTGCATGGGTCTTTGTCCTTGGGTGGAGGACAAAGGGGTGATGGAGCGAGTTTATCCCATGTGCGTCCTCCTCTCTGAGCTAAGATAACAGTGCACAGGTTAGTGTTGTTTCTCTTTGAAGGGTGATCCCAACCCAGGCCGTAGTGCCTTCATAACATAGTGAAAAGCTTTTTGTGTCGTTTTGTGAGATCTTTCTGGGTTCGGGGAACATTTTTCAGTGCCCACGAGATTGCACGTTTGTGTTTTCCGGGCACCCTAGCGTTAGTGTGCTTTATCTTCCTTTCTCTCTTCCTGCAGTGAAGGAAGAGAAAGGGAAACCTGAAGTGTGGCGTTGTGCAGGCAATGACAAGTCCTGTAGTAAATTCATGTCGCCAATAGGTGTTGAACCCCATTTGGTGTGTATCTCTTGCAGGGGTCAGGAATGTTCTTGTGGGGTCCCATGCGGAGAGTGCTCAACATGGTCGTCACCCCAGTTGGGAAAGTATGAAAAAAGACAGAGGAAGAAGACCACCCCTATCTCCAGAGAACCTTTCCTGTTCCTTCTCTCTTCACCATCATCATTGGCACTACAAGCTCTTTCTCCATTATCCATAACTCCTGGTCTGCTGGTAAGAAGAAACCTGACAGGGGTTGGCAAGTTCTTTGTTAAGTCCTCAAGGAACAAATCTGGGATGGTGGCGTGACGGAGTTGAGGGAACCGAGCTGGAGTACAGGAAAGAACAGACTGGAGTCACCATACAGCCCTTCCCAGCCGATCGGTGACCAGAGAGTGGAAGAATGGGACCGCCATTCACATGGCCAGGTGAAATGGAGAATCCCCTCTACGGAGTCAAACCTCTCCTCCAAACCTTCTCCAGTGCATTGAGATATACACTGCCCAGGGCTGCCATCCAGCAGAAGTAGCTCTTCACCACAAAGGAGGAGCTGGTCCCACTACTTCGCTGGATTGGAATGGGAACACCGACATCATCAAAGGAGTGGTTCTTCGCAGTAATCGCCCAGGGGGGAGTTCCCCATCTCGTTTCAGAAGCAGGTCACAGCGTGTACCTCCTCGAGGCAGGAGTAGGACAGAGCGGAGCTGGACAGAAAGGAGCAGGATGAAGCCGAGCAGGATGGAGCAGAGCGGCACACCTCCTAACACCACTCCCAACACCAATCACCGAGATGGTGAATCGACGAGAAGTAAGGAAAATGTCACCTCGCTGGTTCATGAGGCAGGTCCCGGGAACAGCGCTACTCCAAGGCAGGCACAGGGGGACATCTATGATAACGGCACTGTGCCAAGTTGGCACTCATATAATAATAACTAATGGCGATGGCATATCATATTTTAAATGTATCATGCTGTGGTATGCATGAAAGTCATAGGACTTATACAGTTGGAATATCTGTCAATGGCACTCTGCATTGGCAGGGGGGTTAAGATTAAATGGGGCCTTGGTAAGGCATAAAATAAATGTAACAATCAAAAGTAAGGAAAGGAAGTGCTAAAAGAAAAGAATAAGGGATAGAGTTATAAGGAAGATAAAT
This sequence comes from Macrobrachium rosenbergii, assembly GCF_040412425.1. NCBI lineage: Eukaryota > Metazoa > Arthropoda > Malacostraca > Decapoda > Palaemonidae > Macrobrachium > Macrobrachium rosenbergii. Next base: position 59,054,573 of record NC_089763.1, read on the forward strand.
AGGTGAGGACCCTGACATCCTCTTCTGGATAGAGGTGCCAAAGTCTTTGTAGGGAAAAGGGATGGCACTGTGCCAGTTTGGCACGGCTGCCAGGAGAGCTCGGGGGCTCTCTGTAAGCTACCTGGAATTATCCACGCCCATGATATTTCCTCAACGGATCTCTCTTACTTTGATGGTTTGTCTTGGTCGGGGAATCAGTGGAACCAAGCTCAGGGAGGGTATTTGAGTGCCACCTGTGTCAGCTTCTTTGATGGCTGACACAGGGGCCTTCTTTGCAAGCTCAACCACGATCCGTTGCAGTTCCTTGAGTTCATTGGCCATTTGAGACATGGCAGAATCCTTACTCACTATTGTGTCTGCGGTGGACTGAGACAGAGAGGAAGCGGTCATGGGGGGCATGAGAGGCTCGCAGGTAAGAGTGACCAGCTCAGGCACGGGTTGCGAGACTGCACCTTTGGGTGAGCTTCTGCTGTGGTCAGGAGTCTCTTACCAGCATTGGTAGCCGAAGCATTGGTAGCCGAGCCAAGCCGGGCGAAGAGAGGAGGCCCAGACTGGGATCTCTGGGAAGGAGATCAGGGACGTGCTCTGGCACTGACACAGGCAGGGCCAGGTACTAATATGGATTTGGAAATTGCTCGTCGTTCAGGACGGACGGAGCGTGGCACTGCTCAGTGCACCCAAGTGACACTGGCAGAGATTGTGAATCAAGCGTGAGATCTCATGGAGGGGGATCTATTTGGGGCCCTGGCACTGGCGCTGGGGAAGGGCCGGGCACCTTAATGAGATCTAGAATCGATCTTGATCGGGGGGCAGCCACTGCACATTGCACTCAGGTGGCACTGGCAGTGGAACGAATGCAGGCATTTGAGGCTTACTCGTGCCTAATGAATGATTTTGGGGATTTGGACTCCTGGATTGTTGTAACTTAGATGGGGGCTGGAGGTCCTGTCCCAGGAGGATGTCATAACCTCCAGGAATGTGTTTAGCTACTGCAAGGTCGCAGACTTCAGATCTGTGAAGTCTCGTGGTGCTCAACTTGACAGTGGGAAGTATCATCTTAAAGTAATTGATACCTTCAATCTTGACAAGTTTGTGTCTGTTAATGGTACCTCCATGAGGAACTTCGTCTTCCCTTATGAGGGACATTTGTGCACCAGAATCATGAAATTCCTTGACCTGGCTGGCGGGGCACCTACCTAGGGGAGTTGCCACATATATGGGACCCTGGGTTGGAGGACCTAAGGATGTTGGGTCGGTGACTGCCAAGGCAAGGGCGGGCGTACTTTATTTATTATTATTAGGGCATTTTGCCCATTGGGCAGAGTGCCCATAGACTTTGCAAGCCGGGCTATAATCTTTACCTGGCACTATCCCATCAGAGGGAGCAGACCCTTTACCCTTCGTCCACGACCCATTTGAGAACGTAGAGGGGTCTTCTGGCTGATTCTCAGCCTTCAAGTGGCACTGTTCAGTGGGGTGCCTGTTCTCTTACAGTACCCACACATGGGTATCTTATGGGGGTGCCCATTCTTGTAAGCTTGCTGGGAGTTGGTTGAAGCAGGTGAGGAGGGTTATAATTTTCGTCCATGGGAACTAAGATGGGTATGATGTGTATCCCATATGTCAACCCAACATCAGCACTCAACCACTGTCTTAGACGCCTTATCGCATAGGTGATTGGCAAGAGCTGGTGGGGCATAAAATAAGAAGTCCACAAGCTGAAAGAGTTCAGGGACATCCTCCACACTAGTAGCATTGAGAGATTCTAGCCATCGTTTTAGGGCCTGGGTCTTTTTGAAGATCCACTCAACCTGGTTTGGCCTGATTCCTTGGGTGCATTTCTCCACCTTTTCCTCCAGTGGTCAGGAGTTATTTCAAAAGCTTTTATAATGGCTTGGTGGACAAGGGCAAGATTTCTTTGATCCTCTTTGATCCTTGTAGGGGAGAGCATTGAAAGCAATGGCTTCCTTCCCTTCAAGGTGCTCTCCCAAGATCAGAGACACTTCTTCAGTAGAGGGCTGATAGGTCGTCAGGACCTTTTCAATATGGCCGAGCCAGGCTTCAGGCTCGACTTCGTCCCATTTTCTTAAGAGGGTGCCTACACTGCTGAGGGTTGAGTGAGGAGAGGGTGTTGGTGTGTTGTGCATGTCGTGAGCTGCCATTGCAAGCTGATGAGCTCTTTCTGCCTCTCCTGCCTTTCTTTCTCCTTCTCCTGTCTTTCTGCCTCTTCTCGTTTCTCCTGGGCTATTCTTTCCTTCTCCTTCTCCTACCTTTCTTTCTCTTTCTCCTGCCTTTCTGCCTGTCTTTCCACCTTGGCATCATCTACTCTCTTTTGGACCCAATCACTCAGGGCTTGTCCTGACAGTCCCGTGTCCTTTCCAACGGACATTTAGAGCTTGAAGTCCTCATTTTGCTGGGCTCTGGATGTCGCGGACATCTTGAGATAACGCTTATATGGGTGTGACCCGTTAGAAGTCAATATGTCTGAAAAGGCTCAGGGCTGTTCGAGTGAACAGGTTCAGTATGTCTGAAGAGACTTGATATTGTTTGAAATGAACAGATTCTGGGTGCCTGAGTAGACAAGTGGTCTGAAAAGACTCAGTTGTCTGGAAAGACTTAAATTTCCGGGTGTGTGAAAAGACTCAGTCGTTCGTAATGAATGAAAATTATTATGTCTGAATAAGACTTAAATTTCAGGGTGTCTGAAAATACTCAATTGCTCGAAGTGAACGAAAATTAGTATGCCTGAATAAGACAAATACACCCTGAAAAGACTCAATAGTTCGAAATGTATGAAAATTAGTATGTCTGAATAAGACAAACTTCAGGGTGTCTGAAAAGACTGAGTTGTTTGGAATGAACAAAAATTAGTATGTCTGAATGAGACAAATATCGTGGTGTCTGAAACGACTCAATTTTTCGTAGTGAACGCAAGTCAATATATCTGAATAAGACTCGGATTTCATGGTGTCTAGAAGAATCTGTTGTTCGTAAGACTCAGTGGTTCGTAATGAATGAAAATTATTATGTCTAAATAAGACTCAAATTTCAGGGTGTCTGAGAGACTCAGGGGTTCTTAATGAGCGAAAATTTAGCCCAAGCTAACGTAAGACTTTGTGTATATTTTTATTTTGTGGAGAGATGCTGCAGGACTAATAAAAAAGGCTTACGGGGTTATACACTTATGGTGTGTAAAGGAAATTTTCCTTGCACTGCCAAATAATTTAAATGTGGAGTTATGAAAACAATACAATGATCCTATCGAATATTAAAATCTCCAAAGCACGAAAGTAAAACGAAAGTGCTTAATCTTAACATGCATGGGGCAGTCCGGACTGCCGAGAGGTTATGCATTGGAAAGGAAGAAATAACAATTGTTATTCTCTATTATCAAAACAAATCTTAGCTAGCATGTGACTAATAATAGTACTCTAATGTTTACTTCTGGTCTCGTGACCTCTGCTGTCAATGAATGAGTCAGGTTGGTTTGGGAGAGGAACTCTTGACCACTTTTCTGGGGTTTGCCTGGGCACCCTTTTTCCCATCGATACTAGCACGGACCTTTTTGATTTTGTTATTAATGTGTGGTATTTATTCCTTCCCAGATGTTTCAATTGGAGCCATGATTAGTCATGCATACACACAGGCATGCATATAACGTAACCATTATGGGAAGTGGTTATTTCAAGGAACTGTGACAAAAAGACACTAAATGCATTGGAGACAAATTATTATTACTAGGGAGTTGAAATGGGGAAGAATCCCATTTATAATTTTGCTGTTTGCTAAGTTTGTTTTTGGGGAAGATATTCATTTTTCATGTGCATTCTTTTGTTCTTTTAGCAAGTTTAGTATTTACCATGTTTTCAACTTGTTATTATGTTAGCTTCACTGAATAAATTATTTTTGTACACAGGATTTAATTTCCACACGATAGTTTAGGGTATTTTGAGAGAGAGACATGGATCGAGAGAGAGATGGCGTGAAATAGAGAGAGAGAGAGAGAGAGAGAGAGAGAGAGAGAGAGAGAGAGAGAGAGAGAGAGAGAGAGAGAGATAACGAAGGCCGATGCGGTCAGCTACCAGCATGTGCAACTTTCTGAAGGTAGGTAAAAAAACAATGTTGTATGGTTTTCCTCAACATTATAATATTATATATATATATATATATATATATATATATATATATATATATATATATATATATATATATATATATATATATATATATATATACATATATATATATATATATACACATATATATATACTATATATATATACACATATATATATACATATATATATATATATACATATATATATATATATATATACATATATATATATATATATATATATATATATATATATATATATATATATATATATATATATATATATATATATATATATAATTGAATGTATTTAGTCCAAAATTGAAAAAAACTGACATTTTGTTGGGAAAAATTATTCTGGGCCTGATTGGGTTTGTAGGAAGAGAATTTTTTGGTTGTGCTAGGTAATTTATATGCAGAGGTAGGGGACAGAAAGTGATTATGAGGTTGGAATGTATGTAGTTGTTAGTACATATTACAGTGTGTTTGGAAAGGAACCTGAATGATGGAATTGCTTGGGGTATGAATAATGTTAACCTTATGTATAGTATGGAAAGACAAAGTGGTAAGGAAAAATTTATTTGATTTTGTGTCAGTACACAGTAGATAGAAGAGCCAGATAATGGAGTTAGTGTAATATGGGTGGCTAAAAGTATATTCAGTTATTATAGAAATAGATAAGATAGAATATTAATTTTTATGGAAGGGGTGGAAATGCTATTGTAACTGTAGTCAATCCTCTAAGTTTAAAAATAAGAAAAAGGTAAAAAAAAAAAAAACAAGAAGTGTGTGAACTTTCAGGATGTGGTCATACTATATATAGGATATGTTTGTAAATTTGAGATGACGGGAAGATGGGAAAAAACCGGAAGTATTATAAGAGGAACAGTGAAGGAGAAGAAACAAATGCAAGCATGACTGAAGAGAAGATAAAGCCCGACTTCGGCCCTTTATAACTCTAGAAATATTCAACCAACTGGGATGAAAATCTGGCTTTAGAGGTTTCCCACTAAGGTCTCTAATGGTGCCAAATTTCATCGAAATCCGTTGAGCTATTTTGGAGATCCAGATATCGATTTTTGTCTTTCAAGGGATGCGATAGGGGGTGGGTGGGTGAGGAACGTAACATGTCTGTGGAGCAATAATGGTAAAAGATGCAACCGTAATACTTAATTTTTCTGAAAGCTCGTATTCTGGAGGGGTGCCTTTTGGGGTTTGTTTTTTTGAAATAATTAAATTTTAAAGTTACAGTATGCCATTCAAATTAGCCACCAAAATTCAAATTTCCTAATGCTTAGGTATGGACTGCTCACAACATTAGAAGAGATGTCGTTTTCTTAATGTGTGTGAATAGCAAGTGGTGTTAGGAGGAGTGAGCTGACTTACTATCTTAATTACAAATTATCACACATTATACATTTACATACACGGTTTTAGTTTTCGTGATTGTTGACGAACCCTAAAGAAAGAGCCTCAGTAGTTAGAATGTTTTTCTTACACACACACGTGTGTATGTGTGTGTATAATATATATATATATATATATATATATATATATATATATATATATATATATATATATATATATATATTATATATATATATATATATATATATATATATATATATATATATATATATGTAATTCTAGCCACAATGCCCTCTAACTATATATATATATATATATATATATATATATATATATATATATATATATATATATATATATATATATATATATATATATATATATATATATATATATATATATATATATATATATATATATATATATATATATATATATATGTATGTATGTAATTCTTAGCCACAATGCCCTCTTAACTTCTCGAAAGTGACCAGTAGATTCTACATTATATATATATATATATATATATATATATATATATATATATATATATATATATATATATGTATATATATAAACTCTGTAACGTGATAAATTATGAGGAAAGCGAAAAGTAAAAGTATAAGTCTTTTGCCAATCAGTATAGAAAGTGAGTGCCATCATCATACACATATTGAATAGGCTTCAGTTTGGACGAACCACCGCTGGTGATGTGGAAATTATGCAAGGGTGCCTGGTTCCAGGACCACCCAACACTGACTCGGTCCAGGTTTTTGTTGAACATTGCTCTAGTCTCCGCAAGTGTAATAGCAAACATTGGAATAAGTTCACCTGTATTATTCTCGACGACAAAGCAGAAAACAAATAAAAAAACAAGAAAAATGTTACCCACCAAAAAGGGTTGCGTTTATATGTCCAAGTTGTAATACTAGAAGTGCCAGTGTCTATCTCTTCACGCTCACTTTATACTGATTGAGAAAAGACTCCTACTTCTACTTTTTTCTTTCATCATAATTTATCAGGTTGCAGAGTTAACCCCCTCGACTGGGGACCACCTTGATTTGGTGGAGGGGGTGGGGGCTCCTGAACCCCCGGAATTTGTTCCTGGGTTTGAGTTCAAGAGCCTCATATATCATATATTTCATTGGGTTAATTTTGTGGAATTTTCCACTTTTGCTAAAATTTATTGGACCTGATATATTTAGAAAAGACATCATAGCTGGTATTGGGTTTATATCCAAAGCTAAATAGTGGGAACTGTGGTAGGACCATCAACTACCTGATAATGTTCAGACCTGAGAGGTATCAGATTGATAGCTCAAAGGCGGAACTATTCTTTAGGGGTGGGCCATGGATTCCAAGGGGGTCTGGTCCTGGGGATAGGACTCCCGGCATTCTATCCAGTTTGCCCATATTATGATAAGGGTGGAGATGATTGTATTTTTGTAATACTCTCAGTCCTAGCAAGCAGGTTTGCCTTACACTTGGGCTACTCTAATCATGTTGTACCATCCCCTGTGGGGTAGGGTAGGGATGCGGACATTTGGGAGTCAGTTCTTGCTTGTGCCATTGGTGGAAGAATAAACTCCATGAAAGGCCAATGATGTCTTTTTAAGGTTTTCAAGTTTAATTTTCCTTTTTTACTCGTATATACTTTAATCTTTATGACAAGTAAAAATAAAGATTCAAGTACCTCTGGGCTCTTTGATGGTACTGTCTCTGCACAGTTGATGACCGCTGGAACCTCCTCTGACAACCCTTGTTTGAAAAAATCCAAGAAACACTAGTGTAATTACACTGGAACCCTATGCTCCAGTACAGAACAAACCCAAAAGAAGTAAATATTGTCTTGGCCCAACCTTGACTCACTTCAACTCCCTCTTTGGGAGTGGAAGTTAGTGAAGGTTTCTAACTATGGAAGCTGACCCAAATATTTCAGCTTTAAAATTAGAAAATTATTTATTAAATAGGAATCCAACGGCAGAAATGTCGTTCAGACAAATAAATGAGAAGACTTGGCTTATAGAAGCCACAACAAAAAGTCAGTCCGAAGACTATTTGTCTTTGAAAAATATAGATAACATTAACATAAGAGTGGAAAAACACGATTCTATCTATAGCATTCAGGGTACCATTGTACTTCTTGAAAATAACAACAAACCAGTGAGAAGAAAATGCTATTAAACTTCCTCAAAAAGAGATACCCCCAGGGTCCAGAATTGTGAGGTCAACTCCCTCTTTGGGAGTGGAAGTTGGTCAAGGTTTCTAACCATGGAAGCTGACCAAAATATTTCAGCTTTAAAATTAGGAAATTATTTCTTAAATAGGAATCCAACGGCAGCAATGTCGTTCAGACAGATAAAGGAGAAGTCTTGGCTTATAGAAGCCACAACAAAAAGTCAGTCCGAAGATTATTTGTCTTTGAAAAATGTAGATAACATTAACATAAGAGTTGAAAAACACGATACTATCTATAGCATTCAGGGTACCATTGTACTTCCTGAAAATAACAACGAACCAATGAAGAGAAAATGCTGTTAGACTCGCTCAAAAAGAGATAACCCCAGGGTCCAGGATTGTTAGGTATATGTTGTACCAAATAAAAAATGCAATAAACAGATATTAAAAATAGCAAAAATAAAATTTGTGGGTCAAGATCTATCTCAAAAAATAAAAATTTTAGGCCGAAAGAGAGAGTTAAGACCCTGTGTTCCAAAACCACTACAGTGCCAAAATTTCAGTAAGTATGGACACGCAAAGAAAAATTTTACAAATGAACTGGTATGCGCTTATTGTGGATCTGCTGAACATACCGCACAGTGGATTGCAATGAACCAAAGTGTGTAAACTGTGGGCAGAATCATCGTGCAAGATCTAAAGAATGTATGTAATACATATACAACACGGAATTAAAAATGCTGCAAGAAAGAGCAGGCATGTCTATAAAAGAGGCTAAATTAGAATTGAAAGTGAGAGAAATTCAAGATCCTGCTAAGAAACTTACATATTCTTCAATAACAAGAACGAGTAATGAAACAAAAACACATACAAATAGAAGTAACAAAACGCAGCAAAATAATCCTTATGACACTAATGCATTACGGAAAAAACAAAAATGGCAAAGAATCAAGAAACAGGTACAAAGGATATGGATAACATTTTATCAAATTCATTTGAAATATTAATGCAGATAGGAGCACAAGAAGATATTACCACAGAAGTAGAAGAGGAAAGTTGTGATGGACCTGAAATGAAAGATAAAAAAAGACCCTTGGAGAGAACACAACCCAAAACGAAAAAACCAACTATTATTAGAGAAACATCGGTTAAACCAAAAACAAAGGATATTAAGAAAGAACACAAAGAAAAGCAAGCTAAGGTTATACTTTTATCTCCTAAAGTAAGACCTATGGATGCAGATATCCAAAACACCGAAGAAGTGGAAGAGAACCATAATCATAAGAATGATTATATCAAGGGGGAAGAGATTACTCCATCACCAATAATTGGTACAAAAAGAACAAAAGAAATGTGCATGATAACACATGTGGATATCATGATTGTTTCATTTAATTGTACAGTAATAACAAAAGATGGTTAACAATTATTTTAAGAGATTTTATGAAATATAGAAAAAAGCACCCATGAAAAAGTTTGCATGTACATTGAGTACTTAATATATTATAAAGAAAAACAAATGAATGTCGTTAGTCAATTATTAGAAAAAATCCAAGTTGATAATACAAAAAAAAAAGCAAAACTCGACCTCTTTAACATAATATTTTCAGTAGCTATATTATACAATGGAACGTAAATGGTCTACAGACCACAATACACCTACTATAGGAGAAATACAATGATTACTAAAAGAATATGAACCAATGATGTTATGTTTACAGCATGACAGCAAAACTGTGCCAACAATAGGTAAATACACCTGAGTATCTACAGCTAGAAAGGAAGCAGGAAATTTAGGTATAGCCATATATGTACATAAAAAAGTAGTTTATGACAAAGTACCTATAAACATTACTGACTTGCAAATATCAGGTATTAAAATCCGAATAAAAAACGATAATTATGTAATTTATAACTTATACAACCAACCCAATAAGAATTACGACATTGATAAACTTAAAGATAAACTTAACAATGCCAAAGAACCTACATTAATAGAAGACGATTTTAATGGTCACAACCCAATGTGGGACTATAGCTGTACAAACTCAAATAGAGCAGGAAGTAAAGTAGAAGAATTCATGGATTCAAATGATGTGTGCTGCATACATGATAACGAAATCAGCACATATTATTCAAAAACACATGGAACATTTTCCTCAGTAGACTTGACTCTTATGTGCCTCAAGTATGGTGGACAAGTTAGATTGGAATACAGTTGATGACTTGTACACCAGTGATTGTTTCCCAATATTAATTTCCTTCTTGCAAAACACTCCTGCAAAACATGTCCCTCATTATAACATTTATAAAGCAGATTGGGAGCAATATGAAATGCGCACTAGGAATATCCCAACATTTGAAAATTTAAAAGACCATAACGAAACAAATAAATGTCTTGTTGATTTCATTAAAAATGCTGCTGATAAAGCAATACCAAAATCAAAACTTCATCCAACAAAGCACAAAGTTCCACGGTGGTCTGATAACCTAACAGAATTAATAAATATAAAACACACAGGAGGGAGACGACTAGATAATTTAAATAAAAAGTTCAACAAAATGAATAAAACATTACTGATATTAGAAAGAAATTTATAAAAACTGACTTTATTATTATTAGAAATTGATACATTAAAACCTCTATATAACAAAATATCTGCAAAATTTAAAAAAGAAGTAATTCAAAGAAGAATCATTTCATGGAGGAAATATGTATCAGATATCTCTAATAATACCCCAAGCAAAAAATACGGGAAAAATTTAGGAAAATAAATGGTACCCATGTTAAACCACCCAGACATGCCATATTAAAAGATGGAAAAAGAACACTTGATCCAAAGAGATAAGTAATGTACTAGGAGAAAACTTAGCAAATGTAAGTAATGATAATGATTTAGATGAACACTTATGGACAAAGAAGAATAATGTAGAATTAATAAAATAAATTTTGAAACAATAGAAGATATATATTATAATAGAAAATTTAATGTGGAAGAGTTGGAATATGCTCTGTTGAACAGCTGCCACTTAACACCTTTAGCAAAGTCTTACTTATTACAGTTTTATAATCACTTCTGACTTCGAAATTTATTTCCTGATGAATGGCTTGAAGCTATAATTATTCCCATCCCCAAACCTGGAAAGGATCTCAGTAATGTAAACAATTACAGGCCAATTTCTTTGACAAGTTGCTTATGCAAATTACTAGAGAAAATGGTAAATGCTCAGCTAACATGGCACAGTGTAACAGATCTACATTGGATTCCTTATCTAACTTGGAAGACCATATACAAAGAGGATTTGATGAAAGCAAATTACTTTAGCTGTCTCTTTTTGACATTGAAAGGCATGTGATACTACAGGGAGATATGCATGAAAAGGCATGTGATACTACATGGAGATATGCAGTATTAAAAACGTTACATAAAAACAGCATCTGTGGACATTTACCCAGGTTTATCCAAAACTTTATGACAAATCTCACTTTTCAAATGAGAATTGATGATGTATTGTAAAGTATATTCCCACTTGAAAATGGTGTTCCACAAGGAAGCATCCTTAGTGACACACTGTTTACTTTAGCAAAAAATTATATCAGTAAAAATCTACCTATTGGAATTGTAAGTAACTTGTATGTGGATGATTTTCCCAAATATTATTCTGCATCTCGATTAAGAATGCAGAACGAATCATTAATAAAAGCATAATAAAAATAGATGAATGGGCCTCATCTGTAGGCTTTTAGATTTTCCATAGGTAAAACTCAAGCAATCATGTTTTATAAAAATAAAAAGTGGAAAAAGGGTGAAAAAATAGATTTAAAAATCAGAAACCTTAGAATACCAATTAGCCTGATAGCAAAATTTTTGGGATTAGTATTTGATACTCACTTGAACTGGAAAGCCCACATAACGTACATGAAATCAAAATGTAAAAGAACAGGAAATCTAATTAAAAAAACCATCGAACACTACTTGGGGAGCCGACAGACATACCCTTACTGTACTGTATAAAGTAAAAGTGCTGTCTATCATTGATTATGGAAGCAAAATATATGACTCGGCATCAGACGCAATGCTGAAAACGTTAGACCCAGTTCATAATGAAGGCCTTAGAATATGTTCAGGAGCCTGTAGATCATCACCAAAGTCATCTTTAGTAGTTGAATGTGGTGAACTACCCCCCCACCCTCTCTCTCTCTCTCTCTCTCTCTCTCTCTCTCTCTCTCTCTCTCTCTCTCTCTCTCTCTCTCTCTCTCTCCAGAGAGAGCTAGTAACAATGAAGAGTGCTCTGAGAATTCAGAGAAATAATTCTCCAGCTAAAAAATTATTTGGATTTAGAGATGTATTTATAAACAATCATCCACCTCCTTTCCCAGTTAGAGCTAGAAGATTGTTTGAGTCGCTGAATATAAATATACAATTACCTTTAGCAGTAAAATTACCTCCCCCTTGGACAATGAATAAAATGAGAATTTGTACACACTTAAAATATCAAAAAGTTATTCATATACTCCAGAACATCATAGACAACATACAGTAGAACATACAATCTAAAAAGGTCCACATTACGCTATGCACACCGCCCCGACAGATCTAAGTTACAGTACGGAGTGGGATATGCTCCAGTGTCCCATGATAATGCCTCAGTATATACATCTGAGTTACGTGCAATAGCATCAGCAATAAAAATAATTAAAGAAGCCTCATTTAATCATTTTGTTATTTATAGCGACTCCAGAAGCGCTATAGAAGTCATTCAGACTTACAATCCAAAAAATAATATTGTGCAGCAAAGTAAGTTTTCACTCCATAAGTTGTGCAATAATGGAAAAAATATTGAATTATGTTGGATCCCTGCCCCTTTAGGGATTAAAGGAAATGAAGAGGCTGATCAGACAGCTAAAGAAGCAGTCCACATAACAAGAGCAAATGAGATATATAGGAACAATCATTGTAAATAAATGGCAAAATATATGGAATGCAGAACCCGAAAATAATATATTTAAACAGATAAAATCCTGTGGTAGAAAATGGAGTTCATCATACCAGAGAGATAGACACGCGCAAGTATTTGTGACTCGTCTCCGAATAGGCCATACTCGTCATGACACATGGACACTTAATGAGCAGCCCACGTAGCCCTGCTCCCGAGTGCTCAGAGTGCAAGGTGATAATAGCGGTCAGGCATGTTGTGTGTGTGTGTCCACAGTATGACCAACAGCGACTGTCAACTTATGGAAATAAATCAATGAAGGAAATTTTGTCAGAATCTTCCGCATTTTCAATTGTTCCGATTTTGATGTTCATGAAGAGATGTAATTCAGTTGATAAAATATAAATATAAACAAATGATGAAAATACAAAAATCATTGGGTCATTTAATGAATTTTAAAAACAAAATTTCACAATATTACTTATTCAGACTTTATTTTTTGTGTATATATGGATGCTTGAGTAAATGTATTTATTGTGTCCATGTGTTACAGTGTGGAAGCGTGTGCCTTTGTGCAGTTTTTAGTTTAATTTTCACTCATTCGTCATCACACCGAATAAGCTATTCGGTTCCAGAGCTTGGCCTCAGGCCTAGACCTGGTGTTTTATTCTAATTCTTCAGGCCAGCCCTATGTGAGCTGAAAGTCAGCTCAGTAGTCTGGTTAAACTACTGTAATAATAACAATAATGCAGAGTAAAGCCTACGCCCTACCCATTCCTTTGTATCCCCTGACCTCCATACCTGTCTCTTGAGGCTGGGCTTTACTACCCCTTTAGTGATTTCATCATTTTTTTGCCTGTGATGTACTGAAGGGTAAATAGAAGTAAATACAGAGAGTAAATGCAGAGGAAGGTCAATGAGCAAATGGATTTCAGATGAAAAATGGGTTCATGAGTATGTCTTTTGAAGATTTGTCAAATGGGAAGGATAGAAAAGGACGTGAAATGAATCAAGATCCAAAACGTTGATGTGATGTGGTTAGTGTAAATGCGAGGACTCTTGTGGCAGTGACTATTAAGGATAGGAATTGAAAGGTGTGTAAGTTGTACCCGAAAAGAGTAATAATCTGTAGGATTGGTTGAAAGAACAATTTTCTGATGCTATAAGGGTAAAGCTGACTGTGAGCGTTATAGGGACATAATGTTATTGGTTTACCACTGCTGGCAGATGGTAGGATTTGATATAGACAAACAAAGTTGATCGGTAACAAAAGGAATAATTAATCAAGAGTGTGGGTTTAGGCAAGAAAATTGAGGGTAGGTAAATGAAAATAACTGTACTTGGCGCACTTGAACCGTGAAAATGCTGGTAATCGAACAGACAAAACATCAGTGTTAACGAAGTAAGTTATTAAACAGTTTTCTTGCTGAGCAATTGCAATTCACTTTTTTATGATGGAATGGAAGCATGTGTCGAATCATAGAGAAAGGACATCAAATGTAGGCGCAAAGTCGTTTGATAAGAGGAGGACTTGAGGCTAGTGAGCTCAAAACTGGAGGCTTCTATCTTTATGGCGTTATCCTTGCGAAAGGGAAAAAGAGGTGTTGCAGTGGGAAAACTTATATATTGTGTATATATATATATATATATATATATATATATATATATATATATATATATATATATATATATATATATATATATATATATGTATATATATATGTGTGTGTGTATATATGTGTGTGTGTGTGTGTGTACGTATGTATATGTGTATGTATGTATGTATGTATGGATGAATGAAGGAAGACACTCCATCTAGAACTGCATATAAAACCTTTTGTAGAAGAGAGCTAGAAGCCTTGCTAAAGTCCTTGCCCAAGGAAAGCAAATGGAAAGAGGAGAGCTCTTTCTCTCCTCAGCGAGAACAATGCTCAGATACCTGACTTGAATCCAGCTATTGTGAAGATTAAAGAACAGTCTCGAATAAAAGGGTATTTTAAATTTGAAACTGGGATTTCTTTCTTTTTCATTTTTCTCTTTTATTATGAAATTCCCAATTACTGCTGGGATTTTTAAAGCTGTGTTGTATGTGCCGATGTAGGTCGCCCCAAAAGCATTCTCCATCCCGTATGTTCTTGAGGCTGGAAGTAGAATTTTCATATTTTATCTCTCTCTCTCTCTCTCTCTCTCTCTCTCTCTCTCTCTCTCTCTCTCTCTCTCTCTCTCTCTCAACCGTATGTGGAATACAACAATACAGTTATGCACATTGTTTTATTGGTAGGTGTGAATTTTCATAAAATGGCTTAATAAAGAGATTAAGTAATCTAGAGTAAGGTAAAGGTTTGTGCAATGGAATTGTCATTGTTAAAGTATGTAATTATATTTTATGCCAAATCATATTTTCCTTTTATAATGAAAATTTTCTTTGTTTATCTCAGCATACTACTCTTTTGCTCATAAATTTTGAGAGGTTTTGTAATATTCGAGGCGTAGCTTGGTTCATCATCCATTTGCAGTTTCTTATTTCTCGGATGTACATTTTCTCAAAGCATCCAGTAATCATAGATATCATCGCCATTATCATCTGCGCTTTCACCTCCACAAATCTCCACCAAGCCTTCTTCCTCACAGCTCTTATTCAAGTAGCTGACACTATAACATACCATTCCTTCTGGGACACACACACACACACACACACACACACACACACACACACACATATATATATATATATATATATATATATATATATATATATATATATATATATATTATGTTTATATTTATATATATGTTTATGTTTATATTTATATACACATTACACACACACACACACACACACACACATATATATATATATATATATACACACACACATATATATATATATATATATATATATATATATATATATATATATATATATGTGTGTGTGTGTGTGTGTGTGTGTGTGTGTGTACACATGAATTTTAATCACATCACCGATACATTTTGTTATTCACAAATTAAGCTAAAAATGCCTTTTAATATCGAGTTCGCTCTGTTTCTGGAATATAACCGAAAGGGAATTATAGTTGATAAATGATACGGTACCCGGGGGGGCTTGAACGCTCGACAGTACGGATTGACGATTTTCAGTGACTTTGGTAACCATGCATGGGTTATGTTTTCATAGAAAACCTTGAAATTGAAAGACGAATTTTAAATGAAACTCTCTGCTACAAACTATGATTTGAATTTTTATTGTGGGAATTTTTCCACTTTTCAAAACTTCTCACATTTTTCCCTGTTCTTTAAATTTTCAGAAACTTCAAATTTTCCACAAGCGACCTTTTCCTTCAAGATTTTTTAATAACTGGTTTCGAAATTTTACTTAAATGAATAATCCTAATATTACACTCTTCAATAGATTCAATTCAACCTCAGTTCTAAGGAATGAGCAAATCCAAGGTGGGTTGGCACTTTTACTTACAATTGCTCCTTACAAAAATGCGCTCATATTCAAGGCCAAAAGGGGCTGGGAACTTACGTGGACTCGATCTAGGGTGGGCTGTATTGCCTGACTTACAACCAGCAAATTTACAAATATGTGCCGTAAATCCAGCTGAATATAAATAGAGGAAAGGAAATTAATTATGTCATTCTCGTATTTATTGGCGATAGTGGTGGGCCATACCTCCGATAATCTTCACCCAAGGCCAACCTCGGGTGGGCCTGGTAAAAAGGAGCCACTGGTTGCATTCGCCTTTCGTTCTTGGAAGTTCTGTCAGGGGAGGGGATGGGGAAGGCCAGGTGAGGGACATGTACCGGCAGAAGAGATAGCGAATCATTTTCTGCAGATGTTAAGAAGAGTTGAGTTCAGTAATAGAGGCATTGTCACCACACATTACAGGGACAATGTAACGATGTGCTCTTTCTTACTTAAGCTGGGCTCTGCCTCTCCGACAACACACTTACACTTGGAAAGTCCTTGATTCAATACCGACTTGACATAAAGAAGTCGACCCGTCTGTGAATGCGTACCATTGTCACCTGGGGTCAAGAAAAGTGTATGGGACTGATAATCTCGTCCCTGAGGACTTGCGCAGAACTAGGAGCCTTTACTCTTCTGGTGCCTTTACGTCTGAAAAAGGAACACACTGAGGCTATACGATCAGAATTTAGGTTTATATTTCTCGTCTATTTTTCTTCTTCTTTCTCTGCATCACGCAACAAGTGTACGGCAGAAAGAACATATCATCGTTAATAATTGTTGTTAGTAGGTTAAAGTATATTCAGGTTCGTTGTAACAGATTTGCTCCACCTTTCGAAGTCAAATCCAGGAAGAGCCTGTCAAGGAGGATGTATAGAGTTTAGAAAAGACATTCTTAGCTCCCATACAACGCTAGGGGTTCAGTTGTATTAAATGCGTATCTCTGTCATTCTTCTCGTGTGACATCGATGTATTGTTTTTCTTTCGAATTCTTACTGCTGGAGAATTATTATGGGTAACAGACTTTCATATATTATATGTATACATTATATATATATATATGATATATATATATATATATATATATATATATATATATATATATATATATATATATATATATATATATATATATATATATATATATATATATATATATATATATATATATATATATATATATATTATATTGTTATGAACCAGATCTCGGTTCATCAGGTTCTATCATCAATTAGAGAGAGATGGACTGGAAAGACTGGCAGAAGCCGAGACAACCACGGGGAAAGGGGAACAACAAAACGAGCAAAATAACCTTAATACTAATTCATTAACATTACATAATATACATATTTACAAGTGAGTCAAGTCTGGCGTAAATCAATAAATAAATATACAACATCAAACAACCAAAGAGCCAGTCAAAAAACAAAATTAGTTAAAAATAAAACATTACCATCAAAACATCAAAATCAAAGTAAACACTCACACGACATCAAGAAAACACAAACATTCTTGACAGCATAATGATTACAATTAGCATCAATTAACATAAATAATGGTATAACCAAAAATCCAAATAAGTGAAAAATCATTAAAGCAGCACAAATAACAATAACCCAAATTATCATAAATACCAATTCACTGATAATACATAAACATCTGTAATGATAATTAACAAGCCTCCTACAGATAATACATAAACATCTACCCAGAGATGTCAAGACCACTAAACAATGGTCAGAGGATGACCATCAAAGGTCGTCGAGGATGACCACCAAACAACTGCCGTGAAGTCGTCAAAACCGCCCCATGACGGCAAACAGGAACATCTCCATGAAACACAGACGTTCACGCAGAGTGGATGCAACAGCCAAACTGCTGTCCCAGAGGAATGCCTCCTCTCCACTGATGACCTGGGTTAGTCATCAACTCATCCTCGAACTCGAAGTCGAACTTCACATCCTCAAAACTGTAGGGGCCAACAGGTAACAACTACTTGTTCATGCTGCTATGCTGTCTGGACCCTGACTCAATGATTACCCAGACTTGGCTATCGCTACCAAAGCGAAGACAACAGACGTAAACTCTGTATGCCACAAAAAAAAAACAAGCACCACTGGGAAAAGGAGTGCACCCTCAACAAGGGAACAGTCATTCCACAGACAAAACAGGCGCTAAGCCACAAATCATATAATATATATATATATATATATATATATATATATATATATATATATATATATATATATATATATATATATATATATATATATATATATATATATATATATATATTTTTTCACATATTTTCATTCATCCGTCTTAGTCCGCCAGATAAGAAATTGAAATTTCTTGAACAAAAGCACTTCTCAGTTAACTTATAGGCTAGCTTTAGTGGCGGGAAGGAAGATGTTTGCCCAGAATTTGAACTCACGTAGGCCTGAGAACGTCCCCCCACCTGACCTGACCTGGTGTAGAACAATGACACACCCTAGCTTTCCTCCCTTTTGCCCCCATCACATGATGTGTAGGTGCAGCTAGTCCATTAGTGCCAAGGGGCGAAAACAGGCTGTAAGGTAGACTAGGAGCTTAACCCTTAAGTCCCTAACCATAAGACCTATTTTCCATACCCCCTTTTGCTGGCTGTGTGACTTTTTGCAGATGACTGATGCCCGGAGATTGGAAGCAAGCAGAACAAGGGAGTGCTTTCGACTCGGGGAAAACACGACATTCCGTACCTAGCTAGCGACGTGGGCAGTCGCGCCTTCCATCCTTCTTCCACTGATGGCAGCTAATGAATCTGGACAGCCAAGCCCAACATGTTCAGAGCTCAAAACATCAACAGGCATAAGGTACATATCAGAAGCAATTAGTCTCCAGCCAGTTCTGTTTCTCTCCGTGAATTTCTCTCTTATATTTTCCGAATTTTTACTTTTCATTCTCCAAAACAAAACCCCTTTGTTAAGCCAAACCCTACCAACAAAAGCAGCCCATAACTCGCCCCATGACTTGTCCTAAACGCAATTTAATTCAAGTCAGTGATCAGCATTGAATTATTCCCACCATAGTGTTAACCAAGGGCAAATAACTTAAACTGATCCATTACCTCCATAGTACATAATTTTTCATGTGAGAGAAACTCTTTGTACTAGAACGCTAATCCTGGATTCATTTTCCAGGAGTCCTCGCTACTCTTCTGCTCAGTCGACCCTGCCTTGTGAATCAATCACCTTAGGAGTACTGCCATTTTGATAACCTAGAAAGTCTGGATAGCAGTCCCCCCATTGTGAACAAGAACCAGTTAACTGAGATTAATTCAAGCCTTATTACACTTTCTAATTAGAGACGTGCTATTTATGTCCTCGTAATTTCCATTTTTTTATTTTTATTGCGAGCTGGATCCTTAGTTCCAGATTCATCTTTTGATTGCTTCATGTGTAAATAAATTCATTGTAACATAACTCATTTCCCATGGCGACCTTCCATTCTCTAATTCAGTTGTTAAAAATAAGGTAAGTCAACACCCATCCCTTCATTTTTTGTCACATTTTAGTGTTCTCCGTTGGCCCTTCTGGCAGTAAATAAATAAAAATACCCCCTTGCATTCCTCCAACGGGACCCAGTCTGTAAAATATATATATATATATATATATATATATATATATATATATATATATATATATATATATATGTATATATGTATATATATATATATATATATATATATATATATATATATATATATATATATATATATATATATATATATATATATATATATATATATATATATATATATATATATATATATATAGATATATATATAATATATATATATATATATATATATATATATATATATATATATATATATATGTATATATATATATATACATACACATATAAGTATATGTATATATATATATATATATATATATATGTATATATGTATATATACATATATATACATACATATATATATATATATATATGTTATATATATATATCAACACACAATACGTATGGAACAGAAATAAATTTCTGACTCATATCTCTCAGGTGGATATATATAAAAGAATAAACCTGATAACTGCACCCAAGGAATATGGGCATTTAACTGCTTGCATACCAGTGAGTTTTCCCCAACTTCCTGACCAGCAATGACCCAATAGACAACATTTCATTCGAATTATCCCTTCTGGAGTGAATAAGATAGAAATCATCAACACACAATCACGTGTGGAACAGAAATAAATTTCTGACTCACGTCGGATCGAACCCAGGTCTCTCAGGTGGATTACCCACTGGGCCATACAAGTCTAAAAGAAGTAACTGCACCAAGGAATACCTGGGCAAGCTAACGCACACAACTTCCTGACAGCAATGACCCAATAGACAACATTTCATTCGACCCTTCTGACATCAACACACAATCACGTGTGGATATATATATATATATATATATATATATATATATATTATATAATTAATTGGAGCTCATGTTTAACCCGAGAGCAACTGAAAGGTATACTGTACTTATGCCTATGTTATGTAAATAGAAATAATTGTATTTTAAGTTAGTTTTCCTCACCCCTTGGTGACAGGATAACTTGTGTTATGAAGTTCCTGCTGTGGTTTTCACTGTACTGGGTAAATATGAAGCCTTTGTAGCTGAAAGCGTAAGGATTAATATTTGAAGTTTAGCTTTTGCTAATTTTCTCATGACTGTTTTCCCGGTTAAAGGGGATATGCGCATATATGTAGTGAAATACAATTTTGAGACTGCTTTGTTAGTTGTAATTCAATTAAACATAATTGTACCAATTATTGAGCTTCTAAATTAATTTTTTCAGGCAGTTGCCGTGTTTCCTGGACTCATTTTGACTAATTGATACATTTTATGAACCTGATTCGGAAATTATTACTTCTCCCAGATTTTCGTTTTGGGCATTGATCACTTTTCCTAATTTACCTTGAAGCTGCAGTTCCATATCTCGAATTATGTTTTGACCAACTTTCATATTCCATACTCCGGATATGGGAGACCATTTTTGGAGAGTATATCATTTGCTCCATGTAAATTACCCTTTAGCAAAATCTAGTACTGAATCAGTTGTGTGCTTTCTTGAATGCATTCCTTTGCTTCCAATATTAATTATTTTCCGGATAGTTTTCAACCATACAAGTATATACAGTAATACTTTTTCTTCCAGCATCGGGCTGTTGTTATATTTTCGAAACTGTGTTTAACGTCTTACTCTCTGCAGATCCACCTTCGGACAAGTTTTTTTTTTTTTTGTATACTGTAGATTCTCGACTTTATGGTACAAATCAAAAGTCGTATTTGTGCATCTCACCTTTCATATATTTTCCATGATGGAAAATGTGTGTTCCACAGTAGATTTTCAAACATATTACTCTGCAGATACTAGGGAATTGCCATCTGTTTCTGTTAGTGTGAGAACATTTGTCTGCTACAATACACGAATAATTTTTCAATGACACATCCCAAAATGTTAAACATTAATTTTCAGTAGCAGAAGCTCAGCATAAAGAACAAATGTGTGAATATTATCAGATAGACAACAGGACACTTTAAAATAAAAATGGAAAAATAACTTAAGGAATTTTAGACTTTTTTATCATTGTAATGATAAAGTGCCACTTAACCTCAATCCTATAAAAAAAAAAATCCACTTAACCTGATCTTACTAGAAAAGTTAAACAGGTGATAAATTTCTTTTTACTTAAAAAGAAAAACTTCCAATACCAGTGGTGAATAAGGTTCATGGGGAGTTCGTTGAATCACAGATAGTGACCTAATTCACCAACCACCCAATCGTCAGATGTTTCAAAGAAACCCCGTGATTAAACTTCAGGCAAGTTGTCTCCACAGGCAAAAGAAGAAAACAGTTTACATCCTTAATAAATGCTAAGGAACCTGCTTCAGGCATATACCATGCCATTTGAAGAGTATTAATAAAATGCAAAAGCAACGCATTTTCCAGGTATATGATTGAGGATTGTGCCATTTGCTAAACTGGATCAAGACACCAATTTGTGAAGCAGCTGCCATGTAAAGCCATGTACGATTACAGAATAGTTACATAATAAAAGAGTATGGTATGTAGAGTACAACAGTTTACCAGTGTGGTGGGGCTTTTAAAACATATTTTATCACGGATCTTGTCTGAACAGAATCCCGCAGATATCGTGAATTGCATCACAGGTTTTCTTTAGCTGTAATTAAGTGAAAAACTCAAGACTGCAACGAGACTGTGGGAAGGCTGAGTAAGATTTGGAAATCAAGTAGATTAAAAATTCAAATGAAAATAAGATATTACTTTAGTCCACTATGATGTGAATTGACAAACGGACATGAGTGATTGTAAGACAGTGAAACTATCTAAAAGATTTTGCTGCTTTGCCATGAAGGCTGTAAGCAGAACTTAAGTGTCAGATTTCAGGCTACAGTTAGAAATTATATCAAAAATGAAATTATATCAAAAGTGCCATCAGTAGATGATATAATCATGAAAGGAAGAGGGAGATGGCTAGGGCATGTCTTTCTTACAACCTGTGGGGGATGCTAAGTAAGGTACTTGGATGAGAACTGTGAGAAGGAAGTCTGGAAATGAGCAGAGATTTGTGGAAGATGAAGCACAAAGTGGGGACATTTCACGGAGGCTCTGATTCACATGGCATTGGATCTTATTGTATGGTTCCCATTGTAATGTTTAGCTCATAGCTTTTGGCTGTCTAGATTTTTTTTATATTTAGTTTGTGGTTCGTTAATAAATGTACCTTTCCTTCATTTTGTAATTATATATATATATATATATATATATATATATATATATATATATATATATATATATATATATATATATATATATATATATATATATATATATATATATATATATATATATATATATATATATATATATATATATATATATATATATATATATATATATATATATATATATATATATATATATAATGTTTTGGGATAGTGTCACAAAATGGTATCAACAAATAAATTAACATGTTAGAGAAAAATTTTGGCGCTTTGCATTCTGGACTTTGTCAAAAAAATTAAAAGGATTATGTAAAAGAAAATTTAAGGATTATACAAGTTTGTCTTTCATTGTTTGTTATACCAAGGTGACTATGCAAACATTTCGATGATATTCCGTATATGTTGTGGCATATTTTTGATATATGGTATATTTTATTTTAGTGGCGCTATAACTTATAGATATATTTATTTTGAATCACAAACAGGGTAATTGTACTTGTAAAAGTCTGGTGAGGATGAAGAAGAACTTGAGGAAATAGTCAATTGGAGGTAACTGTTACCCCATTTCATCTTGGGGAAATACAAGCCTTGGCATTTGTCAGTTATCCATTGTGAAATGGTGGCTCACTGTTGAACAGGTATAAATGTTAGTGCGACATTACTTGGAATACAAGAAATGCGGTAGTGTCATTAGCGATAGTCATTGCGGTTATAATTATGGTGAACCAGGTAGTGGGGAAAAACATAGTCATAAACAAGATTATTTGGCCAATAGGACAATGCATTACAAATTACGTTCTGTGTCGTGGCTTGAGAGTGTCGAAGCTAAAGCAATAACAGTCAATTTTATAAAAGACCAACCAAAACCACACTAAGTTGTAATTTTGAAAACCATAGTTTAGCATCAGAAGGTCAGAAAGTACAAATTATGATGAAGAATAAAGTTAGTTTTACTAAAATGCCTGTCAAAAGTAAGAAGAATTCAATAGCATTCATCTTGATTAATAGAATGGTGTGACTTAAAGTATTTTTATAATAAAAGTAAATTTTGGTGAACAGATTTTGATGGCTGTGTCGGCTCTAAACTTTAAATATCAGCCATGGTATATTGTGGGCAAGAAATAGTCTTTTAAGAAAAATTGATCTCCCTTTATCACTTCTGTAATGTGGCATTCAAAAGGTGTGTCTTTGGAACTTGAAAAAAATTGGTTTCTTTTTGAACCGGGATTGGTAGTTCTTCAGTGGCAAGTAAATTATATCTGGACACAGACGCCTTATTGTAAATTTGTCATTCCAAGGTATTTGATATTAAAGGGGTAGATCTTAAATATAGACATGCCTAAATGTTGAGAATATCAACTAAGGATTCATTTTGTTGGGGTAATCTTGTTAGTCATTTCAGACTTTATGTATATTATTTGTTTTGCAAAAAAAATCTGTTTTAGAATTGCTTAAAGTAGTCATTGGTTCCCAAGCGGCCTAAGTTTAGAGTAGAAAGATTGGAGAACTTATAGAAGTGGAATATTAATAGGTTTGATGTTCACTAGTCTTGCAACATGATATAGCTGTTCTGTAGGAACACGTTCCATTTTTAGAATAGAAACAAGGTAGAATGTCACGATGGAAAGTTCCAGTAAGGAATGGAGAAACACCACTTTCAGAAAGATGAGGCCAAGAAGAAACGTGGTACCAAGAAGGTGACACAGTGATCACGACTGCTAGAGGAGTCACCGGTGCAGGCAAAGTCACTAAATTGTCTAGAAACTAGTTTCAACTCACTATACTGAGGAGCCCTGGACTGGATACGGCCAGTTTTCGCACTTTCTCGTAACCTGTTGAACTCAGTATGGTGTTGGTCTGTAACCAACAAGAGGACAAGCTTAGTAAAAACATTTACATTTTGGATGGTCTTTATGACGGCATTTTTCTTATTAAAATTGTAAACTACTCTTCACTATCTGTCG
>NC_089763.1:59081914-59101914 GCF_040412425.1 Macrobrachium rosenbergii
CAAAAGATATATAAAACTTGGTTGATAGATTACAGCATATATGTAGAGAGATAGACCAAAAAATAAATTAAAAAAGAAAAAAAATGAAGACCGAGTAAGCACACAGGAATGAAAGAAAATTAGAAACAAAGCTTTAATGAGATTGAATCTTTCAAGTATTCAGGGATAATGATATCCATTACATATTCTGTTTGAAAGAAATATGTATATGTGTATGTATATATATATATATATATATATATATATATATATATATATATATATATATATATATATATATATATATATATATATATATATGTGTGTGTGTGTGTGTGTGTGTGTGCGCATGTGTGTGTGTGTTTGTATGTGTTGATGTAATGTTGAAAGGAAGTACCTCAATATTTAGGAAGTGCTAAAATACATGAGATAGAAGTGAATGATTTAGTTTGTGCCAGTGGGATTGAAGTGATCGGTCTGCAGATTTTGGAAGCAGATGATGCTCTGGAAATTTTCTGTATGAGAGAGGCATCCTCAGTACATTACCCGAGTATGAATGTTTCCTGGAGCCATCCCCTGTTAGAGGAAAACATCTTAATGTTTTGGAGAATTTGATTCAATGCCTAGCTTGTCTTTGAAGAATGTGATAGGATAAGTGTTCTAGGTGATGTAAATATAAACGTAGGTGACAATAGAAAGAGATATGCTTATTGGTAGTACAGAAGGTTAGAGAGAGGCATTATTTACAAATAAATCTCTTTTCGGCATTTCTGCCATTGGTATAAATGGTTATCATTATTTTTTATTTATTTATTTTGTTTATTTTTGTCTGCCACAGTCATCCTATTCGACTGGGTGGTTTTTATAGTGTTGGGTTCCGGGTTGCATCCTGCCTCCTTAGGAGTCCATCACTTTTCTCACTATGTGCACTATTTCTAGTAGCACACACTTCTGCATGAGTCCTGGAGCTACTTTGGCATCTAGTTTTTCCAGATCCTTTTTCAGGGATCTTGGGATCATGCCTGGTGTTCCTATGATTATGGGTACAATTTCTACTGGCATATCCCGTATCCTTCTTATTTCGATTTTCAGGTCTTGATACTTTTCAATTTTTTCTCTTTCTGTCTCATCTACTCTGGTGTCCCGTGGTATTGCGACATCAATGAGTGAAACTTTCTTCTTGATTTTGTTAATCAACGTCACGTCTAGTCTGTTAGCACGTATCATCCTATCTGTTCTGATACCATAGTCCCAGAGGATCTTTGCCTGATCATTTTCTATCACTCCCTCAGGTTGGTGGTCATACCACTTATTACTGCAAGCTAGCTGGT
Source organism: Macrobrachium rosenbergii (assembly GCF_040412425.1). Classification (NCBI taxonomy): domain Eukaryota; kingdom Metazoa; phylum Arthropoda; class Malacostraca; order Decapoda; family Palaemonidae; genus Macrobrachium; species Macrobrachium rosenbergii. The sequence goes on from NC_089763.1 coordinate 59,083,225, forward strand.
GTTTCTTGCACAAGCTCCAGTGGAGGGCTTTTGTACTGGTTCTGTGCAAGTGCCAGACATCCACTTGCTATGTTTTTTTATGGTCTTGTCTTTCATATTGCGCTTCCTGCGTATGGGTGAGATGTTATATCCATTTAATATTCTTTGGACATATCTGGGTCTTAGGGCCTGATCTTGTGCCACTGTTAGTATTCCTTCTGTTTCCTTCTTGAGTTCTCCCTTCTGTAGCCATTGCCATGTTTCATCACTAGCCAGTTCTTTAGTCTGCCTCATGTACTGTCCATGCATTGGTTTGTTGTGCCATTCCCCTGTTCTGTTTTTCGTTCTCCTGTCTCTGCATATTTCTGGGTCTTCGTCTACTTTCATCAGTACTTCTTCCCATGCACTCCTTAGCCACTTGTCTTCACTGGTTTTCAGATGTTGATGCAGTCCTCTGTGCTTAGTAGCCCTTTCCCCCCTTCCTTTTGTGTTATGTATAGTATGTCTGTATTTGCTCTTGGGTGTAGTGCTTTGTGTATTGTCATGTGTTTCCTAGTTTTCTGGTCTATGCTGCGGAGTTCAGCCTTCGTCCACTCCACTACTCATGCACTGTATCTGATTACTGGTGCTGCCCATGTGTTTTTGGTTTTTGTCGTGTTTCCGGCGTTGATTTTTGACTAGAGTATCACCTTAAGTCTCTGTATATATTCTTTCCTGATCATGTCCTCATCTCTTGGTGTTTTATATCCTCTCCGTCTGTTATTCCCGGGTATTTATGTCCTGTTTCATCTATGTATTTAATGCTTTTCCTGTTTGGTAGCTTTATCCCTTCAGTCATTGTTATTTTGTCTTTTTGTATGTTGACATTTTCTATTCCAACTCCATCTTGATGTCCCCAGATACAGTCCTTACAGTCTGGATTGATGCTCTTACCATACGGCTTGATGTCGTCCATGAACATCAGATGGTTAATTCTGTCGCCTCCTTTCTCAAGTTGGTACCCAGCATCCATCTAATGCAGTACTTTTGTCATGGGAATCATGGCTACTACAAAGAGTAGTGGAGTCAGTGAGTTACCTTGAAAGATCCCTCTCCTGATATTAACCTCTGCTAATCTTATCCCAGAGCTTTTAAGTACTGTGTTCCAGTTGTGCATTGTATTTTTTAGGAAGCTGATGGTGTTTTCCTCTGCCCCATATATTTTCGGGCATTCTATTACCCACGTGTGCAGTATCATGTCGAAGGCTTTCTTGTAGTCAATCCATGCCATGCTCTGGTTGGTTCTCCTTCTCTTACTATGATTCATTACCATTTTGTCTATCAGGAGCTGGTGTTTTGTGTCCCTACACTTCCTTCTGCAGCCTTTCTGTTGATGGGGGATGGTGTTTGTATCCTCTTCTGCCTTCTTGGTATAAGGTTGGTTAGCGGTCTTTGATTTTGCTTCTATGTCTTTTTGTTTTTTTTTTTTGTTTTTTCGGTTTTTTTTATCTTGTATTTTAACTGTGAAGTATTTTATGGATTTTATTGATTTTAAGAGCAATTTTTAAAGTAATTTTATTCATAATTTAACAGATTCCTGATGATGTAATAAAGCTTTTTATTACAAAACGTTGGAAATAAAGAATTATGTAGAGATGAATACGTTTCCATGGTCCACCTTCTTAATATATATATATATATATATATATATATATATATATATATATATATATATATATATATATATATATATATATATATATATATATATATATATATATATTTCGTAAAAAATCACAGTAGATGCACGTGACTTCAGTGTATAAGCAAATCCCACAGGAAAATGACAGGCAGAAGTTCAGTACCAAGCATTTTCACGTTTATTAACGCATCGGCTGGGCACAACGATAGGACTCTCGGCATTCTATCCGGTTTGCCCATAACATGATTAGTGTGGGGATGATAGTATTCCAGTAATATTGTCAGTCCTAGCAAGCAGGTTTGGCGTACACTTGGGCAACTCTAATCATGTTGTGCCATCCCCTGTGGGGTAGGGTAGGGAGCGGACATTTGGGAGTTGGTTCTCACTTGTGCCATTGGTGGAAGAATAAACTCCATGAAAGGCTGATGATATCTTTTTAAGGTTTTCAGGTTTATTTATTATTTTTTTTCTTACACTTAAATCTTTATGAACAGTAATTGTAAGGATTCCAGTACCCCCTGGGCCCTTTGATGACACTGACTCGGAACAGTTAACGACCTCTGAAACCGCCTCTGACATCCTTTGCCTAGACAAATCACCAAAAAATTTTAATGTAATTACACTGGAACCATATGTTTCAGTACAGAGCAAACCCCCCCAAAAAAAGCAAATACCGTCTTGACCCAACCCTTGACTCACTTTGACTCCTTTTTTGAGAGTGGCAGTTGGTCAAGGTTTCTAACCTTAGAAACTGACCAAAAAATATCAGCACTCAAGTTGGAAAATTATTTATTGAGCAGACACTCTACGACTGAAATGTCGTTTAGACTAATAAAAGAAAAGACATGGCTTATGGAAGCCATAACAAAAAGTCAGTCGGAAAATTTTTTTAACAATAAAAAATATAGGTAACATAAATATGAAAATAAAAAAATTACTCCCTTTTTGGGAGTGGCAGTTGGTCAAGGTTTCTAACCTTAGAAACTGACCAAAAAATATCAACACTCAAGTTGGAAAATAATTTATTGAGCAGACACTCTATGACTGAAATGTCGTTTAGACAAATAAAAGAAAAGACATGGCTTATAAAAGCCACAACAAAAAGTCAGTCTAAAAAATTTTTAACAATAATAAATATAGATAACAGAAATATAAAGATAAAAAAAAACATGATACTATGAACAGTATTCACGGTACCATTGTACATCCTGAGAATAATAGCGAGCCAGTTGAAAGGAAATACTATTGGACTCGCTTAAAATGAGATACCCCAAAGTGCAGGATTGTGAACTGTATGATTTGCCAAGTAAACAGATGTATAAACAAATCTTAAAAATCGCCAAAGTAAAATTGGAAGGTCAAGGTCTACCTCAGAAAATAAAAATTTTAGGCCAAACCGGAGAAGTAAGACCATACGTCCCAAAGCCGCTACAGTGTAAAAGTTGTAGTAAATATGGACACGCGAAAAAATGTTGTCGAAATGAACCTGTGTGCGCGTATTGTGGATCTGAAGAACACACCACACAATGGAAGTGCAGCGCACCAAAGTGTATAAACTGTGGGCAAGACCATCATGCAAGATCCAAAGACTGTATGTACTATATATACAATACAGAGTTAAAAATATTACAAGAAAGAACTGGAATGTCTGTAAAAGAAGCTAAATTAGAATTGACAAAGAATGTATGTACTATATATACAATACAGAGTTAAAAATAGTACAAGAAAGAACTGGAATGTCTGTAAAAGAAGCTAAATTAGAATTGACAAAGAATGTATGTACTATATATACCATACAGAGTTAAAAATATTACAAGAAAAAACTGGAATGTCTATAAAAGAAGCTAAATTAGAATTGAAAGTAAGAGGAATTTAAGATCCGTCTAAGAAACGTACATATTCTTCAATAACAGAACCAATAATGAAACAAAAGTGCATACAAATAGAAATAACGGAGCACAGAAAAATAAGTCTCAAGAAGAAATTAATGCTTTAGAAATAAAAACTAAAACGGTAAAGAATAAAGAAATAGGTACAAATGGGATGGATAATATTTTATCCAATTCATTTGAAATATTAATGCAAATAGGGACACAGGAGGATACTACTACAGAAGTAACAGAAGAGGGTCGTGATGGAATGGAAATTAAAGATAAAAAAAAAGGCCTTTGGAGAGAGCACCACCCAAAACGAAAAAAACCAACTATAATTAGAGCAACATCGGTAAACCAAAGACAAAGGATATAAAGAGAGAACAAAAACAAACTAAGAATATACCTTTATCTCCTAAAATAATAGTAAAACATGTGGATACAGGTATCCAAAACACTGAAGTTCAAGATAACAATGACTGCAGTATGTCTAGGGAGAAGCGATTACTCCATCACCAATAATTGGTACAAGAGCAAATGAAACAAGGAATGTTCATGAAAACACATGTGGGTGGAATGATTGTTTTGTAGAATTGTGCAATATATTAACTTAAAAACTTAACAAAAGATGGTTTAACAAACATTATAAGAACTTTTATGAAATATAAAAAAAAGAAAGCACAGATTTGAGAACCCATGAAAAGGCTGCGTGTGCATGAGCACTTAGTATATTACAAAGAAAAACAAATGAATGTCGTGAGTAAATTATTAGAAAAAATCCAAGTTGATAATATAAAAAAAAGTGTAAAACTTGACCGCTATAATAAAATATTTTCAATAACTATATTATACAATGGAACGTAAATGGTCTGCAGACCAGATTACACCTAGGAGAAATACAACGATTACTAAAAGAGTATGAACCAATGATATTATGTTTACATCAACAATAGGTAAGTACACCTTAGCATTTACATCTAGAGAGGAAGAAGGAAATTTAGGTACTGCTATATATGTACATAACAAAGTATGTTATGGCATAGTTACCTGTAAACTTTACTGATCTGCAAATATCGAGTATTAGAATACGGATAAAAAACGATAATTGTGCAATTTATAATTTTTACAACCAACCTAATAAAAATTACGACATTGACAAACTTCAAGAATTACTTAATAATGCCAAGGAACCTACATTAATAGTAGGTGATTTTAATGCCCACAATCCGATGTGGGACTGTAATTGTACAGACTCAAATAGATAATGTCAGGCAAGGCAAGGTAAGGACCTTGCCTTGCCTGACATTATCTTGCCTTATGGTGTCGTGCCTGTTTGACATCTTGTCTTAACTTGTATGACCTGTTGGATGTACCATTTTACTTACCTGGTGCAAGATCTGTCATCATGGATCTACCATCTTCAGCCATCTAGACAATTTCAAGAGTGTACCCACATTCCAACCTACGTGTCATCTATTACTATTATAAGTTATTCTATTTATTGTTAATAAATTAATAATCTTTATAATTCTTTTTACTTGATACCAGTCTAGCCAAAGTGTTAGGTAACAAGCGCCTAATTCTTTTCCATCCATGCAAATAAAAGCTTGACACACACAATAGATGAAACAAGGAAGGTATTATACTGTATCCCTGCGACTTGGAGAAAATAATTATTTATCGACGCCAAAGAGTGTCTGTAAAATAAATACACAAACAATAGCTTAGAACAAAAGGTCACTGTTAACATATCACTATTAAACCATAATAGCTTTACATAATAATTATTTACATAGAACATAAGGTATACAACAAAGAGCAAAGGTTGCGAGGTTCGTTAGGTAGTGGCTATCACTTGGAAAGTAAATCAAAAGTAAACAATAAGTAATACCAAGGACACTAAAATAACGAACAACAACCAACGCCATCTATTAAAGCGAATGCAAACAACACCCAAGGATGATAGAATGGCCAACCAACACTCAGATTCTAGTTTTAAGAAAGGAAATACCTGACAGTGTGACTCACTTTCTCTCTTCCTGCTTCCATTTATTTTATTCACTTTGGAATGCCTATACAAATCATTCGTGTTTATGTTTTTACGATCCTTATTTGAAATAGCATTTCATCTTCATGTTTTCTACTCTTGCTCTACAAACGCTTTCAGACTCACTAGTCTCTGCAGTTCTTCGCTATTCCCAATTAACCTTTTTCTGTTTGCATATACAGGCACCCCTTACTTTATTAACAACCTTTTTTTTCAGTCTGCAGTCTACACAAACAACTCTTGTGTATTATGAGATTTGTAACCCTGTATCCCATAAAATATTTGCAAAAAACGGATAGTAAGTTAAATATTAATTTGAGGTTTTAAATATTTGTGGATGTAGCACTAGAGCAAAGAAGTATGACAGTTGATTTGTCCAAGTGAACAAACTAAATATTTCACCACCTAACAAAACATATGTGAAAGGACGGGACGTGCATACCTGCGAAAGATGAAGAGGGTACAGCTTGTAATGTCAGGGTGGCTGTGGGGATGAGTGGGCACATACTACAGTAATTGTTGATGCATGGGCTGTGCGGGTAAAATTGAGTGCACCATTGGTTTTGCAGGTGATTTCATATTTGAAGGCAGTTGACAGGAGAAAGAGTTGAGGATAGTTGGTATGTATTTCTTGTAGTGGATGAGAATGGAGGCTATTTTGGCATTGTTCTCATAACAGACCTTAATTGTTTGGTGTGTGAAATTACGAAGAGATAATATTGATAATTATATTTTTAAAGGGAAAATGATTAACAAAAGCCTTTTTTTGTGTTTAAATTTATTAGAGTTGATCAAAGAGCAAGTATTTCATTGGAAATAAAACAATTTGTTGAGATATGTTTAAGCATTATCTGGTTGTAGCATAAGTGAAATTCGATGAAAATTATTTGTTAAAAAGCAAGGGATGATAATATTGCTCTTAATGTAATCAAGACAATAGAGTTAAGTTAAAATGAAGTGGAATTATATAAAAGGAGAATACTGATGGAGAATGGGCTTGAGTTTAACATACTGAAATGGAGGCAGCATATGAGGAGGATGCAAAGTTCCAAGTGGGACCACATGCAACAGTAATATTTGTACGTGCAGGAGGATCAAGGAAAAGGAATAAAAGCACCAGATAATTAGATTATGGTGTTAGCAAATGATACTAGATGACAAGTTTGGAAGTCATGGAGAAAATCGTTGACAAAGGTTAGGGTATAACGGAAAATGTTTTCTGATAAAACCTTAAGGAAATAAGGAAACTGCACTTCAAGGTAGCAAATGCAGTTAGAAAGGTCAGTGAGTAAATGGATCCCAGAATAAAGCAGATGGGGAGATGCCTTCCGAAGAGAATCCAGTCTTGTGTTGAAAGTGTTTAAAAATTTATTGAATTTGTAGAATAGAAGGGAGGCAGATCAAAATGATAAAAGAGTTAAAGGGAAATACTGGTATTTTGAGAATTTTTGTGGAAGTAATTGAAGTAATCGGTATGTTGAGGAATGGAAAGGATCCCGGAGATTATCGGATGACTGGAAAGATGATGCGGTATAGTCAAAGTAATTGAAGCCGTACCTGGATATGTAAGGTATTTCTTGGAGAGGTAAAGATAAGGTAAATAATTACTCCTCTTGTTAAAGGTGATAGTACACCTGGGAAGATCCATGGTAAAATTTTGATGAAGAGCTTAAAACAAAGCGTGAGCTTGGTTAAGGAAGAGAGTGTGGATCACTGGTTTTCTACAGAACATATTTAAAGATGTTTGAGAGTAATGGAAGGGGATGTATGAGGTGCATGTGGTTGTAGAAAGAACTTATGATAATATTAATTGAAATGCTAGAGTGTATGATGTAGAAGTAACACACTGAAAATGTGAGAAAAATGTATGAAGAATGCAAGATGGTGAAGTATATCTGATAGGGACAATAAATGATTGCTTTAAAGGTGATCGGAGACAGAAGTATTTTTATCTTCATAGCTATTTTACAGTCTCTCTCTCTCTCTCTCTCTCTCTCTCTCTCTCTCTCTCTCTCTCTCTCTCTCTCTCTCTCTCTCTCTCTATATGGATATATATATATATATATATATATATATATATATATATATATATATATATATATGTGTGTGTGTGTGTGTGTGTATGTATGTATGTATGTATGTGTGTTTGTTTTGTCAGGAGCCCTTGTATTTGTTATTAACATAAATTTTATAAAAATTGATTTTTCCTTGTTATGTCAGAGGGGTTTAGGGAATTATTGTTTTTGTTATCCTTGGTGTAATACCATCCAATGGTAGGTTGCTTTCTCTGTTCCAAGGTTGGTGAGCTTCTGGTGGGTTTGGTTTACAGTTTGGAGAGTTGACTTCATTACTGGACATGCAGAAGAAAACAGAGAGGGAAAGAGAGAAAGATCCCTTCATTCTACGTTAAGCAGCTCAGCAGTTAACACTGTCTATATTTAACGCTGTTTAGCTTTGGACTCTTTGTAGAGAGACAGAAAGAGAAAGAGCTAACGTAGGAACATCATATTTTGGTCTTCGTCTGGGGTTCTGTGTTTTTAGTCTTCGGAGGTAAAGGCTTGTCGTCCAGACCTCGTCCTCAAGTGCCCTTCTGGTATATTCATTGCCACGTGTGCCTGTGTGGTGTGGTACTTATTAGCAGTCTGTTTAGTTTAATGTCTTGGGGACCTCTGATGGTTGGCTTCATGAGGGCGTCCCAGTACTGCTTCAGTGTTCTGGCTCCACTTCATGTGTTTCAGTGCTTTCTGCTTAATATATTTCGGGTAACAATCCATTTAGAACTGTGTTGTGGTCATTATGATGGAGCAACTTACCAGGATTGTTTTGATACATCCAGCCTGCAGCAGGAATATTGAATATATTGGATAAATGCTTATTGATTGGTACAGTGGCTAGTGTGTATATATTCACAGTGATGTGGTACGCCATCATTTTAATAGTGTAAGTTCCCTGAGACTTACAAATGTCGTATGGTAGCCGCATATGTGAGACTTGAAATTACGCACCATTCCTCATGGAAAGCTACTCACGCAGAGCTTAAATGTGTTTCGTAGATCCTAACTAATAATGGATACGACAGCAATCTATTAGAAGGTTGCATGCAACAACAGTTGGACACGTATGCTAGTACACAAGTGACGATGCCTACCTTGCCGAGAAACATCATATTGTATTACAAAGCCGCATATCACAGCCAGTTCAAGGATAAGGTCAAGGCCATGAAGAAGATAAGTGCCAGGGGTTCGACACCTATGAATCCTAACAAGAGTACTTCTTTATGTGACTACTGTCGCCCAAACCTATTCAGCACCCTGGTAATCTGAAATATAATGGCCCCCATAGAGAGATGTGTAAATCAATCAATGTAGTAGACAAATTTAAATGTACAGAAGGAACATGTCAAGCCCTCAACAATTACTTCATAGGCCGCACCACTACCACTTTACACAGGCGATTGCAAGCTCACTGCAACCAATGCGTAATATTCCAACACTATGTAGGTGACCCCGACCATAAGTCAACATCAGAAAAATTATTAGAAAGCACAGAGATAGAGGAGCCCGGTTCCACAGATTTCAAGTAGCAGATGGTGTGAGTATAAATCAACAAATGCCTGTGTTAAACATATGGAGGAACACAGGCGTCATCCTCCTGTCATCAAGGAAACCACAGGACATCTGTGAGCATCTAAAAGGAGACACGAGCGACAGAACATCCCTGATCATGACTACCAACAATGAAGCAAATCAAGAATATCAACCAGAGGCAGGAATCACGCCCTTTGCTGCAAGCCGTAGCTTAGGACGTGTCCTATGAAGCACGAGGAATGCCCATGCTGCCAGCCAGACCACTAGTGAGAGAATAAGACCCACTGATCAAGAGAAATTCACCACCCCAGTGACATGTTAACATTTAGGTGTAGCTGCAAAGTCTGCATGAGTAGTAAAACGTTTGTATATCAGTTTTAATTCAAGTCCTGAAGACGTCGCTGATGAGCGAGGAAACGCTCTATTGACAAGAAGTCGGTGGTAAGAATTGGGAATAATTTTTCCTCATTTCTGAGAAGCTTTCCTAAAGTGACTTAGAAGTATAGACTGATTCAAAGTCTTTATAAAAAGATAGTATCTGTTAACAATGTCAATAACTTCAATAGAAATTGCATATAAGCATATGTTCTGCACAGTACATGTAGATGTTAAATATATATATATATATATATATATATATATATATATATATATATATATATATATATATATATATATACATACATATATATATATATATATATATGTACACAGTATATATATTTATATATAAACAAGCAAAACATAGAAACTTGAAAGCTTTAAAACTTATTAAAATGTGAAGAACATGAATAAACAACGAATAGGACTAAAATGGTCATCTCAGTGTCGCTGGAATCAGCTGCAGTAATATAAGACGTGATGTCAAACTGCTAGTACCAAAGTTACGAGGGCCAGTTACAGTCATCACCAAAATTGTATGTATGAATATATATATATATATATATATATATATATATATATATATATATATATATATATATATATATATATATATATTATAGTCGTAGAGCTGGAGGAAGGAATGAAACAAGGAACTGATCGAGCATTTTTGGGTTTTTCACACCCTCCTCAGGGTCAAGAGACTTTGAGGTGAGAAAAACACAAGGCGCTTCATTAACTCTTGTTTCATTCCTTCGTCCAGCTCTACGACTTCATAAAATGTCGGAAGTCCTAGCGATAGATCGTAGATATATATATATATATATATATATATATATATATATATATATATATTTATATATTTACATATGTATATATATATATACATATATATTATATATATATCAAGCTACAAATATTGCTTGATATCCAATTCGCGCTACTTCGTGAATATGAACGAAGGGTATAAGTGATAATTGGTTTGGTACCTAAGTGACTCGATCACTCGGCAGTACAACCAACGACTTGCAGTCGACGTTGCTAACCAGCGGTATATGTTAATGCCGACGCTTAGTACAAATCCCCGCGCTCGACGCGGAAGAACGGTGAAGTGATAAAAATTCACACACACACACATATATGTATATATTATATATATATATATATATATATATATATATATATATATATATATATATATATATATATATATATATAAAATTTTATTATCCTGATCCCAGCAACTTTGAGGTGGCCATTTAGTCTAATTTGTTGTTTATTCTCGTTTTTCATATTTATATAATTGTTGTTTCTAAATTTGAATATATAATTAGAGCTACTTCCATGTTTTGCTCGGTCCTTTTTTGCTCACTAGGTTTGATGAAGCAGTGCTATGACATTGAGTGAGAGAGACACTTTTGATCAAAAATAGAAAATGTCCACAAATATTGGCTTTTCAAAACACCTACAACGCTGGCAGCATTTTTGATTACGCTGATAAGCAGAAGAAATTGAATAAAATTTCCTACTGAGATTTTATTTTACTAAGCATTTGTTTACATATGTAATGAGTTATAAACCTTGTTATTTTAACAGCAAAGGGGTATTTTCTGGTATATGCTAGCTTTGGATATATGTATATCCAATATAATTTTCTCCGAAAAAGTGGTAAATTCAATTGTTTCTCATTTTCTGGCGACTACTCGATATTATTTCTTTTTGGTATTTAATTTTACTAGTATCCATACTGTTCAAAATGAAGCTAATATAGGGAAGGCTCAAGACGTCACATTCTTATCCGTGGACGTTACGTACCATCTCAAGGCTTGGACGAAAGTGTTTTCTTACTGGATATTTGTAAGGGACCAGTGGTGAGAGGCTGACCCTTGTCTGTACAGCGTCAGCGTCAACGGGAAGTTATTTCCTATGGACCACTTGTGTTACGCATAAATAAATATTGATACACATTGTGTTATGTAATAACATTTATCAAACTCTAGATCTTTGTGTCATAATAGTATAACTCTCCATGACTGTCATGTTTTTCAAGGGTGTTTATGAAAATTAAATAATGAATCAGGCAATAATCATCACAACATCGGTTGCAGGCGTCATCTCATCTTACTAGTCAGGCGCTTAGTGTGACCATCGCTCCTACATCAGAAAAACGGCTGTCCAGTCACATTTGCTACACGCGTCGTAGCTTATCCTCGTGACTCCGTATTGCTGCTTGCTTAATCCGGTTTTGTGTTTTCAGTTCCTTGTTGACATTGTGCTAAAAGCGAACATTTCTCTGTACCAGAAGAAATAATAAAACGATTATACGGCTATTGTATGAGAATATAGAAAAATGCATGGTCATGTGTCCAAAGAGAATGGCCACTATTTGGCGTTGTTGTAACATTATTAATAAGGGTTATTGGTATTATCAGTAGTAATTGTAATACACATTAAAGGCAAGGGTAAAATAAGGTTATTAAACTGGCCATAATATAAGAGGAAAACAATAAGTGAGAAAGGGTACCTTTTTGTGAGACTTGCCATCTGATTTGGAGGCCATAAACCTTCAAGTCAGTCCCATTATTGCAACCTGCATTAAGATAATCCAAAGATAGGCCGGAAAGCGAGCTATCTTAGACTGGGAAGGACTTATCTTATAATCTCCCCAGAAGGATTAATGGGGGAAGGAACTCTGCAATTACTGGATTCAGGGATAACATGGATTAGAGTTCATCCCATTTTCGGCCCATTGACCATTTGGTCGATATTTGTTTGGCGCTTCCAATAAGCAAGTTGCAAAACGCCCATGATCATCATCATTCTCTCTCTCTCTCTCTCTCTCTCTCTCTCTCTCTCTCTCTCTCTCTCTCTCTCTCTCTCTCATATTTGCTGAATTGGAGATACAGATACTTTCTTCAATCAAGGTCACCTTCTTGCAGTGATTTAACAATTTCCAAATAAATTGTAGGAGTTCTAAATCATTGCTCATGTGCTGCTATTATCCCTGGTCAAGTTTCTTCTGTTTTCATGATAAGCAGCATCAAAAAGTCATGGGATATATCAGCAAAAGACAGTATAATAACTTTTATTAGGCCCATAAACCTTTAACAACAGGCATATTGTAAAGTTCTTGAAACTTAAATTCATGTTTGTCTTCCTAGGTGGCAAAAATTAGTATTCTGGATTATTGTTTATATATTTAAAGTACCGCCAACCTTTCGAGTTTATAATGGAGTTTGATGGCTAAATTATTAATTCCAGGAGAACAAGAGCTAAATAGACCCAAGAATTTTATATATGTGCAGTGGCGGGGGCATGGCAGTGGAGGACCTTAATTTTCACCTTAAAAGGTAGAGGTTTATATAGCGGTGACTGTTTGTAATGAAATATCGCTGAGGCTTTCAGATTGGCTGTTGCAAGATAATATTGGTCAGCGATAGATGTGTTCATTCCCAGAACCGACCGCCACTCACTGAATATACATTGTGTACTTTTGTTTTGTCATGTTTTAGTTCCTCACTTACGCTACGGGAAATCTGAAAAATGGTTTTTCCAATGCTCGTGAAACTTCGAATGAAAAAGGCCTTTTGACAGTAGTGTAGCTCTTTTTTGTGTTAGTGGGAGCTCTCTTGAATAAAGCAAGTGTGTAAATATATACTCTCTCTCTCTCTCTCTCTCTCTCTCTCTCTCTCTTTATATATATATATATATATATATATATATATATATATATATATATATATATATATATATATGTGTGTGTGTGTGTGTGTGTGTGTGTGTGTGTGTGTGTTTGTTTGTGCTTTTAAGCTTTTGGTTTTGCAAGTAAAATGTGTGATTGCTTTTTCTCGTGTGTTAAAAGTCCTAAAGAGAGTAGAGATATATAATGTAATATGCCGGCTGGACGTTGTTAAATCTATGCTTGTAGAGTAATTTTTTTTAAGTGAAATTATCACTTTATTTATCTGTCAATCAGGTATTAAGAAATTATGAGACCTTTGGGTAAATAAAGTACAGTTGCATGCGTATACGTATGTACTGGAGTTGTATGTCAGAACAATCACAGTGCTGCAAATCTTTGTTAGTAAAATCTATAAGAACAGTTCGTATACTCGTCTTATTAAAATGATTTTGATTCAGGATTGAGAATGGTCGTTGAAATTCTAATGGTATCCTTTGCAAAAGTCAAATAATACAGTTGTATCTAAAATAATGGTAATTTTGAAAACTATTGATTTGCTTTGTCCAGCTGTATAACACATATTGTTATCATCTTCTCATATATATAATATAAACATTGCTATCTTGGCACATTTGCGTTCTGGTAATGTTCATACTCTCAGAATCAGCAGCTGACTTAGTCTTACTGACACCAATACTATTAGTTGCCAAAAGAAGAATAATTCGGAGATAAGTTTTTTTCGTAAATTAATAATGGTTGGTTTAAAATGCAGTTTATCTTTATATACACTAACAATTTTTTGGGGAAGTAAAACTGTGACTTCGTCAGTTTCGGAAGTCGTCGTCGCCTGTCCAAAACGTTTTGCAGCGCTGCACTTGGTTCGTTTCTTCAGCTTCAGTTGCAACCTGCAGCTGTGACGGTAATTTTCTTGAGACTTTTTTCTTCATTGCACGAAGGATAAATATAAATTGATTTTATTTATGCTGATGGAAGCCACCATTGAGAAGGAGCAAGTTTTTAATCAGTCGAAAACTGTAGCGCAACTCTTGTGTTAGTTACGGTAACTAACATCGGCAAACAACTGGTTCTTGATTCGGTTGTTTAAGCTAGTATTCGTTGCTATCTGTTCCTGTTTTTTTTCTGAGCGGTGGTCGTTGAAACAGTAAGTGGTTGTTAAGGATAAGAAATAGTAAGGAATTATTAGATAACCTGTAAGTTTGGTAGCCCTGGTTGAATGTATGACAATTCGCATTAGTGCACGTGTGCGCATATACTTACGCACACTCATCTAATAATGATAAACAACCACTTACCTTGTGTTTGCCCCCCCCCTCTCTCTCTCTCTCTCTCTCTCTCTCTCTCTCTCTCTCTCTCTCTCTCTCTCTCTCTCTCTCTCTCATTATGCAATATAGTTTACCGTAAGAGAGAGAAAAAAAGCCAAGCAAATACACAGGAAGTTCGTAGTTTACCCTAACGCCATACATACATGAATATGAATGTACAGTACACTGATATACATACTGAAAAATGTATGTACATCACACTAACATTACTGTTAGGTACAATACTATACTGGATTAAATGATTGTCAATAAAAATCCTGTATCAGAGAGAGAGAGAGAGAGAGTTAGAGAGAGACAGAGAGAGAGAGAGAGCCATATAGTGGCGCGTGGTGTTTTGTTACTGATGTTAAAACAAAGATCTTGTGTTATTTTTATATATTGTGTGATTTTTACTTATTGTACATATCTCGTAAGCATACCCCGTAAGCAGGTAGAACTATTGCAATCGCCTGTTTTTGTTAAGGTAAACTGTCTAGCACTGTTTTGCACGTATTTTTAGAAGCAATTCATTTTCCAGATACATATCTGAAATTGAATAAGTGAATAAATATTTTAGATCGAATGAAAGTATCAAAATACGACATAGGATGTGATATTATTTTATATGGAATTGCTGTTCACTAGAAGCTAAGGGAGTTGCTTCAGGATGCTGTATTGCGTTCTCCATTCACCATCTTTCTTCCTTACTTGGTGGATTTCCTTACTTAACAGGAGAGTCACACCCACAAACTCTGTCTTTAGTGCAAGTTTATATATATATATATATATATATATATATATATATATATATATATATATATATATATATATATGTGTATATATATGTGTGTGTGTGTCTGTGTGTGGGTGTGTGTATATAGGTGTTATATATATATATATATATATATATATATATATATATTTATATATATATATATATATATATATATATATATATATATATATATTTATATATATATATATATATATATATATATGTGTGTGTGTGTGTGTGTGTGTCTGTGTGTGTGTGTGTATATAGGTGTTATATATATATATATATATATATATATATATATATATATATATATATATATATATATATATATATATATTTATATATATTTATATATATATATATATATATATATATATATATATATATATATATATATATATATATATATATATATATATATATATATATATATATATATATATATATATATACTGTGTGTATAGGGTTTGGATATTTGTTGAAGTAGCACAAAAGTAAAATGATATAGACAGTTGAGTTTAAGAGGAAATGCTACGTATTGCTTTTGAATTATTTTTTTCACAAAGTACAAACGATTTACCGCATATTCCCTAAAATTTCCCTCGCTGCATATCTTTTATTTCTATAAAATTATTCAAGTGAACCTATGAACTTCTTGCCACCATCAGTAGAATGTTGGTTCATTTTGTAAAAGGTAGTAGTGCTTGAGATGCAAATGGAATTGCTGGTTACATTTGTCTTTGAAATGATTCTTGAAATAGCAGCTAGGGGGATGATAATGAGCTGCCGTGAGTTAGATTGATTTATATTGCTGATTGATCTTGGCTTTATGATAATGTTTATTTATCCGCATATTACAAAATGCAAATTCAAGCAGTTATTGCTGCTCGTCTGTCTTATTTTTGAAGATCAGAAGAGAAGTCAGTTTCTACCAGAGAGAGATCTGTTGCTATCTAGGTTTCAGGGGAATTTCCCCTGTAAAATTATAGTAATTTTCATTTTGATGTATAGTCAGTTGAATTTAGTTGTAGCTAACTCGTGGGTTCTTCGAATGTGCGTATATATATATATATATATATATATATATATATATATATATATATATATATATATATATGTATATATATATATATATATATATATGTGTGTGTGTGTGTGTGTGTGTGTGTGTGTGTACAGTATATATATGCATATATATATATATATGTATATTTATTATATATACATTTTTTCAGAAGTTTATAATAAGTGAGACCTTTTATGCCACAAAGACAGGGAAGAAAAACTCACAATGACAGTCTGCTTCAGATCATTAGCCTGTGTTTTTTGTTATGGGAGTAATCTAACGATGCCTCTTTAATTTTCTGAGATGTGATCTGAAGGGGAAATCGAGCGAGAGGATGGTAAAATTGTTCTCAATTTAAATTTTAGAGATTTTGTTACCATTACTCCACCAGTATTTCCTGCGTGCTGTGAGAGTTCCCTCCACATTTGCTCTTTCATGCAAAATGATAATTTTAACAAGATGACATTGCATGGCTGCGTAAAAAAAATGATTTGCAGTTAATCAGATGAAGAGTGACATAGAACTTATCATCTCTTCCATGGTGATCCTAGTGCTGTTTCCCATAATGAAGTCGAATCACCCTTCCACCTCGCAAGTAACATAAGTATTAAAATGTATATTAAGCATGCCATGTCTGTATTCGGAAAGGTAAGTGATCATAATTTTCAGCATTCTCAAAATGATAGCTGGAAGCTTTTCATAATTTAATTCAAGAAAGTAATATTGTAAAGACAAAGAATAAATGTAATGTCACTCAGTACCCATGCTGAGTACGTGAAATTTAATTTTATCATTTTATTTTTAACAGAAAGTGGTTCTTTAGTTCTTGATGGTTAAAAAGGCGAAACAGCATATGACTATTTAACGAGAGATATTTCTCTGGAGCGAGAAGTAGCCTCTGATGCTTACTGAACAACCTCCATTGATAATTAGTAATAATCATTGCGAAAGTTGAAGAAAACTGTTTCGCTGCTTATAAATGGTGACTGAATTGGGTTAATTAGCTAATAACTTTCATATTCTGTTAATGATATGAATAGCAAGGAACATATTGCAAGGCTTTCTCGCCTGGGCAATTTGCATGTAATCAGGCTGAAATGAATTGACACGGCTTTCTCGGTGATTATATCAAAACAGATTTTATCATTTCCATGTTTAAGAAAAAATGGTGTCGACTATCTGATATAGAAAAAGCCAGTACTGGCTGATATATTTCGCTATAATCTGGTTATTTTTTTAATGGGAACAACTACTCTTAATTTAGTTTTGAGTGGAAGTAGCCAAATTTCTATATTTCTGAGATTTTGCACATTACTTAGTGAAACATATCGCTCGTATTTTGTTATTGATGTGCACAGTCAGCCAATCAGTTTTAAAGGGGATCTTGTGTTTTGATGAAAGACATGGTCTTTGGTATTGTTTTTCGTGGCCTACTCTAGCTTTATCTAGTTTAAATATAGATCTATTTCCATTGGTGGCTGATGTCCCAGCATGACGTAAACAGCATCTTCACACGTTTTATATCCTTGCCTTAAAATACCTTTTTTACAATATGTATCGTGATGATTTATATTTACAAAGACGCCACTAAACAAATCATGATTCACCTTGGAGATAATTCGCATGATTTACTGAATTTGAAGTTAAGTGATATATGTGGATAGTATTTGTGATTATAACAAAATCAAGTGTTTACAATTGATAAGAATTCATAATTAGCCAAGTGCTGCAAATTTACCAGCGAGCTAATATAATATGGTGAAAGTGGGTTGAATCGATTCGAAGATTCGATGCCAATCTTTTTCTTTCTTGATAGTCAAATGATCAAAATCGATAGACTATCATTGTATCTAAACCAAAGGCCCATACAATTAGTCTTCTTATTTTTAGGTCAGCAACGCGACTTCGTTCTGATACTTCGGATGCGGGTCCGATTCCTGCTGCATGTTAGATGAATGTCCACCCAGGTTTCACCCGTTTTTTTATGCTAGGTTTATTGATGATACCTTCGCCTTAAATAACTTTGAGTTTTATTTTATTTAGTATATACCAATTCTAAGCATAATAACATAAAGTTTACTATAGAAAAGGGAGTGAACAATCAGTTGCCTCTTTTAGACTTTCTTATTACCAGAAATGTTGGTTCTTTTAATACTTCTATTTTAAGAAAAAGACGTTTAATGGTTTAGGATACAATTACTGCAGCTCCTGCATTTACAGTTTTAAACTTGACTCTATATTTACTCACCTCCACAGGGAGTTTTTTTATTACATCAAACTGGTAATCCTTTCATCA
>NC_089763.1:59111914-59194414 GCF_040412425.1 Macrobrachium rosenbergii
TTAACATTCGCAAATATAGGAAACAAATTATCCTAAAAATTGGTGATTTTAGATATTCTTTCATATTTTAGCAAGACACGTATACATAATTGTACAGGACGTATATAGGCTGGTCTGATAGAGAGAGAGAGAGAGAGAGAGAGGGAGGGAGAGTTTCTCTATAGTTAACCAGTAATGGTTTAAGTAAGAGTGTGGAAGAATACATATTTGAACTTTAAAAATGTGCGCTGATGAATATTGATGAAAAAGAAAATCAGTTGTTAGAGTAATTCGGAGTTATTTTTGATCCAGTACTTTACTAGAGGAGCTGCAAACGTGCATTTTAGACAATGGGAATTAATATAATGTGGTTTTAATTACTGCAGGGTATTGTAGCCAGTGAAAAAGTGATTCATGTTCAATTGGAGAACCCCGAGACGCTGATGCAGTTTTTAGGCCTTTCGTTTCTATTGAAAATGATGGCCATGATACAGTAAGCATCATTACTAATGATCAGGTAACATGCATGAAAATTTTTTTTTATAAGAAATTTGTTTCTTATGAACTAAATATTTATAGAAGTACAAACTTTGTCTGCTAGCTACAAAAACAGTGAGTGGCACTGTTCTGGCCAGCTGTCATTTGTTGGAAATAAGTAAAAATGATGATTACCTCCCATTACTCTCATCATATATATATATATATATATATATATATATATATATATATATATATATATATATATATATATATATATATATATATATATATATATATTAAGTCAGTGTCGAACTATGTGCCGGCCTGTCAGCTCTTCCGCCCCAGGTGCATTTGTGTCGACGTTGAAAGTTTACACAGTTAGATACAGCGGGTATCTGGCGCATGCATTTGTGCTTTCCTGACCATGATCATGATTTAAGTGCGTGGAGACAGCATGATCTTCGAACATTGAACCGGGGTCGTCACATTTCAGGGAAGAGGTAATTAACTGAGTGTGTATGTGTGTGGTGCATTCTCTAATGGTATATTATCAGAGGAACAGACACTCATGGGGGGACTTCGTTTTGTGACTGGGTCTGATTTGTTAGTGGTGCATTGTTGAAGGACCGCTACTTGAAAATCTGTTGTTTGATGCCATAGAAGTGAGTACCATAACTCATGAACACTTGTATCTTTTCCAGACATTATGTGAAAATACCCAGTTGTGCTGCAGCGAAATTCTTCTGTGCCTCCATTATGCATTTTCCTGTTCTGTTCTCCATTGTGCATTTTTCTGGTTTGAATATTGATGTCATCTAACGCCATTTCAGGTTTTAGTATATATGTTTCTTTTAACAGGAATTCTGGGTTTGTCCTATGAGGATGAATATTTTGGAAGTGGTGTTTATTTTAACATACTCTATAACATTTAGTGTGGCCTAGAATAATTATGACCATTTTACTTTGGTGACCAGGGTGTTAGTCACTAGTATTGGTTGGTCTAGAATCATTAATCTGAATATTTGTGAATCAGAATTTCCTCTAGTGATGACTTCCATTTATAGGGGGTGGAATTCACTCCATTTCATGATTGTAGCTTTTGCTGAATTACTTTCGTTAAACTTGCAAATAAAGTTTAGTTTTGTACCTGAGTGTTTCATTCCAGTAGGCCTTTGTTTGAGGGTAGATTCAGTGAGAGGGGTCGACGAGGGAGAAGGAATTTGCTCACCCAGGGATGGCTACCACTACCAGAGAATCTTAGGAAAGTAAGATGACTGATGCTGTTCTTAAAACAGGTACAGCAATAGAATATGACCCTATTGAACCTGGGGATAGGGTCGTTAATATATATATATATATATATATATATATATATATATATATATATATATATATATATATATATATATATATATATATATATATGTGTGTGTGTGTGTGTGTGTGTGTGTGTGTGTGTGTGTGTGTGTATGCATGTATAAAAATAAAATATTTGATTACAACAGAATTCCATCTAACAAAGGTTGCCAATAGAAACACGAATGAGGACTTTTTTATATCTCGGAAAATGATGTTTCCCTCAGTGGTCAGGTAATGGATTAATATTACAGATCAGTGGCATTTATTCAACTGAAGGAATGTTCCAGAAGTCGGTTACTACATATTTCATGTTGAAAGCTTCTTTATAATCCTGTCTACCACTGGTTGGAAGAAGGTTTTATCAGACAGATCTGAATCTCAGGCTCTTTTTGAGGGGTTCATTGTATTTATTTGATCAGTGCTGATTCTATCATCTGGCTATTTAACTGGAATATATGCAATGTATTACAATTTATTAGATGAAATGATTATTTATGTGGCTGAAAGTAGCTGAGCTCTGTTGACCATATATTTCTGAGCATTGTCATTGTATTAATCTTTGAGAGGGTGATTTACCAGCAAATCCAGCAGAGGACTTGTCATAGTCAAAGCAAGGAATTTTGTTTACCCCTGCGTGTTTGGGGACTAGCTCATGTTGGATGTGTTAATTAAGAAATTGGCTATTGTCATTAGGTAGGTTAACATGACAGGATTACAATTTCCTAGTGTCTGCGTCAACGTCTTAATAAAGTCCAGGTGTGGGATTTTGTTTTATTATTGGGCATTCCCATGGTCTTGTTTTTAGGAGATAAGTGCCTTGTAATAAAATAAAAAGCCAACACCTGGACTTTTTAAGACATTGAAACAGAAGATTGGAAATTGTAGCCCTTTGGTGTTTACCTACCTGGACTTTTTAAGATGTTGACACAGAAGATTGGAAACTGTAGCCCTTTGGTGTTTACCTACCTAAATACCCTAATCATCCTTAATTAATGTCCAACAGAAGCCAGTCCCCAGAGACACGGACATACAAAATCCCTTGCCCCACCATGACAAATTCTCTATATTGGATTTATAGGTAAATCACTCTCTCAAAGATTAGTACAGTACAAACACTCAGGAAGATATAGTCAGCAGAGCTCAGCGATTTTCAACTCATATAATCAGAATCATAGAATAAATTGGAATATGTTGTGTATAATTTTTAGCAGCCAATGTCAGTTCAAAAGCCATATGTTAGAATTAGCACTGCTCTAACAAATATGATGAGCCTTTCAAAATGAACCTGGGATTCAGACCTAATTGATAAAATCTAACTCCAACAGGATTGCGCAGAAGCATTCAACAGGAGTGATGTAGCAGCCAACTTCTAGAATATTCCTCCAGCTGTATAAATTCCACTGATCTGTACATATTAATCCACTAACTATCTGTTGAGGGAAACCATGGTTTCCGAAATAAAACGCTGTAAAATCTACCCTCTTTTTTGTAAAATCTATATATCTTTTGTGTTTTATATATATATATATATATATATATATATATATATATATATATATATATATATATATATATATATATATATATATATATATATATATATATGTGTGTTATATGTTTAAATGACCCTATTTCCAGGTCAAATAGGGTCATCTTTTTATTGCTGTATCTGTTTTAAGAACAGAATTAATCATCTTACTTTCCTAAGATGCTCTGGTAGCAGTGGCTCGTCCTAGGTCAGCAGATTCCTTCTCCCTTGACGACTTCTCTCACTGAACTTACCTTTACACAAAGGCCTACTGGAATTAAACACTGAGAAACAAAACTACACTTTATTTGCAAATTTAAAGAAAGTGATTCAGCAAAATTTATGATCATTAAATGGTGTGAATTCCACCCACTATAAATGGAAATCATTACTAGTGGCTAACACCCTGGTCACCAAACAAAGTAATAAGGTCATAATTATTCTAGACCACAATAAATGTCATATAGTGTGTAAAAGAATAACACCACTTCCAAATATATTCGTCCTCACAAGATGAACCCAGAATTCCTGTTGAAGGAAACATATCATATATTAAAACCTGAAATCGTGTTACAGGACATTCATATTCAAAACAGAAAAATGCCCAATGGAAACAGAATGGGAAAAGGCATCATAGTGGAATTTCACTGCAGCACAACTAGGTCTTTCCAAAAAAATGTCTTGAAAAGATATGTTTATGAATCATTGTACTCACTTTCCTATGGCTTAGATAAGGTATCGTCACATTGGTGGTTTTTAAACACTCACAAGGCAAAACCCACACCAGCCACCAAAACCAAAGTCCTGCTGTGAGTCACTGTTCCTCAGATAATATACCATCCGAGAGTGCAACATACATATGCACTCACTTAATCCACTTCTTTCGGAAATATGGCGATCCCGGTTCAGTGTCCGATCACGCTGTCTCCATGGACTTGAATCATGATCAAACAGCTCTCTGTATCCAACTGTGCAAACCTCCAACGTCGACACAAATGCACCTGCAGTGGAAGTACACTGACACCAGCAGATAGTTCTTCCAAAGTCATCCAAGACTTAATATATACATAAATATAGTTTAACAGTAAGCCAATATCCCCTAATAATGTACTTATGCAGAAAGCTCCCCTTAGCATGTTGAACTCTGTACCAGTCTGTTTCAGGTCTTCTTATAAATTGTCAACATAACACTTTCTAGGTCTCTTGGGAATTTTAGGCAGTTTTCACTGAAATATCATTCTCCATTCTTTCCACACTGTGGTCTATCCTTTAACAGTCTCTCACTTTTTCACTACTTGTTCATTTCTTTAAATTTCTCACAATTTCGGATCTTTATCACACATATACTAGTTCAATCATTTTTCTTGGTAGCTTCAGCCTTTCTTTTTTTCATTCACATTCAACTACCACACTTCATTTCCATGCAGGAAAGTTAGGTCAAGAGTCCTTTCTCTCGTGCATTCCAATTTTAGCTTGTATGAATAATGAGTATTCCCATTCATATCTTTTGCATACACCCTGTTACCTCCTTCGCTTCACTTCTAAACTCCACTCTTTGCTCTTCCCACCACCATTCCTTATATTAACTCCCAAGTACCTGTACAAATCAGTTGAATCCATTCTTCAACTATCCATATTAACATTTATTACTACATTTTACTAGTTTCCTCGTACTTTCAGAACCATGTTTACTCACATTCACTTTTCATACTTTTTCTTACAAATACACTTAAAGTCATATATGGCTACCTCTTTTTTGCCCCATTATACCCAGTCACTGTTTCATCATCTGCAAACTTAAGCCAGTCCACACTCCATGGTGAACAGACCACCATAGTTATTGTTGCCCAGACAGGCTTGGTCCTACAAGAAAAGTTACTCCACTTCTCCCAGTATGTTATGAAAATCTGTCTCATGAAAATAAGAATGTTAAATGATTAAGAATCAGAGGAAAACGGATCGGTTCGAGTATGGGAAGTAAGTAGTATGGAAGGCTGATAAAATCGGTTGACCCTTGTGTTCTTAATTTCTACTCATCACCTGTGATACTGAAAAGCTTAAAGTAAAATAATGGTAAATGACTAGTGGCAATATACTGTACATGTAAGAGGGTTTAGAAAAGTAAGTTCCAGTGTAATCTCCATGAAAGAAGTTGAAGGAGATGACTTCAAATTGGAGCTGAAATAAATCCACACTGAAAGTGTGAGTTTGCGTGATTTATTGATTTTGCTCTATCAAGAAGAACATTGTATGATTTATTGATTTTGCTCTATCAAGAAGAACATTGTATGAAGAGCCCCCAAAATATGAAACTATACTCTGGAGTAGGTTGCTAAAGTCTACAGAAATTTCAGTGAGACCTCTAGAGAACACAAGCAGTACCTAGCTCTTTCAAGACATGCAAATATCCATGAAGATATAATTTAGTGCTAGAATGCTGACATCTATATTGAGGCAAGCAGTTTAGGAAAAATAAGACTCAAATCAAACATTCTGAAATTTAAAATTGTTTTCCATTATAATATCCTTGGAAACTGTACTATTGTCGTTGTTTAGTAGGGAACCACAAAATAAAAAAAAAATCAAAATTAAAGTATAAGAAGGGATAAAAAGTGGAAAGATATGCTCAGAATGACAGAATAGGAAGTCAAGAACAGTTTACAAGCCTCAAAATGCAATGTTTGAGTTACCATGTCAATGTTTTATTGCAAACTTTCATCTATTACATATATAAGGACTCGTCTGCCCTGAACTTAGTCAAGAAATTAAAGAATCTACAGGTGTATGCTGTTCATACTCTTAAGTGTGGATGGATGGCGATAGGTAACGATGTGCTCAAGTGTCTCTTCATGTGAGTGATCTAACAGTTTTAAGCATCTAACTTCCGAATTAACAAATATTTCTAAAAGTATATTGTTAATGGCCTTACTCAGCCTTGCAATCTCATTTCTAGTTATTGGTTGAGAGCATCAGCTCCCTTAACCATTGCTAGTTGTGTTCTTTGAGATTCTCCGTTTAAGCAATCACCATTTTAGATCTGCCTTTTTTCTTCATGGTTTAGCAATGACTCGCCCCTATATATCTCCTCGTTCACTTCCTTACATTTCTCTGGTGCTCTTACACAGTTTCCATTTACTCTTTCTTCGTCGTTCATAATGAAGGGTATTATATCTTAATAGTAATCTTGTATCTTGGAGAAGTTCAGTGCCCCTAAGGCAGTTTCTACCTGTTTCTTGATAACATATCCTAGGCTGTTCTTCAGTTCTTCTTGATAACATATCCTAAGCTGTTCTTCAATTCTTTTTTGGCGTAAAGAAAATCAATCTCCCACTTTGAATAACTTTTTGGTGTTGAGATTACTTCACACCTGTTTTGATAAGATTCTATTGTTCATGTTGCTAATGTTGCTTAAAGTAACTTACTTTCCTCAAGACACCAAAAGCTTTGTATTGACTACCCATCTCTATGTTGAATACTGGTCTTCAGGGTATCCGGGTCTTTTTTTCTATGGCACGTATTTGGGCAAATGTGAAACTGAGCTGATTGGGAAGTCCCTCCCCTTAGGTAGCCATGTAACACCTATCAGACCACCAGTTCCCATGTTTATTCTGTTGAAATCAGTGATCCTGGGATTTGCACGGCTTTTTTTTTCCCGGGAAGGCTAAGTCCCACGTTTTCTTTCGCACATTAGTTTTTCTTCAAATGGGATAAGAGTATCAGGTTGCCTGATCCCTCAGGCCTCTGGATTAAATATTTTTGATATGATTAGTGCACTAAATACTATTACAAATGTCTTGATGTTATCAGTCGGTTGGCGGTTTTTCTGATTGGCCGTCTTTCTGCTAAAAGGCGTGTAGTTATCTTAATCTGCACAAAGAATAATTGAACCTTTTAAGTCTTCGAGGACATTGCTTTCCCGGTGAAACGTAAGCGTCCAGTTGCATGATCGTGCAAGTATACAGTAACTACTGGTGAAAAAAACAATTCCCTTTCGAGAACCAGCATACTTGTTAATGTCGTTTAAGTATGGTATTTTAAAAAAAAATTAATGTTCATCTCCTGGGGATGGTGAGGGCCAGACAGGTATTGAATTATTCTGTAAAGATTTCCTTGATCATGAAGTCAAGTTAGCTTTAGCTTTTTTAAATTCTAGAGCAGCATAGTTAAAAAGAAAAAAGCTTTTTCATCATTAACGGGATATTACTTATCAATCCAGTTCCTCGCTGGGTGAACGGGTTCCGTTCTCGGCTACCACTTTGTTGGTCGCGAGTTCGAATCTCCGACCGGCCAGTGAAGAACAAGAGGAATTTGTTTCTGGTGATAGAAATTCATATCTCGCTATAATGTGGTTCGGATTCCACAATAAGCTGTAGGTCCCGTTGTTAGGTAACCAATTGGTTCTTAGCCACGTAAAAATAAAATCTAATCCTTCGGGCCAGCCCTAGGAGAGCTGTTAATCAGTTCAGTGGTCTGGTTAAACTAAGATATACTTAACTTATCAATCCGGTAACCGCTGACATGTCATAACATTCTAAAATCTGGATATGAATCCTTATTCTTGGTCCAGCCTAAGTTGGTTTCTCGTTGACGTTTCCACAAACCGTCGAATCGCACATTTTCGGCAAGATGAGTTATTATTGCCACAAAAACTGTCACAAACTTTCAAACTGATATCTTAAGTGGTTTTCGAGATATGAAATATCAATACTGTCGAATATCGGCATTTCACACTAAATCATTTTCACAAAGTGACGAATTTTCGATTCGTCACATTGTGAAAACGTGAGGCTTCTCGAATGCGCACTTTGTTTTTTCACAAAGTGCAGCATCGTTAATTAAAGCCATTTGGTTGCTCTGTATGATGACTTTTCGTATATTCATATGATGGTATTATGCTAATTCATGTGTAACAACTCGTATTTGACAATCTTAAACGTTACGGAGTCTACTGTTTAATTTTTAGAAAAGAAATACATACACACACACACACACACACACATATATATATATATATATATATATATATATATATATATATATATATATATATATATATATATATATATATATATATATATATATATATATATATATATATATATATATATTTTTTTTTTTTTTTATATATATATTTTTTTTTTTTTTTTCTTCAAAATCCTGAGAAATTGACCTTTAGCTCTTTACAAAGGAAATCCAGCCCATCTGCGGTAGAATTTCGGGGATGTTAATCCCATGCTGAACTCACCTGGGTCAAGAAGTGGTTAATGAAAGAGATAACATCAAGCTGCTTTGTCAAAATTAGCCAAGAAAATACGTCAAACGACTACGATTCTGAGGATTCTGATATACCACTCACTACCATCAGAAAGAATCTTGAGATTGACAATTCTTCCATGGATGTTTCTGATATGCTTACTTCATAGTGTGGTTCAATCAGTGATCCAGTGTATGTGCCGAACAGTGATGACCTTATATCCGAGGATGAAATACCACAACTTGGTATATGTGACAGTGAAGGTTGTATGAGTGATGTGTTTGCAGCTTGTGCAAGATCCGAATGTTAAAAGCTACTTTGTTTTTCTCATTTTGAAAACAACGACAGTTGCAAAAATCGCAGTGTTATAGTAATTAAGAATTGTGATAAAGCGTGTGCAGAATACGAGAGTATAGAAAAAGAAACTGTTTCTGATTCTGTTAGTGTAACATATCCTGAACAGTTTGAAGCTGACGGATTTGCAAAACAACTAAGTGGAATGTCGCCATTAAAAAGTGAAAACTTTTCAGAAAAAGAAAGGTTTCGAAAATTGTGCAAAGAAAATCGTAACTCTGCTTACGCATACAGAAGTTTACAAAGGCAGAGAGAGATAGCAGCAAGAAGAAATCTGAAGCCACGATGCTTTTCAGAAAAAAAAAATGTGCAATGGTAGAGATCTGTGCTGTATTGAAATAACAGATGAAGAAAGAAATACCATTCGCAGTGTTTTTTTTTTATTTAAGAAGTGTTGCAGAGCAAAGGGAATTGCTATGTCGACATGTTCAAGCTACTGACACCAATAATAATAAAGAAAGAAAGTTGAGCCGTAAAACCACAACACCCGTATATTTCTTACCAAAATCCGACGGTAGAAAATTACGGGTGTGTAGAGTGATGTTTTTAAACACATTAAATATAAGTGAAAGGCAAATTAGGACAGCAATGAAGAAACTGTCATCAGATGGAACTGTGCAAGAAGAGGGTCGTGGAGGTAGAAAGGAGAAATGAATGAAAATGGATGAAAGACTTAAACTAAAAGTGATGAGCACATTAATAGATTCCCAAGGATGGAGTCACATTAGTGTCGTAACAGCTCCCCCCAACAATATTTATATCCCGATTTGACAATCACCAAAATGTATCAACTTTATGCCGAGGACAACAGTGGAAATGAAGTTAGCTTTTCTTTTTACAGAAAGATAATCAAAGCTCAGAAGTTAAAATTTCATGTGCCCAAAAACGACCAGTGTGGTGAGTGTGTATTAGGTTAACGTAAATTTTTCCCTTTATTTTTGGCTTTAAGTAAATTTAGATCAGCCTTGTTTCTTTTTAGTTTTAAGTATTATTCTTAAGGAACGCCAGTGCTTTGTAAAAATTAAGTGTAAGGTGATTTTCAAGTATTCGTTTACAGTTCTGACGCCTTCTCCCGCTTGTTTACGTTTATTAACTATCGTATTAACGATTGGTCCGTATTTTATTTTTCGAGTGCCGTTGGACGCTTATGGTCAACGTTTCGCTGTGACTGTCGTAATCCGAGCAGTCCGCCTTAACTTCTCCCTTGATTATTACGCAGCTGATGCCTTTGGAATACTATCTTGGCATCCTTGAAGTAATTTTGGATTTGTGTCGTCCTTCGTGGATGCTCTCCTTTCACCTGCGACGTGAGTTTCCTACTCTCTACGTGGCTCGCACGTACTTCTGTCACCTGCGACAGGTTACCTGTCGTTACCCCGGTGAGAGGGATTTTCCCAGGGCGTTGATGGCGTCGCCGTTCTCCGTCATCAAGTGATCCACTTGCGCCAAGACGCCTTTGAAGCTGCTGTTGGGGGCAAGTTTGCTCGTGAGGAGGTCCGCAGGTGGCCATACCCAGGTAGGAGTGAATATCTGTATTTTGTCGGGCAGGACCGCCTTGACGCTCGTATTTGACCCGGTGTGTGTGACCTCTCTTGGCAGCAGAGGTAGCAGTTGGATTACGGCCTTCATATTGCTTTTTTTTTTTCTCCGAATGTGAGAGTATTGTTCAAATATTATGTTTTCATTTAATATGTCTAGTCGTTTTTATGTTGTGACGGTGGTGTCCACTGACAATTAAGTTATATTGTCGTGTAAAGATTCATTGTAGTTTAGTTTTGTGGTGATAGGCAGGGGATTACGTGTTTTCTTGCTATTTATTCTCTGCCTTCCTTCGCTTACTTTTAGCTTTAGGTTATTGTTTTGTGGTCTGGCCAGCAAAAGTGTTGGATCCAACCGTGCATTTGTTTATGTTAATTTTCCTCCCTTTGTTAGGGCTTAGCTTTATTAGCTGTGGGTAATCCTACGGGATTTGTAAAGGACCGCGGACCGGTATTTGTCCTTTTTTGTAGTCTTTAAGCTATTTTCAAAGACTCAAGGTTGATTTAAATGTGTCGTTTCTTTAAGTAATAAATATTGTTAAGTTTTCTCAATTGTTTATTGTTTCCGCTGACCCTTTTGCTCTGAGTTACCTGATGCACTAATTACAATCTAAAGTGTGTATTAAAGACCTGCACCACAACCCAAAAGAGGTCGTAGCAGTGTGTGAAGCATTCCGGAAAGGAAATAAAGATGAGCGAGAAGAACTGAAATGTCTATATGAAAAACATATAACAGCAAAAGATTTAGTTAGAGAAATAAAGAAAACAATAAAGGAGAGGGCTGAGTCGAATAATAAACTAATTGCTGTGAATTTCGACCTGGAACAAGTATTATATTTGCCAAAATGTCTCCGAAATTAACTTACAAAAGAAAACTTTCATGCTATAATTTTATATATATAATTTAGGAAATGCCGAGGGTTCTTGTTCCTCTGGGCATGAAGGGATTTTTAAGCAAGAAGCAAATGAAATTGCTTCTTGCATCAGAAGCTTGGCTAGCAGAAGCAGACAAGAATTCAAAGTACACTGATGCTGGCTTTTTTTTTTTTTTGTGGTGGATGTGCCGGACAAATCAAGAATCCCATATTGCCAGCTGTGTTCCTAATTTTTTGGAGAATTCAGTTTCAGTAAAGCAAATCACTGTGTACTTCGTTGAAACAGGTCATGGTCAATGTGAAGGAAACTCAGCGCATAGCAGTATTGAAAAGGGCAGGAGATATTTTCACCCCGTCACAGTTGGCAATGGTTATTAGACTTGGTAGGAAAAATCCTTACACGGTGATAGAATTGGAACCGAAAATGATACCGACTGGAAGGATTATTCTCAGCAACTTAGGATTCTCCGAATTAGGTCATCTGACGAGGGCTTACCAGTCGATTGCATATGGATAAAGAAAACAAAGGAAAACTTTTCTACAGAGCCTCCCATTCTGGCCAGGATTTTCAAACAGTATCACTGATTGATTTTCGAACCACAGGGAAAACAGAAATTCTGAGTGTTAAGCAACCACAGCAGATTATTCAGGCTGCTAAAATATCTGTTGCTAAATTTATGACCTTTTGAGCTTTTGTAGTGGAACATCTCCTGTTATGAGCAGTCCTGATCACATTTCATTTTACCATAATTTGCCTCATTACTAAAAAAAGCTAAGTAGTTATATCTAGATCAGACATGTAATGTAATGCTTTCAGTGGGGATAAACTATTTCCATCAATATTGAAAGACTTTTATCCAATAAAACCATTTTAATTTTTTTATACAAATATATACATGAGCAAACAAATGTGTGTATTTTACCCTCTCAGCCTATATTGTACGTATTTGTATGAAACAAAATTTCAACCTTAGATTCGGCGAGTGACGAATGTCCTTCACTTCAGATAATGTCACCACAAAGTGACCAAGAGATGTCGAATCGTTAACACTGCGAGTCAGTCAGTTTTCACAACCTGACGAATATCTTTGATAATCATTATTAAGAAATCTCTATGAATTTAAGAAATTGTTTCAACACTGTTTGAAAGTGAAGGTCTTAATCTTATCAGCTACCAAAAATCAAAAGTTTACCGACTAAATTACGTTATAAAAAGATGGTTTGAAATGAGAGAAATCTTTAAATGTTATTTACTCAAAACAAGAATTTTGCCGATTCGACGGTTTGTGGAAACTTCGATATGTCAATCATTCTTCTCCATTTGCTTAGTATAAAATTTTTTGTAAATCTTTGAAAATGTTGTGCTTTCGTCATTTGAAAGTACAAGGGTAATATACTCCATCGTCTGCCGAATGCCCTTGTATATATTGTATCCCTCTCTCAACCAGGCTCCGGGAATTAGTTTTGTATGGGTAATTTGCATTTCTCAGTTTAGGTTTCATTCATATTTCACTGGGAACTGATAAAATCCGGACTATTAACGCAGCGGTCCATTCTCCTCTCTCGGCCAAACGTGGCTACAACTCAAACTCACATTCGCTCTCATAAGGCAAACAGGTTGTGCCACCCAAGGGAATTGTAGTAATAAGAAAATTTGGATGCCCTTTTGAACATAAACTTCAGTCAACGGCCGCACATCTTTTGTGTTTGTTTATTCTTGTCATCGAAAGGCCATCAGCTCTGTGAGAATGCAAAAGGAAGAAGAGGAGGAGGAGGGTCAGGATGAGAGAAAGTTGGTTATCAAGATAGCTTATCCTATTTAGGAGCTTCCATTCTGTTAATAACTTGCCGTGAGCATAAACTGGAACAGAACGCATATTGGTGATACAAACTACAGAGGCCTTAATTTTGTGGTAATGACGTAGACGCCTCTATGGTGTAAATAGTGAATCACTTATGATGGTATTTTGTTTATAGGACTTGTATTTAATCAACTTTTTTTTTCTATAATTTTTTCTTTCTTTTCTGTAAATACAGTTCTAAATATAGAAATATATATATATATATATATATATATATATATATATATATATATATATATATATATATATATAAACACACATATACATACATATATACACATACATACATATATAATACATATATATATATATATAATTATATATATAGTAAATATATATATAATAAATATACATATATATATATATATATATATAAACACATATATACATATATATATATATATATATATATATATATATATATATATATATATATATATATATATATATATATATATATATATATATATATATATATATATATATATATATTATATTTTGATGAGCCTAGACTGCTCATCAGAGTATCTTTCTCCGATGCAAACCAGGTCGGAACAATGTCCGGGCTTTATGAAGGTATTGATATTTCTCAAAATTTTCCCATTTCTTTCTAAAGCCAATACCTGACTCGAGCTAAGAAACTGAATATTAAGCAGGTTTATTTCACGTTTAAAGGGTACAGAAACGAGGTTCTGAAATGATTAATGACAAATAACTATTAAAAACAGAAAATGTTTAGTAAAGGACAGAATACCCTCTCACACTCAAAATAATAGTAAGAGAATAGGTTATGAACTGAACCTAACTCACTCACGCTATATTCTAAATAAATCCTTAACCTAAACCACTTGCATCTAATTAAACAATGTTCCTATAACGCTGATTTTCTTATATTAGCAATGTATATATTACTGTATATATACAATATTTATAACATCCGATTCATTGTCATCTCCTTAGAGCAATCATGCCATGATCCAGCAATGTATAAGAATTAAATGAGGAGCTCCTTACCAGATATGAAAATGAATCAAGCCTTCTAACGGCAAACTTTGGCGATGACCACCATGGCGGTGACAGAAGAAACTGAGGAGTCTACAGCAGAAAGTAGGAGAGTGATAATTGCCAAATTTTGATGCGTAGGTATACATTAAGTCCAGGATGCCAACAGCATTACAGTTATAGTATTCTGGTGCACAGGTATACTACTAATCATGGATGTCGGCAACACTACAGCCTCTGTCATCAATAAACTGTAATTGCTGTTAAAAAAAAGTGTGCAGTGCGTCTCTAAAGCTGCGCTAAAAGAAAAAAATTAAAGCTGTCATCATTGGAATAAAACGCAGGGCGAACCATTTCACTCTGTAACACGAGACAACTCTTGCTGTCTTTATCGCTCACCATCAAGAACAAGTAAACTCACCCATTCCAGACCAAGAAAATATGTTTACTGAGGGTCTTCCACAGAAAAGCGTAAATACACTGCAAAGATTCTAACGCGTAAAAATCCTTCCTTGCTCCACGCAGAATAAAATGACGGATAAGGCGAAGAGACGCCCGTCCCTTGAAATAATTGAAACTAACGAGTCCTCAGCACAGACCCTCAATAGAATCAGAGTCAAGTCTCCTCAGATCGTTTTGGGTTGTTTAGAGTGAAGCCGCTGCAGAACTGCCTCAAAAACAGCGGCAAAATCAATTCTCTTCACGACAGCCAAGCACCAAACCACCTCACATAAAAAGAAAAAG
Organism: Macrobrachium rosenbergii; assembly: GCF_040412425.1. NCBI lineage: Eukaryota > Metazoa > Arthropoda > Malacostraca > Decapoda > Palaemonidae > Macrobrachium > Macrobrachium rosenbergii. The sequence continues at coordinate 59,126,890 of NC_089763.1, forward strand.
AAAACAACCTCATGGGTGTGGCACCTACTGTACTTAGCAGTAGTGTGTGGAAAGAAAGAACAATTTACTTTTCATTTTCAAACAGTAATATAAACAAAACCTTTTTTATGTCAATTTTACTGTAAAAAGAATGGTTAATAAAGGATTTTTCATTATATATATATATATATATATATATATATATATATATATATATATATATATATTATATATATTTATTTATATATGTATATATACATATACAGTATATATATATGTATATGTATATATATATATATATATATATATATATATATATATTTATATATGTATAAATACATATATATATATATATATATATATATATATATATATATATATATATATATATATATATATATATAGTATATATATATATATATATATATATATATATATATATATATATATATATTTATATATGTATATATATGTATATATATATATATATATGTATATATATATATGTATATATGTGTATATATATATATATATATATATATATATATATATATATATATATATATATATATATATATATATATATATATATATATATATATATATATATATATATATATATATATATATATATATATATATATATATATATATAATTTTACTCGTATTGGACTTCAATAAGACAGAATTGTTTAAATTCCATATTCTTTAATTTACATAGTACAAAGTTTCAAAGATGCAAAGTCGTCGTCTTCAGGTACCGGTGCACTGGGGTGATATAAGCCACGCTCGGGTATTTACGTCTGTGCCCCACCCAACATCTGCTGTTTTCTGTTTGTAATCCCTCTGTTACCTTACCCGTCGATCTCTTGCTCTTCCCTCTAGTGTGCTTGATCTCCGTGGCCGTATGCTTAATCCTTCGTTCTGAATTATTCCCTTGCTGTGCTGCCTGTCTTTTTGCAAATATTCTCTTTAAAATCCTGATAAATATCACAAGAAATCTTATCCTCAAAATTGTTTCCAACGTAGTCTTCCATCGTTTTTTCATAGCGAGTTAATGGGGGCGTCCTCTGTGATGACCCTCGTTATTTTGTTCTTGTAATATGTTGAAAGCTGTATTTGTCCAGTGGATGTTATTATTGCAATTCCAGCAACATTTGGCCACTGCCGAGGCTTTGTTTTAGTGGCGAATGTTCTGCTTGTACTGGATTGCTCTTTGCTTGCACGATTTGCCTCTGACCAAAATATATTTTGTCGCAATTGACATTAGGTGCTAGGTTGACCCTGCCACTCCTCTCGTCCCCTTTAATGGGTATCTTAAATTCAAGAAGAAGACTACGTCTTTGAAAGCGTGTACTATGTAAGTTGAAGAACCTAAAATATAAACCATCCCGTCTCATTGAAGCCCAATACTAGTAATATGAATATATATACACTGAATTTTTGTTATATAACTTTGTATATGTATATGTAATATTATATATGTATATATATAATATATATGTATATAATATATATATATATATATATATATATATATATATTATATATGTATATATATATATATATATATATATATATATATATATTTATATAATTTTTATATATTAGGTCTCTGGTAAATGTATCTGAATTCGACAGATGTATGTACTTATGAGCAGGAATAAAATCGTATTCTTGTACGTGGCCAGGTGGTTAACATTACTCTTATATTCTGGGAGTGGGTTCGAATCATACAGTATGTATATATATATATATATATATATATATATATATATATATATATATATATATATATATATATATATATATTCTTCATTCAAAGTGAAGCTGCTTCCTCCAAAAGGCATGGCGCCAGAGAAAATGCTAAATTTATTTAGGGTTCAGTTACATAGTGTTAGAGTACAACTTCCACAACATAAGGTGTTTCTTGTACCTAAACTAAAGGCCAATCAGCAGAGCGTTGAAATGCTGAATATCGATGTATTTTAAGGCGTATGGAATGCTGCTGTAGCATGTCAAGTGTAATTTCTTCATCACCTTTTATAAAAGATTAACACGTTAGCAAATAAGGCTTTAACACTTTTTATACAAGATTAACACGTTTTCTTGTAATAAAGAGGACTAGTATTCCAAATTGTGGAAGTATAGAGGGAAGGAACTGTTACCAAGCATGAAAGTCTGAAGAGGACTAACGTCCACAAAGGGAATGTGGGAAAAGCCATTTATTGGGTGTTAGGAGGTCACATGCAAGAAAAGGAACTTTGGCATTGAGCTCAGCAAAGTATAATTCTTGTTGTAAAGGGAAAGAGAAGTCACCGTGTAGAGTGGAGAGGATGCAAATACATAGAGAAGATTGATTGATCAAACAATGGCCTCTGATTCAGTCTTGTTAGAAGAAAAATGTTGAAGTACCTCAATTTTAAATTGAGTATACCATACAGGTACAAATAAGGTCTTTAAGGGGTACTCCATGGAGAGACAGTAAGTTGTGTGGTACTTAAATATCTGGGAAGAAGGAAAGACAGTACGAATAATCTTTTAGATGTGGATTTAGTAGTTTTGAATCTGTTAGCTCCCCAAGGCCAGACTGGTGTAATCCAAACTTTTAAAAAGCTAAAAGCTGCAGGATTTTGTATTTTGCATTGTCATTGAATGGTTGGGAATTTGAGGAAAAGAATCAGAGAAACAGCAATAAATGTGTCCGAGACATTTATTTCAACAAAGGTGTTGGAACCCTTTCCAGATATCCTCACATACTCAGAGGCTGAGAAATGATGGGGAGTATGGGTGGCTGAGACGTCATTATGTCATACCGGAATATTAAATCAAAGAAAAGGTAAAATATCCATTACCGGTGCCGGAAGTTAAAGTATGAATAGAAAAAGTGTCATATATTATCCAGTTTTCAACCTCTTTTCTCTCTTTCTCCCCAGAAGCCAAGATGTGTATTAATCGTGCTTTAAGGAAATGCAGACGCTTAAATTAGATAACATTCAGCACTCGTACCTTGTTCTGTGTAAACCTCCTGAATATTCTGAAATCTGTATTACTTCCATAACCCACTAACTGATTGAATTTGGAAGCTTGGTTGAAATTCATTATCAATACTGAGTTTTGGGGTAAAGACTTTAATGATAGTAGTGGCTTATGGGATTATCATTATCATGAATTGAAGCTTTTACCTTTCCTTTTGAATTAATTGTGCACCTTCTTCATTTTCATATTAAAATAATTATACAATTAACTGTTCCAAACTAGTTTTTCTAAAGTATTCAAGTATTAACGATTGTTATATGTTCTTACAATATTACCCAATTATAGTTCTTTTGAAATGCAGGGGATATAAATCACTTAGTTAGATCAGTGTCTAATTCTGAAAGCAGTTTCATCTAGTTCAGACGTTACAGTCAAGAGGAAAACTATATGTGTTCTGAACATTTCAATACTAAGTGCTAAATTTCCCGTATGGAAGATGCTGACCATTTCACCAATATTTTCAAACACTGGGTTATGTTTTAGCCTCTGTACTGTTTCTGTCATAACCCTGATTTCATTTCCACCATGAGTGTGGCTCTTGTACGATTTAAGTTTATGGAGTTGAGTCAATTAGTTATTGGCTACCTGGTTCAAATTTTGGTCGTAATATGCTAATAGATAAAGGAAACTGTTCTTGGATGACACTGCCTTTAGGCATCTCTTGAGTGAAAGAATAGAAAATGTCAAAAGAGGTATGACCAGTTGTATTTTTAATATTTAAAACAGATAAGATTTTGGTTATTTGGCCATACTTTAATATAGGCTTAGGAAGAGCCAGTAAGAGAAAAGTCTTATAAAGAAATTGATGGTCTTGAGAGCGATAAGAGTTTGAGCTGGAAGAGGATGATTACTTGAACGATGAATAATAATTAGACAGGTCGACTCTTATTATGAGGCAGAAGGCAGAAAAGTACATCACCTTTAAAAACGGCCAAATATGCCTATGCCACTCGAGTGAAGTTGTGTAATGCAGCCATCCGTTTCAAGGTGGCCATAAATGGGCAAAGACTGTAAGGAATGTTATGGTTAATCCAGAAAAATAAGTTTTTCATAAAAAAAAGAAATATAAATTAGTTATTTGAATGTCTATTTAAAATACCAAGATAAAAAGTAATAAAAGCAAAGTGCAGTTTATTATAATCAAAAGCCAGATGTGGCCTGACATTGAGAGTTGTATGGATATATGAAAGTGACGCCTGGATATTATTAATAATAAAATAGTTTAACCAGACCACTGAGCTGATTATCAGCTTGACGCCTGGATAAAGAGATACTACTGCTATTATATATAAAACTAAAATGTAAATACCCTATTGGATGTCCCCCTCAATTTGGGACCTTCTTGACGTGGTGAGAGGCTCTTGAACCCCAGGAATCTGATCCCAGGTTTGAGTCCAAGAGTCCCATAGACCATTATATATTTCTTTGAATTAATTTTTGCGGAATTTTCCGCTTTTGCTAAAATTTATTGGACCTGATAAACAGGAAAAGATATCATAACTGGGATTGGGTTTATATTCGAAGCTAAATAGTGGAAACTGTGGTAGGACCATCAGCTGCCCGATAATGTTCGGAACTGAGAGATAACAGGCAGAACTATTCTTTAGGGCTGGACCACGGATTCCAGGGGGGTCCGGTTCTGGGGATAGGACTCTTGGCATTCTATCCAGTTTGCCCATAACACGATTAGAGTGGGGATGATAGTATTCTCGCAATACTGTACCTTCGGTCCTAGCAAGCAGGTTTGGCTTACACTTGGGCCACTTTAATAGTGTTGTGCCATCCCCTGTGGGGTAGGGTAGGGATGCAGACATTTGGGAGTCAGTTCTCACTTGTGCCCTTGGTGGAAGAATAATCCCCATGAAAGGCTGATTATATCTTTTTAAGGTTTTCAGGTTAATTATTATTTTTTTTTTACCCCTCTCAAATCATTATGTCTAGCATTTATAAGGATTCGAGTACCCCTGGACCCGCTGATGGTGTTGTTCTGGCACAGATGATGACCTCTAAACCCACCTTGGAGATTGAAATTTCTCCAAATGTTGATGACTTCTCCAAAAATAAAATGACAAAAAGCAGTGATTACAAATATCCTGATCCCCCTCCTGACATTACCTACCCTGGACCCTCTAGCCATGCTTCATTGATGACGACTTCAAGCAAGGACACAGACTTCTCAAAGAAATCTTCATCCAAAATTGAATCCTCAACACAGCCAGGTTGTGCGGAAAATTTGAGAATACTCCATATCGAAGACTTACCCGTCTGTTGTGATTATGAAATGATCTCGACAGCTCTGAAATCATTTGGAACTGTTGTAGAAATCAGGATGAACTTTATTGAGATTGAATCTAATGGGAAGCTTGGTTACCTTTAGTAGCCATGATGAGGCTCTAAAGGGTAGTAGTATGATAAATGCCATACAAATAGGTCAAGCTACAGTACGAGGAGCCTTAACAGACAAAGTTCCCAAAGACATGGACGTTTATGTGCCATGTAAATGGGCGCAGGATCAACCAGAGGAAACCAGAATGCAGAAATAAGGACTCCCAAACCTCCTATGTGGGTGGTAGCTTCAGCCAAGGAGGAAAATTATAGCTACTATGAATTTTGCAGGTTTCTTCAGAAAAAGGTGGGAGGAATAAAGAGCGGTGATATTTCTCGTTTTGCGAAGAACACCGTTCTTATTCATGCCAAATCCACAACCCAAGCATATATGCTGACCTTGTTGGACTAAAAAATGATGAAATGATTACGAAGATCAGGCCCCACTTAAGCTTCATTTAAAGGGGAAGAGTACTATTTGAAAAAGACTTTTATGACATAACAGAAGAAGAAATTTTAGAAATGAGTCCCACTTCAGTTTGGAGAGTGAAAAAGGCAGCTATTGCCAACATGGTCATTTTAACCTTTGCAGACTCTGAAGTACCTTCTCATGTCATATTTGAAAATGAAAGGGTATGAGTACGTCCTTTCCAGCAAAGACCAGTGCAGCGCTATCATTGCTTTAAGTTTGACCACCCACCAAAAAACTTCAAAAATGCAAAAATTTGTATAAACTGCTCTGGTGTCCATCATGATGATGAATTTAATAGAAAAGCAAAATGTGTTAATTGTCAACTGGAACTTAAATCCAATAACAAAAATTTTAAAATTCCCAAATTTGAACTGTTTGCCCAAAATAAAGCCAGTGCAGAGCATATAAGTATCGGTTTTGCAAAAAGACAATTAGGTCAACAAACTAGGAGCTATGCTGAAGTTCTTAAGCCACAACCCCTATCTACCACTAGGGGTGCAGTGGCAGCACCCTCTAATGTAGCAGGTGCATCAACCCCTGTGGTAGTGGCCCAGCCATCTGGGTCAGGTACTCGGCCTGTTGAGGCTAGAGCACAAGCCTCTAAGGAGAAGGAGGATAAGATGGCACTTAACCCAACCACCTTGGAATTGCCTCAGATAGAGTCTCTGCCTGATTTAATGGAAACTGGGGAGCAAAAGCACCAAAAGAGATGTTCACCCTCATCCTCTCCTCCTTAGTAATAGATACGAAGTACTAAGCTTGATTGCAAGAACCCCAGCCTGAATTTAAACAAACTGACAAGAAAGGGAAACAAAATGACACCAGTAAATCAACAGATAATAAACCAAACCTGTCAAGACCAGTCCTCTCCAAATCATCTCTTGATAATATTCATAAACAAAAGAGAGTAAATGAGAAGGCTCCATTCAAAGGGCCTTCCACCAAGCCCAAAAAATAGTTTTCACATCAATACTACAATGGAACTGTAGAGGTCTTAGGGCTCGAAGTGAAGAGCTGAAGGTACTGTTCCATGACCATAGCCCAGGTATTGTGTGTCTCCAGGAAACAAAGCTTGGAAGCACACAGTATATTCATGGGTTAAATTACAGCATATATAATTCTCCACCACCAATCGGAGATAGAGCTAAGGGAGGTGGAGCAATTACTGTGCATGAGTCATTGAACACTCCTTAGTATCAATTATTACTCATCTCCAAGCTGTAGCAGTAACTTTCATTTTAGACAAGCAAGTTACAGTTTGCTCCATCTATCTTCCTCCTGATTTGGATTTCACTTATAATGATATTCATGTACTGATCAATCAGCTTCCTACTCCTTTCCTCCTCCTTGGTGATTTTAATGCTCACAACCCCATATAGGGTGGGAACACGACAGATGCCAAGGGTAGGATGTTGGAGGATGTTATGGATGATCATAATATCACTATACTCAATAATGGAGCCATGACTTACCATAACATCTACTCCAACACTTATTTAGCTATCGATCTGAGCTTTTGCTCATCTAGTGTTCACACTGATCATGAATGGTCAGTAAATGAATCTTCAAATGGGAGTGACCATTTCCAGTTCATATAAAAACAGTTAAGAATCAGCCATCTGAGTCACCTCCCAAATGGAAGGTAGATGAAGCAGACTGGAAGAAATTTAATGTGTCTGTTCCCATGGACAAGAATGTAAACTCATTTCCATCCATCTCAGAGTCATATAATTACTTCAGTGACACCACCAACAACAGTGCAATTGCCTCTAATCCAACAACAAAAGGGAAGCCCTCTAGACCAGCAGTTCCTTGGTGGAACAAAGCCTGCAGTAGTATGAGAAAGATCACTAGAAAATGATTCAAAAAGTATAAGAGGAGTTGAACTGCCCAAGCCAAAGTTATTTACCGACTTGCTGTGGCCAAGCAAAATAAATATTTTAGAAAAGCAAAAAGAGAGTCATGGATGTACTACATTAATGCCATTACCTCAAAAATGGCATCCAAAATGATTTGGAAGAAAATTAAAAAACTAAATGGCAAGTTTGTTCCTGAACCTCTGCCTACCCTTAAGATAAATGGTGACCCAATCACCCAACCAGAGAGGGTCGCAGAAAAATGAGGAGAACATAGCTTGAGAATATCGAGTAGTGAGAACCATTCTGTAGAATTCCAAGATATTAGAAGTGCCCAGATTTCTTTTGATTTAAGTGAAAACAATTGTGAACCATATAATGCAAAATTTACACTGCAAGAACTCAAAGGTGCCTTGCAGAATACCAAACCATCAGCCCCTGGTGAAGACAAAGTACTTTATGAAATGTTGAAACATTTCCCAGAAAAGTAAAAAAAAATTCTTTCAGATATAATAAATGAAATCTGGGAAACTGGTATTATTAATCCTCCCTATGAAGAAACCAAACAAGGATCCTGTTTTACCCAGCAGCTACCGACCAATGGCTTTCACCAGTTGTGTTTGTAAGCTGATGGAAAAGATGATTAACATCAGACTTGTATGGCACTTAGAAGCAAATAAAAAGCTTTCTCCATTCCAGTTTGGCTTTCGGAAAAGTAGATCTACTCTAGATCCCTTGCTCAGGCTCTAAAACCAAATACAACAAGGTTTTGCTAAACTGTGCCAAACAATAGGAGTTTTCTTTGATTTGGAAAAGGCATATGGCACCACATGGCATCATGGTATTGTGAAAAAGTTGTATAAGATGGGCATTAAAGGGAAAATTATCAGATTTATAAATTTGTTTTTATCAGAAAGATATATAAAGGTAAGAGTTGGGAATCATGTATCACGACCTTTCTTACAAGAAGAGGGAGTTCCTCAGGGTAGTGTCCTTAGTGTCACTCTCTTTGCTATTGCCATTAATGGAGTATTAGAAAAGATATCATCACCAGTAAAAGGGTCTTTATTTGTAGATGATTTAGTTCTGTGCTGCACAGGATATGATGCAGCAAGTGGGCTAATGCGCAAGAGTTTCGATTTTCCGAACCTAAAACTGTCACTGTTCGGCTCTGCAGACGCCGAACTAAGGAAACCATTCCAACTCTTACCTTAAATGGAATTATTTTACCTTACTCTACTGAAGTAAAATTTTTAGGAATGGTCTTTGAGGAAAAGCTCACTTGGAATAATCATATTGACCAGTTAAAAGTGAGAGTGAAGAGATCACTAAATATTTTAAAAGTAGTATCTAATTTTAATTGGGGTGCTGATAAGAAATCGTTGTTAAGGCTTTAAATGCAGTATGTTTATCTAAGTTAGACTATGGCTGCCAAGTATGCTCATCTGCTTCAAAGACTAAACTTAAGGAATTGGATGCTGTGCATAATATGGGGCTAAGGATCTGCACTGGTGCTTTTAGAACTTTACTCTTTGAACATATTTATGTAACTCCCATCAACTACCACTGGACTTAAGGAGGCATGAGCTAGGTCTGAGATACACCATGTGGCTGAAAAGCTCAAAGGAGAATCCTTCGTTTGAGATCTTAAAACAGTGTGACTCAAGGCTTTTTGGATCTAGATCTTCAATACCATCTCAAATCAGACAGCTGGTGAACTGGAGGATGAAAGCATAAAAACGCAGAAGATCCTACAAGTTAAACATCCTGCTATCCCTCCATGGTTTATTCCAGCAATAGTTGTCTGCATTAAAGAGACAAAGAAGTAAGATCGTTCGGAAGAAGAAGTGAGAGACAAGTTTTTGGAGCATGTTGAGAGGCATATAAATGACAAGAAAATCTATAGTGATGGATCAAAATCAGAAGATGGAGTAAGATGTGCAGTGGTGTGTGAGGGGGAGTCATATATAAAAAAGTTATCAGACTCCTCATCCATTTTCACTGCTGAAGGAACTGCCATAGTTGATGCTTTAAATCTTGCATCTGATAAGAAATTTAAATCCACAGTAATATATAGTGACTCAAGGAGTGTTTTAGAAGCCCTAATGAAGTTTAACCCTACCCATCCCTCAATTCAAAAGGCTCAGGAATGGCTTTTTTATCTTTCTGTTCGCCACAAATCCGTAAAGTTTAGTTGGATTCCTGGGCACAATGGTTTAGAAGGAAAGGGTGCCGCAAGATGTGATTTCTTAACTAGTAAGGTGCTACATTTGGATATGCGTCCAGTTATCAGAAGATACGTTCGTACAAAATGGCAGCAGAGATGGACTTCCCCCATTTTATCCACAAATAGGAAATACAGAAACATTAGAAAAAGTATTGATTTTTGGAGCTCGGGTTTTAATCATAACAGAAGATTTGAGATCATCCTAACACGACTTAGGATTGGCCGTACCCGCTTCACTCATAGCTATTTTAGAGGGAGCCAGTGCCCCAATTTGTGCTCACTGTGGTGGTCAGTTATCCGTTGAGCACATGCTGGTGCACTGTCCTAAATTTAATCGCCTTAGGGCAAAGTACTTAATAAGTGGGAAGACTATTTAGAAATTTTAAATGATCGCGTTGAGGTAGATAACCTTACGGGTTATCTGAAAGAATCTGGTTATTTTAATGAGATATGATCTCAGTAAATTTAATAAAGATTTTAGTCATATATATTTTATATACTAAGTACATATTTTGAATATAAAAGTTTAATATATATTTATTTTTTGTTGGTTTCATACAATATCGTTCTTCATTTTTTACGTTCATATTTTAACACTGAATTTTACTAGTATGTCATCATTCACCTATTCATTATCATCATATCATTAACTTATATATTTCACCTCCATTATGGCGCTGAATAATCTTGATGGGTTCCGGTGCTTGGTCTTCAATACCTAAATTTCATAATCAAACAACCCTATTGGATGTCATGTTAGAAATTACTGAAGGGAAGCTAGACATTGGTTGAGTGGCAAGAATAGAATAAAAAGACGATTGTAGTCTAAATTCAACTTATGTGAGTTTAGTTATGTTTTTCTTAGGCTGACTGTGCTAATGACTTCTGGAAAGATTCAGTGCATAGGGTATATTAAATATCTGGGGGTTACTAATAATATGATTTAGAAGATGCACAGGCTTTCATATAATTAAAGGCAGGCGACAGATACGGTGTGTGCCCAGCTGATTTGTTATTAGCTTGAATTAGTTATTAATTGATGTACACTGACTTGAACCGAGTCTTTGCACAAAGACCAATATGACCATAAAATCCTCAGTCTTGGTCGTTTATTATCAGAGAAATGTGATGAAGTGATGTATAATGACCAGCAACTAAGTAGACCAAGATTAAATTGAAGAAAAGGTTTTCTATGTGTAGTTACCACTTGTATTTGATATTGGATTGTTAGGATGTAAATATAATGAAGAATTTCAATTTTTCAGCGTTACGCAATAAGTGACCCACGTTTAGTAGATGACAGCAGTAAGATTAGAATTGATATTAGTAAACAATTGTAAGAAGTAAGGAAGAATTCAGAGTTCAGTGTATATCACGCTAGGCTGAAGACAAAGTACTGGAAGAAAGAACTTGATTGCCAGTAAAGTAATGCGATTAGCCCCCACCCCCTCAAATATATATATATATATATATATATATAATATATATATATATATATATATATATATATATATATATATATATATATATATATATATATATATATATATATATATATATATATATATATATATATATATATATATATATATATATATATATATATATATATATATATATATATATATATATATATAATAATATATAATTTTATCCCCCCCGACCTTTGTAAATAAATTCCAGTCTTCGAACATGGACAAATGAAATGTGAAAATGCACAAGGAGTGACAAACGGAAGTTGGGAGGTATAGCGACAAAAGTGTCGTGGACTTGATAGATAAAAACAGTGTTTATAAGATAGTGTTTATATGATTTCAAGTTTCAGTAACATGTAATATGTGAGAGATTGACGAAAGTCCAACAGACCAGTAAAAGAAGTTGTAGACATCTCTCAGAATTTGGTATTTTAATACTAAAGAAATTTGGGTAACTGAAGTATCTCCCGTAGGGGAGTAGTGCCGTCAGTGCACCTTGTGCGGTGCACTGTAGGTATTACTTTAGGGTCTTTGCAGCGTCCCTTCGGCCCCTAGCTGCAACCCCTTTCATTTTTTTTTTTTTTTTTTTTTTTTTTTACTGTACCTCTGTTCATATCCTTTTTCTTTCATCTTACTTCTCACCCTCTCCTGACCACTGGTTCACAGTGCAACTGCGAGGTTTTCCTCCTGTTACACCCTTCAAACGTTTTTACTTTGTTTCTGTTTCAATGCTGAATGATCTCATAGGTCCCACCGCTTGGCCTTTATGCCTAAATTCTGTATTCTGTTCGATAACTGAAGTATCAGTTGTTGTTAAATTCATGGTGTCTGACAAAACCAAATAACCCTTGATTCAGACATGCTGAAAGATGAACTGCTGAGATGATATTAACTGGCAAGTGTGCTCATAAATATCTGGATAGAAGACGCCTTGGCGCATAAAAAAGAAATACAATCTTTGGCATATGCTAGGTGATGTTCAATGAATTTGTGAAAAGTAAATTCACAAATGAGGAAAAGTTGATCCAATGGGAAAGCGGATATTAGAGATCTATTCATCACTCACTTCAGCTCTGACAACTATAAACTCACAAGTTTGTGAACTTTTTGAAAAAGTAAGCATCATTGAAAATACTGTATATTGTATAGGTATTTTCCCACTGTTTTTAAATTTTAAAATCAGTTGACAATCCAAAGACCACGCACTCTCCCATTTACGTGCACTTCATTATTCATTCACATCTCTGCAGGTAAACACACACACCTTATTACAAGAATCAAGGAAGATACACATCTGTGCAATGAGAATACCGAAAATAAGGCAAAAGAACTAAATTAGATACAGTAACTAATAGCTGTAGTGATAAGCTGCAGATGCTGCTATTGTATGCAACAGTGAAACTGCTAGAAAGATTCATTTGGAAATTCCAGTGGATATACTTTTAGTTCGATGCCTTCACCAAGTTCTTAACAGATTTATGTGTACAACAGAGAGAATTGAAAGATGAATCTGATTGGAAAACTGACATTCAGTGAGCTTTGACCAATGAGCCATCAAGAGAGGTATAAGTTGATATCAGCCTGCTGTACATATGCCTGCCGTAAATCAGGTTTCTGTACTTAGATATTCAGTCTCCACCACGATAGCTGACTGATAGGTTAATTATGAATTTTTCGTCCCAAACACCAATACATTTTTTAGTCACAAATATTAAGCCACAGATGTCGTTTAATATCCAGTTCACTATTCCTCGGGAATAGCTTACATCCTAGGGAAATTATAATTGAGCAAGACTTCGTCACCAGTGGGATTCGAAATGCCGCCTGATTGGAAAACAACAACTTACAGTGACCTTTGACCACTGGGCCATCAAGATATCAACTCTGCTGTACATATGCCTGTCGAATTCAGGTTTTTGTACATCGATTCGGTGTCAACCCTCCACCATGATAGTTGATTGGTAGGTTTATAGCGCGTGGCTAATAATTAGTTTTTGTCACATGCACCGTAACATTTTACATATACACAAATATTAAGCCCAAATGTCATTTGATATACAATTCACAATACCTCGAGAATAACATAGACTAAAGGGGATAACTGATAACAGCCATCAAAAGAGGAAGAAGTTATTCCCAAATTTAAAGTAAATTGCACATTAAATGACATTTAAACTACCTACAGAGTGTCTGAATGAAAAGCTCTTCAGTTCTCTCTGGTGCGCTTTTCAAACACGCTTTAAACTGTAAATGATTTTCCCATTATTGCAATCTCGTAGGTAAAATATAATTATATCAATGTGTCTCTGACCGTGTGCTATATCCAAGACGACATATATATATATATATATATATATATATATATATATATATATATATATATATATATATATATATATATATATATATATATATATATATATATATATATATATATATATCAGTTTATCCATTCTTCTGTTATTTGTTAGTACCATAACATTTAGGAACACAGACAAGGGTAAGATGGAAAACACTTAGAAAAAGGACTTAAAATGATTCCATCCATAATAAAAAAAAAAGTCGAATGAGATGCGGAAGGAAAGATTAAATAAAGAAGTGAGGTTAATTAGTGTTGCCGTATCACCAGAACAAACGCATCAGCAGCTGCTCATCTGTTATTTCTTTTTCTTTTGCTTTTTTACTCTGAAGAAGTTTGTGTTCTTTAACGCCACCCAAAGACAACACTTGTATGTGTGTTTACAGCAGCGACAAATACACATCGGCAGTTGTATTTGTTTTGCTCTCTCTCTCTCTCTCTCTCTCTCTCTCTCTCTCTCTCTCTCTCTCTCTCTCTCTCTCTGGGGACTTCGTTTTTAAATAGTTATGTATTTTTATTCAGGCTGAAGTGGATATGCAATAGTCTACTTTAGTCTGTGGCTGTTTTATTATTCGTTTTATTAATGACTCTTATTTAGCAAGATTATCATTATTTCATTTACATAGTACATTGTTTCCTCTTTGTGCTATGAGACGTATATCTGCTATTTATACAACATTAGATTTTCGATATAGTCAGTTTGATATAATTTTCATGTTTTGTATATATGATGTGCCCCATAACAAAGTACTGCCATGGATTAGGTCTTAATGAGGTGAATTTATTTACATAATACAAGCATATATAAAATATATATATATATATATATATTAAAATCTAGTGGTCACTTTTTTACCAGTCAAGTATGTAATTGTAATAACCAGAATACCCTCTCAGCTGCTCTGGTTCTTCACATTCTGGATATGCTAGTCATTATGAAGCTTAAGATCCAAATAAAGAACTCTCAGAAGAAATTATCAATATATATTACCGCCTTAAAATTAATAAATGATTAAACGCTTGATGAAGGTGGATCTACTCCAGCTCTTGTACATGTATATGAATTCAACAGATATATGTACACATGAGCTGGAATAATACCTCTCTTCATGATCAAGTGGATATTATTACCTCGTTCTGATATTCCAGATGCAGATCCGAATCTCGCCCGGACATCAGAATTTCTGCATATGGGATCTTATCCTTTGTAGTGACAAGCATATCCAAAATGTGAGGAACTCAAAAAGTTAAGAGGGCATTGTGGTTATAACAATTATATATATATATATATATATATATATATATATATATATATATATATATATATATATATATATATATGTGTGTGTGTGTGTGTGTGTGTGTGTGTGATTATGATCATTGTTGATTCGTGGTTTTTATATGTCAAACACCACAGGGAAGAAATGAAAAATGGTTGTAAATCCTGACCTGTGTTAGCATTATTGCTAAGCCATCTTCAGAGGACTAATACAAAGAGGAAGAAATTCAACACATATATGTGCTAGCAAGACAGTGCATACAAACATTCGGATGGTTGGAAAACAAGTATTTACACCTGACAGGTGTTTTGTAGGCAAAGTCCTGCCCTCATTAGTGACAACTCAACTTTTACAAATCCAATAATGTTGCAGGAGCCTGCATCGCTTTTTCAGTCTCACCGCTACCTTCCTAAAGATTTAAACCTGTTGCCTTGACTGATTTTCAGGTTTTAGATACACTTTTATAAAATCATCTTCTTTGCTCCTGTCCAGTTGATTGTATGATTGTTTTTACTAATATGTACAGAAATTCCACCCTTCACCTGTGCATTTTATACTCATTTTTTATGCTGTTCTATTCTCTTTACCAGTGTTTTTCTAGTTTGGCCAATATAAAAGTTATCACATGACTTACAAGGAATTCACATACATATCCCTTAGTATTGTCAAGAAAGTTCATTATAAGTACATGTTTCATTATGGTTCTTAAATTATAATTATATGGCTGTACAAGCAGGATTTTTGTGTTAAAAGCTTTTTTTTTATCATAAAATGGTTTTTTTAGCCGTTGAAGGCATTGTCTAATACAGGGCCTGGATATTTCAATTTATTGTTTATATTCCTAATCATATCCATTTCATCATCAATGTATTGAGGGCTAATTATAGGTAATGCTCTTAATAATATGGATGGGAAAACTGATTTCTCAACTTTATTGCTGTGACCAGAAATATTGGTGGATGTTCTGTACACACTGCAATTAAACCAATTTTCATAGTGAACTGCATTGATGGTACTTGTCCATTTAATTTAACAAAGAAGTTATTTGTATTTGCGTTATGCGGTCAGACATAAATTTATTGTCTTCAACTTACCGGAACCACATTACATTGCCTGGTTGATTTTGTTTGACATTTTCCTTTCGAAACATTCCTTATTACAAATTACTTAACACTGAAGGTGAAGGGTTACCCATTGCCATACAAAATTTTGAGAATATAATTTCCTGTTGAAGTAAAATTTACATTTTTTAGGTTAGTTTTAATTAATTCTCTAAGTTTGTGCTTGGAAAATGTTATATCAAGCTGCCTGTCTTCCAACCTATCTGCCAAAAACACCGGCAAAT
This sequence comes from Macrobrachium rosenbergii, assembly GCF_040412425.1. Classification (NCBI taxonomy): domain Eukaryota; kingdom Metazoa; phylum Arthropoda; class Malacostraca; order Decapoda; family Palaemonidae; genus Macrobrachium; species Macrobrachium rosenbergii. The sequence continues at coordinate 59,143,247 of NC_089763.1, forward strand.
CGTTAATAGGTACCTTTCTGAATAATGAAGTCACGTCAAAACTCACTAGCCTGGGTTCACGATTAATATGTACATTATTTAGTTTATTTATCAAGTCAGCATTGTTCTTTATACTGGCATCGGAGATGGTACCAATCAATGGGTTAAGAATATTCACTAGGTGTTTTGCTTAGTTGTAAGATGCGGAACCGACCTACCTATTAACTGGTATAGCGGGAAAATTTGTTTTATGCATTTTTATTGCTCCATACGTGTACGGAAGCGATGACGAGGTTGCAACCCCACGTGAATCAACCACGTGGCCTACCTGGCGATGAATCATTCTCTTGAGTCTAGACCTTGGAACGGACCATGCGCTCGACACGAGGCAAGACGGAAAACGCAAATCCTCGAGACTGTGTTTTATGTAAATATTTCCGACAATGTTATCGCCACCTTTCATGTACTGTTATCACTCCACAGACCAGAACGTAATCCATTCAGTCCTGTGCTTCTCCTTGGTGTTCATATGTTTTATATTTGTATATTGGTTATTTTACATCTGTGAGAACACACAGATGTCTCTTGTTAATCCCTTTCGTCTACCTGTCAAGAGGTCGGGACTACTTGACGGTCCGCATGGGCCTATGACATTTGTGGATTTTGAATCAATAAATAAGTCGTATCTAGACCTGCACTTTCGCTTGTACCTTGCTCGAAAGGGCGCACTCAACTTTTTTATTAGGTTCTTATTTCCTTTTAATAGCTCTTTATTTTTTCTATGGAAATTTCTATCGAAACTGTATGCAGGATTTCTGTTTAGTTCTTTTATTTATTTCCGTCACTCAACGGATTGTTATTTTTTTTCTAAATACATTTATTTACAATTACCAAGTACCGGATTTGTCAGCTTTCGTATGTTTATATTATTATTATTATTATTATTATTATTATTATTATTATTATTATTATTATTATATATCAATTCACTGATAGCAACCATAAATCTTTTAATGACATTTGGAGTGCCTTGCTTTTTCATATTAACACAAAGAGTTCCCTTGATTATGTTCACATCTTCACTGGCAGTGTCACTGTATTTTGCAGAGTACATACAGTAGTCCGGTTGTGACATCCACGCTTTTCGGGGCACCAGTTTTAGCGAAATTTAACCCGAACCTAAGGCACTGGTCATATTTCTATCAAGGTGTCTGTTCGATAGGTTCACGACACATACATGATTGACGTTGGTAGGCCACGGGCTTTTCTCAGTCAGCAGTTTCATTTTATTTTCATGTTTCTGTTTAAGATCCTCATACACTTTTCTTCCCATTTTCCAATAACTGTATTCTCATAGGGGCCTTTCCCCTCAACTGGTAATGTGGCTTCGAAATATCTTCTGTTTTTCGGCAGTTCTTTAAATACTTTTTATTTTCCATTATTTTGATGTAAATGTGCTTAATGTATTTTTCTAATATGCCTCATTGGATTTCACTGAAGGTCGATCTTCTAATTTCAACAAGGATTTAGCTATTAGTGAGAAACAGGGAAAGGGTTACGTGCTCCTGCAAGGTAATCGGATACGTGAAAGTTGACATGTCACTAATGAGGGTAGATGTATTCAACATAATAATTGTACTCGTAAGGTTGCTGAAACTGGATTTTTCATTTATTAATTCGTAGTTCCTCTCTGAAAACTTGGGGGTGCGTATGGGAAAGTTTCTCGCGCAAATCGTGGCTTTTTGCGGAGGTCGTCGCCCTTTTATCTTTTCCCCTTTTTCCTTTATTTTTCTCTCGAAGGATCTTTACAAATACCCTATCTGTTTTGTCACGTTCCTAGTCAGTGACAGTAGCTTTAATAACGCCAGTTTGGGGAAATACCCCAGTTAAGCTCCCCGTAAAGTTAATATCAAATGGGAGAATTGACCAGTGTAGTTTTATTCACTTTTTTTTTTTTTTTTTAATAATTTCACTATTTGTTAGTGTAAAAAGCAATTTACAGAAATTTTATTCATACACATACTATTTTTTCATCATGCACCATGTATTCTGTAAGTATTAGGATGAGGCGGTTAGGCCCATGCTCTTCTCCGTCTTGGTTGCCATACACAGCAATTGGCTAATGACCAAGTTGTGTAGACCATTAAAAGCACTATATATGAATTTTCAGGAAACGCACCTAAATCTTTTCACCTCGGCTGGAATTGAACTAGTCAATTTTTTGGTTTGAGTGTGTGTGTATTAATTTACTGTGTATATTATTATTATTATTCAGGTTTTACTGTTTATACCTCTTTTGTTTTGCATATTCTTTAGGAAAAATCACAGTTTTACTGTTAACTGTCATTGCTATTAAATGAGCATGAGCTGTTTTCTTCATGCTAATGCTAAACTTACAACTACATTTGATTGTCTGTTTTAACATTAGAGGGTTCCAACGGGAATACGAACCTACCCTTTCATAAATGGACTTGGTATTTTAGAGTGTGAATGCTGTACACTCGCTGGGGAAGCGGGTTCCGTTCTCAGCTACCACTCTATTGGTCGCGAGTTCGAATCTCCGACCGGCCAGTGAAGAACAAGAGGAATTTGTTTCTGGTGATAGAAATTCATTTCTCGCTATACTGTGGTTCGGATTCCACAATAAGCTGTAGGTCCCGTTGCTAGGTAACCAATTGGTTCTTAGCCACGTAAAAATAAGTCTAATCCTTCGGGCCAGCCCTAGGAGAGCTGTTAATCAGCTCAGTGGTCTGGTTAAACTTAGATATACTTAACTTTCTATCTCTCTCTCTCTCTCTCTCTCTCTCTCTCGTGTTTTTGACAAGGTGTTCAAATGTTATTGTAAATTACAATTGTTGTCGGCATAATGTTTCTGTTGGTCTTTTGAAATTCTTCTTGCAAGTTTTCTCTTGAAGTCAGATTGTGATTGAAGTTATATTTTCTTTTTGAGGAAACCTCGTGGCGAGAACTGCTTTTTCTTGGCCGATGTGGTGAGGCACATTTTTCACCCCCCTCAAATTCCCTTCGTTTAGATGCTCGCTTACGTGAGTGCTTGAGGTCTGATTAATCATGACACGAGTCTTCGTGTTAGGTCCCCCGCTTGTTTCTTTTCCCTCGTTAATTGGTTCACTTTTTTTGCGTTTTATGCCCATTGCACTGCGTGAGCGTGTGTGTGTGTGTGTGTGTGTGTGTGTGTTTGGGTGATTTATTTGTTGTTATCGATTGGCTGAAGCAATCTCCGCTCCCTGTGTGGCGCTTTTGATAAGGTTACAGGGTTGCTTCCTTTGATGTTTATGTTGCATTAATAATGGTTGCAAAAACAATGTATGTGGATACATAGCTCTCTCTCTCTCTCTCTCTCTCTCTCTCTCTCTCTCTCTCTCTCTCTCTCTCTCTCTCTCTCTCTCTCTCTGGTGGGTTTTCATTGATATCAATATGTACTCATATTGTACTTAACTAACGAATGCATTCCTTGAGAGACTTGAGGACTAGAAAGTAGTGCATTAATTTTTCTTCATTTTTAACAATGGTTGTGAATTTATTTTTCACTATTTACTATTGAAGGATGGAGTATTTATTATGCAATGCATGTGCAATTTGCAGGTTTCTTTCTGTGTAAATTATAATTGTCCAGAACGTGGATATTAATGGTCAAACGCATGATCATTACTTTAGCATTATCATTAATAATGTTTGTTGTTGCGCTATTATCGTTGTTGACATAACTGCTATTTCATCGTCATTGTCATTTTAATTATTGCACTGGATATTCTTTCACTTTTATTTCTTTGGAATTTCTCAACTTTCTCACAGCTTTGTAAAAGAAGTTTTCCAGTTACTATGCACTTAGGAATCTTGCATTTTTAGGGTTGTTGTACAGTATTCTTGCTTTTATTCGCGTATTTTCCAAGTAGTTGCTTGTCATGTGTAGGAAAATACCGTAATGTGTCAGCGTGATGTCTCCACAATATTCTAAAAAGAGCAGTAAAGTAACAAGGCTTTACGAAAAAGATACAGGTTCATTTGACGATGTGTTTGAAATTGATTGGGAAGCCGCTCCTCACCTGTCAACAGGGGTAGTTTCCAAAGACCAGGCCGTTAACGAAATCGCAGATTACTGGTAGCCTGAGACTGCTGTTATGTGAACAGTGTAGATCACCACACTAAAATGATTTTATCCTTTGTGAAGTGGACTTATAAAAGACACATTTGCACTCTGTTTAAAATAATGTAAAGATCGTTTTAATTCTTTATTGTAAAGATCTTTTCAACTCGTCATATCTTTAATGTTATTCCATCACACTCAAGCCCAGACCGACCTTGCATAACTATCCAGTCTCTATGAATGTTGCGCTACCTGTTCTAGGAACTCTTATATAAATAGCTGTAATAGATTCCCGTGTAGTACCCACAGGACTTATTTACGTTCACAAACCTTATGCTTGAAACCATCAACATGTTATTAGTCAGCAGAAACTGGTAACCAGGATTTGCAGTATGCCCACACTGACGCAAATACATTCATAAATCGAAACAAAATCAAATATTTCAGGCTACTTTCATTGTAATTTAAATTGGAAGTTTTTTTAACAAACTTGATTTAACATACGAGTATTCTATTGGTTATGACCTTCCACGACCTTGAGAGCATGCTCAGCCACTTTTCTATTGTTTTCTTACTTATTCATGTACCATTTCTATATACTTATTTATTACTGTAATCAGTAGCTGGATATTCACTTGTCATTAATTAGTTGCCTGTTTTTAATTTTTCTTACTTCTGCTTTGTCACTTGCTTTTATCTCTGTAGCCTTTCATGTACGAGGAAGCTTGACAAGAAAACTTGGTACTACTCCTTACTACTACAACACCAGCTGCTACTTATACTGCTTCTACTACTATTATATAAAGTAATGAAAATTGCCTCAACTTACCTGATTGGGCGGTCAACAAATGCCCTCATGTAGCTTAGCCCCTGAAAGTACAAGACAAAATAGGAAAGGTTTTGATGAGTCAAGAGAAGTCAGAGCACGGAGTGAATTCAAAATGCTGGCAGTAGAGGGAGAGAACTATCACTGAATAGAGCAGTCAAAGGACTAATGATTTCCACAAGGTAAACAGGAAGTCTTCAGGTGACGGATGTTATGAGGCCGCCCAATGAGAGGAATCAGTACTATCTTGCGTTCAAACAGAACAGTGATCAAAATAGAACGTTCAAAAAGGGAGATTACACACTAGACAATTCTCAGAAACATCTAGTAATTCAGAGCCCGTGGAATCTTAGTACAACTTATGACGTGATCAAAATGTGTTGCCCAATTGGCAGAGCCCCCTTCTTCCTCTGATCTTTAATCCCTGAAGAGAGAGATGCTTGTTGTAAAAGATTAAGAAAATAATGATCTCTTCTATTCAAAATTTTTCCCGCCTATGAACTATTTTTCAACTGAAGGAAGGCAAAATTTTGGTTGGTGACCACATTAAATTTTCCTTTATGACCGCTCATAGGAACCACTAGCCCAGTTGATTCAACTTGATGCATGTACTTGACAACCTTTTTCACATGAAGTTGTGTCCATGAAGGGTTTCCTGCCACAGGTGGAATCTCTTTTGCTATCCTGCGCGTCACTTCCAACCTACCACACTCCGTCGTTGTATTTACTTTTCAAGTTCTCTTGAAATATCGAAGGAAGTGAGCAACTGTAAGGTTGTTTGATAGTGAAGTTATAACACTTGAGATTTCCTGAAGATTCTAGAAACCAGGAAATAGTTTGAAAATCATATTTGTATGGTGTAACTATATACCAGTATATTAAGTCTCACACTGACATTCTTGTAAATTCTTAAACAAGATATTTTAATTATAGTTGTTGGATAGTGGTATTCTTGTTTTGCTTGATACGTTCTTTAATCTATTACTTTGTTTCTTCTTTTGATTGGTGTGTAATCACCTGTGCAAATAAGTCTGTCACCTCATGGACATTCTGTTTAACTAAACTGATACCTGGATGCCTTGGCCATGCCTCACTTTCCTGTTGCATCTTTCAGCTTGAGTTAAGTAATTACTTTCCAGGAAGAATGTGCTCGTTGCCAGAAACATTTGCATCGTCTGGGCATGGCCTAAGAGAATCATGGGTAACAGCAGAAGGAAAGGCTAGGGATCGTCCCACACACACACACTTGGAATTAATCGCTGAGGAGCACAAGCAATCATACCAATGGAGAAAATGTTAAAACTAAAGAGGAGTCACTAAGGTTGAAGCCTCGCTGACATTAACTGCCATGAGGTTGGTTTTCAGTCCTCCAGAACAGCAATCTTACCATACAAAATAAAGGCTGCTTGTATGGCAGCCGCAAGGAACCCGTAGTAGGTTGAAGTGACAATAATGATTGAAGCAAAAAACCAAGAGGGGAAGAGTAGGGAGGATGATTTGAGTTGAAGAAAATGTAAGAGTAAAGTACATTGTCCTAATGACGGAGAACAGGCGTTGTTGTTAGTAACAAAAGGCGGAGGGGTTAATTTTCTTCCACATCATTGGAGGTGGAATAAATCTGTTCTTTGAGTCGTTTATCGAAATCTTCAGGTGTGTTGTTGAGAAGAAAGCTGCTTCAAGAGAAGTACATTTAGTTGTATTTATATTAATTAATTGTCTCATAACTTTGTGGATATGTTTGTATTTTGTATTTATTTGAGAGAGAGAGAGAGAGAGAGAGAGAGAGAGAGAGAGATATGTTATGTCAGGGGTCAGAAAATATGAGGTAAGACGCCTTTGATATTTTATTGCAGGGCTTCCTCTATATAGTAGCGATGCATCAAAATTGCTTTGTACATTGAGATCCATCATGATTTACTCTTCAAAGGAGATTATTCGTTTTATTGGTAGAGGCCATTTGACCCAAGGTATTTACTATATATATTTTTTGCTCCAGCATTCAAGTTTTTGCTGTGTTAGTCCATTCCTTTTGTTAAGGCGTCGAATCATGGCAGATGCAGTGGTTAATGTATCTTTCACCGTGTTTTTCTTTGGATATGTATACGGAATCTCTCTCTCTCTCTCTCTCTCTCTCTCTCTCTAACACACACGAATAAATAGGGATACAACAAATCCAGAAGGAATCGGGGACGTAAATAAGTATAAATATAGCTAAATGTAAGTGAAAATAGTTGAAGGAGGAGAGAGTGTGGAGCAAATTCATGGTGCATTTTTTTTTTTTTTTACCATACGAACATTTTACTTCTGGGCTGGTCTTGGTTAAATACTTTCTCAGTTGTTTCTTTGAGAGTTGTTGTACAACTGGGTTTAAAGAGGCAAACTGCACAGTTGTTTCCCCAGTACACAATCCGCGATTTAGAAAAGAGAAAACATGGAGACAGTATGATTAACAGTCCCTTAAAGGTCTCTCTCTCTCTCTCTCTCTCTCTCTCTCTCTCTCTCTCTCTCTCTCTCTCTCATCAGTGACTTGTATAAACATGACAACAACCCCGGCAAGTGGCCGAGTTAAACTAATTTGGCTGGAATGTATTGGGTTTCTTGTGTAAAGCTTCTATCCTTCTGGAAACGGACACCTTTTATTAGATTTCCTTTCTGGAGAGTGCCGTTTCCCGAAGGTCAGTGTCATTGAATGCCGCTTTCCATAACACTTGTACTTCAATGACTTCGGTAAATACTAAATCCCCTTTAAGTTCGACGTGGCATTATGTAACGAGCCGTTGGAATGCTTCATTCCTTCCCTTCCGTTCCTTTAGCGGGTTTACAGTGAAATGGTTTAACTTAATCAGCACTGTGTCGTGTCATTGGACAGTATTCAAGTTAGCTCGTTGACATATATTTTATTAAAAAGGGTAATTGATTGAGGAGATTATCGTCTGTGCCGTCGCGTGGTTACGAAATTGTTTATCCTTCCCTTATTCTCTTCAATCCTATCCACCAATAATTAAGCATTAGTATTTTAGAAGGAAAGGTTTTGCAAATGGGCACTCAAGCCTTTTGACCGGAGTAGGTGTTGTCTGGAAACCAGATGTTAGCAGTACATTTTGGCTCTGCGACCATTTACGGATACTTCATTGAATATGTCGTAAAAGGCAACGCTTGCCATGATTGGGTCTAAGCACGAAATAAAAGTAGCAAAAGCCTCTCTCTCTCTCTCTCTCTCTCTCTCTCTCTCTCTCTCTCTCTCTCTCTCTATATACCACACAAATCATTACCAGAATTATCATATCCTGATAACTGAACGATGTTTCGCAAGATAATGAATCACTATGTGCAGTCCAAAGTAAAGAATGGAAGTACTTCATAATCCTAATTACAAAATGGAAATAATTCCTTGTCAGTGATTAAAAGTTCAAGAGCCAAATTTAACCGTTGCACAGAGAAAAATGCGAGTTGAGCGTCATACCCCTACAACATGAAAAATGTAAACCTCATCTGATTCAAGCGCGAAGGTAGTTAGGTCAAGTTCAAGGAAGCAGACAAACACGATATCGTTAGGTTTTTTTTTTCTTATCAGGGTTGCGCAGTAGCAAAGAAACCCTTTTGTTGGGGTTCTTGTGAACGGAACTGTAAAGCTAATAATCGTACCGTACGTATAGATTTTCCATACGTACCCTTTTTACGGTGATGGTGTGCCCAAGGGCTTTCTGTATTTATTGATATAATAATGTTTTAACTGCTTTTGCTTTTAATTGAAACATTTAGGAAGAGCAATTTAAACAGAACAGATACTAAACCGCAATTTAAAAGCTTTCTTAAGCCATTTTTATGCTTCTCAGTGATACTGAGGGAATTTTCTGCACAGTTTTGCAGACCAGGCATTTCAACAATCAGTTCTGTGTCATACCGACATGTATAAGGTCATCCTGGATGCCATGAGGTAGTGAAACATGAAACATATAGAGTATTCCTTTAGTACATCTGACTAAAATAATTCCTAAAGGACGTAAATGAAATTGAGGATGCGAACATGTACAAATGTTTTATACCTGTTGAGTGGAACTATAGACAGTTGGGGGAAATAAAACAAAATTGTAAAAAAATAACTCCTTGCTAAGTTTTTTAAAAGATTGTGTGTAGTAGTGCAATGGATAATTGGTTGTCTAAAATTAAATATAATGCATCCGCCAATCTACTGTGGAAATAAAACATGCATACTTTTTTTCATGTCTTTTTTCTTACCCACACGAAAGGGGGAAAGGGCACTTACCCGAGGTAAAACATGTCCGGTTCTTTAACATCACACTATTTCAGAAATATTTTTGACCGTTGTTGATGAAAAGAAAAGAAGTCTTGCATTTAACACCACAATAGGACCCCTGTCTCTGTCCATTCCAATGGTTTCAAGAATCGAAAACAAAATAACCATTGTTTCGAGAATAGTTCGTAAGTGTTAGAAAATAAATATCTTACATTTCACATCACATTAAGACCTCTGTCATTGTTCATTACAGTAACCTGAAGATTGTTTGGTAATTGCACTGGATGCACCCTTATCTATAAATTTCAAGCACCCACATTTCAGGAAATATGCCGTGGTAGGACTGGGAAATAAAAAAAAATGGAGGAAACGATATGGGTGTCTTTCTTCCTGTACAGGTTCTTCCCGTTTGGGTTTTTCTGCGTCATATGACGTTGTTTTCCTTCTTAAAAAGTCCGTTTCTACAGATAGTACACTTGTCACTTTCAGAATTTGTAAATGTCTTTGTAACTTCAACCCCAATAATAAGACTTGGTAGGAGATGAATTAAAGACACCATAAAATTTCCCAATAGTTCTGTTTTCTTTGGCTTGAGAAAGAATTCTTGATGAAACCGCAACACCATCAGTATCATCCTTTGTATTTGCGTCGTCAGCCTCCGTCATTGGTTGTGTGTCGTCCCCTGGGTCAGTTTTCGAGAAGATCCTTGCATTTCCTTGAACACCTAGGTTAGGTGTTATTTTCAGCTGCTTTCTGATTTTACCTCCGTTATGTTTTTTGCCTTGATGGTTATGCATAGACTTGTTGATTAAGGTGTTCTTAGGATTCGATTTTATCTTGAATACAGCTCTTGGGATTGTTTTTCAATGGATGGCTGTAGAAGTGCATAGAAGTTAGTTTTTCAGGAACTCTGGATAATCTATATGACAAGCACATTAGTTGTTAAGGAGTATCATTAGAGTACTGGCTTATTCTTGAGAAAGTCATGTGCAGGTTTCTCTTGCTAAATTGTAGCACTGAAATATGTTGATGCTTCTGAGGTGTAACTGATCTTGTAGATGCTATGCTTGGTCATGTGGCAGGGATAGCTGATTGAGAAACTGGATTACCTAACAGCACCAGAAGATTCTCGTGTAATATCATCCATTGGAGGTAGCCTCGAAATCAGTGCTGTGCTTTTTGAGACTCGGTTGAACAGATCAGTAATGCTATATTTTATGTTTATGCTATAACAGAGATATCTTCAAAATGCTTATCTGATGGTCTTAACAGCGGTTCCCTTTGGTCATCTCGTGCGGATTTCAAGGGTTTAATTGGCTTACCTTATATTTTTCACTGCAGAAAGGAAAAACACTTGTACTCTGAAAACCGTTGATTACAAACTGGAAAGAGTCCTGTCTCACTTAATGAGCATTAGCATATTCATAAAACTATATATTTTCTTGGCGATTTTGGGGTTCCTGTTTTGTGGACATGTTATTTTAGCCTCTTTCAAGGTAGCTCTTAAATGGAACAAACACACCATTCAGTAGTTGAATGAACCCCTTCATGAAGCTGCCAGAGATATAGGGGGGGGAAGAGGACTTCATACTCAGTAAAGGTGATAAATCTGCTGTTTATATTATCGTAGAGGGAGATGAATACATGAAGAAGAATGATATCCTCAATGATACAGCCAAATTCAAGAGGCTATAAAAACATTCCATGGACTTACTGAAGAGGAGAGCAAATAAAATGATCAACTGAGCAAATGGCCTTCAGGAGGAAAATGAGTTCCTGAGGTGGCTGACCGAGATATTGTTATGGGACTGTGAAAACCCATAAGTCTGGCAACCCACTCAGGCCAATAATTTCCCCAAATAACATCCTCAACAAATAGGATGTCTAAGGTCCTAAACAAAATCCTAAGGATTGCGGTATTTATATATATATATATATATATATATATATATATATATATATATATATATATATATATATATATATATATACATATATACATATACAGTATATACATACATATATATATATATATGTATGTATATATATGTATATACTGTATATACTACATATATACACATATATATATATATATATATATATATATATATATATATATATATATATATATATATATATATATATATATATATACACCACAATCATAAGATTTTGTTTAGGACCTTAGCCATCCTATTTGTTGAGGATGTTATCTGGGGAAATTATTGGCCTGGGTATGAATGATATTAAGAAAAAATTGTTTTTAAAAAAATACCATATACAAGCTTTCTCATCAGTTCGCTAGTTAAAGACCGTGTGTCAAAAGGCCTAGCAACCACTCGGTTGTTTCACTTTTCCTTCGTGGTATTTGCCTTTATTTATACATTCATCACGTTCTATATCTTCGTGAATCAGTTACGCACGTACACACACATTTATATAATATATATATACATACAGTGTATATATATATATATATATATATATATATATATATATATATATATATATATATATATATATATATATTCTTCTTCTTCTTCTTCTTCTTTAACGTGTTTTTTTTATTTTTGTATGGGGGTAAGCAGATGCCTTCTTTTGAAGGACTTTTTGTATATATATATATATATATATATATATATATATATATATATATATATATATATATATATATATATATATATATATACATATATATACATATTATATATATATACATATACTGTATGTATATATGTATATATATAATATATATATATATATATATATATATATATATATATGTATATATATATATATATATATATATATATATATATATATATATATATATATATATATATATATATATATATATATATATATATATAGAAGGACAGGGTGACAAGGAGATAGCCGGTCATCAATGATACATTTATATGTGTGTTTCGTGTTACATCATCAAGGCTAAAAGAGAAAACAACACAAATTAAAAACACATGGAATATAACTTTGACTTTAAGAGTCTCAACAAATTATACCAAACTTACATTAAAACAAAACAAGATTTAAAAAGCACCTGCTAGACTAAAGGCTGAAGGCTTTATGATTCGGAAAGGAGGGAGAAGCAGCGAAGAAAAAACGGCTCAAGCCAGAAACAACTGTATAGAGGTGGTGTGATTGTTCAACTTGGGCACTAACTGCTTAATAAATAATGACTCTAAGATAAGCAGTTCGTGTAAACGGCTTGTTTGGCCCAAGACAGAGAAGTCAGAATAGTTAATGCCTTTAGTCTAGCAGGTGCTTTTTAAATATTGTTTTGTTTTAATGTAAGTTTGGTATAATTTGTTGAGACTCTTAAAGTCAAAGTTATATTCCAAATTTGTGTTGTTTTCTTTTAGCCTTGATGATGTAACTATGTATGTTACGAAACGCGTCGGCAATAAATGTATCACCTTTGATGACCGGCTATCTCCTTTGTCACCCTGTCCTTCTATGTGCTGTGGATATTCTGTCTTATATATATATATATATATATATATATATATATATATATATATATATATATATATATATATATATATATATATATATATATATATATATATATATATATATATATATATATGTATATATATATATATATATATATATATATATATATATATATATATATATTTATATATTATATATTTATATATGTGTGTGTGCGTAACTGATTCACGAAGATATGGAACGTGATGAATGTATAAATAAAGGCAAATACCACGAATGAAAAGTGAAACGACCTAGTGGCCTTTCGACACACGGTCTTTTACTAGCAGACTGGTGAGAAATATAAAAGCAAGTGTACAAGAGAGCTGGTCTAATTGACAGATGACATACAGATATCCTTGGGGATGGTGATTATAAGGAACAGACGCACCTGGAATCCAACACAGTTGAAGAATTAGTGGACCTACCAAAACAAAGGTAAATCTTTGAGAGGTTTTACAGAGGATTAAGCCCCCAACTGAGTCGAAAGCTTGTATATGGTATTTTTTGAAAAACAATATTTTCTTAATATCATTCATGCTCCTTCAAAGTAGTATAAATATGTTGATATTTTAGCTGTTTTGCCTGCTGATATTGTTGTAAATGACTTACTCTCTAATTTAAATAACCAGGTACCAGCCATTAAATTTGCTTTAGATTTTTTAATACATAGAGAACCATTTCAATGCAAATTCAGTATTTATAGGAAGCCAACCAACAAATTAATTTATGCCCATTTCTATTCAGGCCACCACCTTAATATCAAAATATACACTTTTTCTTCTATGTTTTTACGAACATTGCACATTGTCAGTCCCCAGTATTAGGATCAAGAAATCAAATACATAAAATAAATAGGGACAGGTTTATGTTACCCTTCACATATACTAGATGTTTGCTATAATAAAGCCCACAAAAAGTTTTAGAGTGAAAGTAACATGGAGAAAGAAACCCCTAAGAAGATTCCTAACCTGCCTTAATGTAGTAGCTTTGAAACCATAAAATCATTGTTAAAATCTTTTAATGTTAACCTGGTATTCTCCCATAATAAGACACTAAAAGGAATGCTAATAAGAAATAGCCATAAAGAAAGCAACAACATAATATATAAAATTCCATGATTGGACTGCTCCTCTTTTTCATACAGGTCAATCTAGTAAGGATTTAGAAGTAAGAATTAAGCAGCATAAGTATTCTGTCAAAACTGGGCAAACATCCAACACAATATTCATTCATTTAAGTGAAAACTCTCACAGGATCAGTTGGACTGACAGTTCAGTGATTGCCAGATCGAAAGATTTCACGAAATCTTTTGGAATCTGCAATTATACAGCTTACTTCCTTTCAACCTTAGCCCTGGCATTTATTATTTGGACCCCTGTATTATTAAAATGTTCAAGAATGACCTTAAAGATAAAATCACTGACTTGATTATTAATTAGTTACCTTATATATTCTACGTATTCATACTTTTAATAGTTTTGAAAATGTTTATTTTATAAAAAATTTTTATTGTTTACCAAAAGGAGAATATATTAAGTGTTGTACTCTTGTAAATGTGTAATCAGCTTATTCATTCCAAGGCCAGTTTTGGTGGTCAGTCTCTTTCCTTTTTAATCCTTTAATTAACTCCTCCCTGCTTTTGAGCCAGTTGGGCTTAATCCTTTGTAAAACCTCTCAAAGGTTTACCTTTGTTTTTGGTAGGTTCACTAATTCTTCAACTGTGTTGGATTCCAGTTGCATCTGTTCCTTATAATCCCCCTAATAAAGGACTGTGTGTTGAACGGCCTAGCAACCACTCCATTGTTTCACTTTTCGTTGGTGGAATTTTCCTTTATATATATGTGCATGCATACATACATACATATATACGTATATATATATTACATATATATATATATATATATATATATATATATATATATATATATATATATATATATATATATATATATATATATGTAAATATTAAGCTATTAAGCAAATTTCATTTAATATCTAATTTGCTCTATCTCGGATATAGTACGGAAGGGGAGTTATGATTGTTAAGTGACAATCACCTGATGGACTCGATCCACAGACGGTAACTGTCTCTGAATTTAGTGAAGAATGCCTTATCAACCAGACTCTCTTATCAGTTATAATTCCCTGCAACATTATATACAAAGTAGAGCGATTTGGATATTAAACAAATTTTGTTGCTTAATGTTTGCATATATAAAATGTCACATTGATGAGATTTTATATATATATATATATATATATATATATATATATATATATATATATCATATATATATATATATATACATACAAACGTATTATAATATATATATATATATATTCACTCTACCTTTAATATCCAATTCACTCTACCTAATAATATTTTTCATATATGTTACGAAGGGGAATTTTTAGTTGATAATAAGTCCACCGTCCGTGAATCGAACCAGCGACGGACGAGGAATCAGGACTACAGTGACACACTAACCAGTCGGCCACAAGAGAGGGTATAAGTGAATACCATCTCCCATCAACTCACCCGTCGAACTCAGGTGTTTTGCGTTTGGAGACGATATCCACCCACCTCTGCCATGTTGACCGTGTAGTGCGTTTGTCGCCGCGTAGCCATATTATGACTATTTATCACATCACCGTGATTCATATACAATCAGAAAGCTACAAACGTCCTTTAATATCAATTCACTCTACCTCGACGGGTGAGTTGATGGGAGATGGTATTCACTTATACCCTCTCTTGTGGCCGACTGGTTAGCGTGTCACTGTAGTCCTGATTCCTTGTCCATCGCTGGTTCGACCCACGGGACGGTGGACTTATTATCAACTAAAAAATTCCCCTCGGTAACATATATGAAAATATATTACTTCCGAGAGTAGAGTGAATGGATATTAAAGGACGTTTGCCCACAGTGATGATAAATAGTCATAATATGGCTACGTCACGACAAAACACTACCGGTCAACATGGCAGAGGTGGGTGGATATCGTCTCCAAACGCAAAACACCTGAGTTCGGGGGTGAGTTGATGGAGATGGTATTCACTTATACCCTCTCTTGTGGGCGACTGGTTAGTGTGTCACTGTAGTCCTGATTCCTCGTCCGTCGCTGGTTCGACCCCACGGGACGGTGGACTTATTATCAACTAAAAATTCCTTCGGTAACATATATGAAAATATATTACTTCCGAGGTAGAGTGAATTGGATGTTAAAGGACGTTTGTAGCTTTCTGATTGTATATGAATCACGGTGATGTGATAAATAGTCATATATATATATATATATATATATATATATATAAACGCATATATATCACGGTATAATATGGCAGAGGTGGGTGGATATCGTTTCAACTTTCTATATATACTACAAGAACGTAAACACCTGAGTTCGACTCAGGGGTGAGTTGATGGGAGATGGTTAAAAACTCATTGGCTAAAAATCACAATAGACTTATTGCTGACCCATACCCCACCTGATCCACACCTGACAGGTGTCATGGACTGGTTTGTGTGTCATTACTGTAGTCCTGATAATCCTATTTTCATACATCTCTACTGCCTACCTTAAAGTTTAAACAATTTACAAATTTCTTTTGATATTAAAGGATCAAGTTTATACATTCCTTGACTGATATTCATATTATGGTTGAACTTAGATTCAATCAAGTGCATTAAAATATACAATCCTCCCCTTCCCAGTTGATAGCATGATTGTTCTCACTAACATGTAAAATATACCACTGTTCCTTGTGCATATCTCACACATTTCTTATGTTGTTCAATTGTGCTTTCCCGGTTTGGCCAATATAAAAGTTGTCACAAGACTTACACGGAATTTTATATACACACCCTTTAATTTGTCTGAGTTCTTGATAAGAATTTTTCATTGTTGTATTGTTCTTAAATGCGACATTAACATAAAATTCTTAAGAAGATAGGGATATCTTTCATACTATTATTATAAGGCAGAACAAGCAAATTTTTGTGTTGTAAGGTTCTTTCTGGTTTTGATATATATATATATATATATATATATATATATATATATATATATATATATATATATATAAAAGAAAGTTACAACCAGCAATATATATATATATATAAATATATATATATATAAGAAATATATATATATATATATATATATATATATATATGTATATATATATATATATATATATATACCTATATATATATATATATATATATATATATATATATATATATATATATATATATATATATATATATATATATATATATATATATATATATATATATATAAAGTATATATATATATATATATATATATATATATATATATATATATATATATATATATATATATATATATATATATATATATATATATATATATATATATATATATATATATATATATATATATATATATATATATGTATATGATGACTTACCTTGATATTCCTTCTATTTAACAGAGAATGGGAAGGTCGCCTTTCAAACCAGTCAGGTAACTTTAAATTGAATTTATTTACAAGCTGAGCAATCAGAAAATTGGTATGAAATGTCTGACTGAGCAGCAAACCAGGCACAAGCAACGTGCAATATAAGTAAGACTATACATAGCAAATGAATAATTCCAAGAAGGGCTACAGCTCTGAAAGAGTTTGACACTCAAATGAAAACCACTGATGTTGAGACTGGCTGATCAATAAATAGTACTGGTGATTTTACCACAACGCGAATGCAGACTGGGATTCGTTCGCGTGCCCCTGGACTGCTGGTGGTCAGAAGAGTTTTGCACGTAGCAAGATGGTAGTTAAGCGTCTAAGGCAATTTCATTCGCAAGGGCAGGTGCAGAAAACTTGAAGAGCCAGATAACAGGATTCTGGAAAAGAATTCCAGGTTAGCATTCAGATATATTGACTTTCTCTCACATGAAATTACTTATTCACAATGGAGGAAATTATCATTAGACTTAATTAGCACATGGTAATACTATGGTGGGAATGCTCTATTTACTATCACAGAACAAACTTAATTTAAGCTTGGAACAAGTCATGAGGGCAAATGTGCATGCTAGGCTGTGGGAAATACAGAAAATGGAGAGAAATTCACGAGAAGGAAAAGAGCACATGCATTACTTGCAACTTCTAGGCATACCTTATTGCATCTGTGCATGGAGCTCGCTTGCAGAAGATGAATTCCAGCCGCAGAAGTCATGACACTTGGCCAGTGTAACTTGGAGAACAGCACCAGTTTAGCGCTATGGAGTTTTGACGCGGAGTGACGAGAGAGGTCACCGAGGCATCCCATTTGATTTCTAGGGATGGGCACAGGATCGGTAGATCTGGAAAGAGCAATAACCAGTACAAAGGTCGAAGGGAAATAGGTCTTATAGTTAAGACTAACTAAGCGTCAGCATAGCATCCCAGTTACTGTCCTGAATGGTCCTTCTTCCCTAACGGCTTTCTGTCCCCCAGAATCATATGATGTGGGGTTAGGACGTCTACATTCACCCCCCCCCCCAGGTGCAGTGGGGTCTCCTCCAGCCATCATGAAATTTGATTTCCTGGGTAATGGACTGGAGGGACAAATTTTCTAAGTACATGAAAGCTCCCCCCTTTTAAGAAGGTATTCACTCCCTTTCGGGCATGAAGGCCTTGGCTAAATAAGTTATTCGTCTCGACTAGTCAGTTAGCTTCCCCAAATGAGTCGTACTTTTGCAATGCAGCGAGCTTAAATGACCTACCTAAGTGCTAGGAGGGGATACTAGTTTTACTAACTTACTTACTACAGCAGGGCCTAACACTATACAAAGGTATCTACAGACTTCTACTGGCTGTCTCTGACGACAGGGGAACTCTATTCCTAGGCAAAGGGTACATGGAAAATGTGCCTTGTTGACATAGTCTACTATCCTACTGCCCTGGCACTAAATTAAATGACATTGACCTAACTAAATGCACTTATTTACAAATTACACACTCCTTTACGGAATAACACGCAATATTTTTGGACATGAGCAACTTGAAGGGTTAATTATGTGAAGTGGTCAGGGGTGTACCAGCTTGAGTATTGGACAGTTTCATCATGAGTTTATTATCAGGGTTAGTACTGCAAGACTGCCTAGGATGTTAGATGTTAGTCTACTTGGGCAGAGATCATGCCAGTCACCTCTTCAGGGTAGGTGCCAGGATCACTCTGAGATGGAAAGAGCACTGTGCCAATAGGGCATGAGTGCCAAAGGAGAGCTTATGACTCTTAGGGGTTAATTGGATCTCTTTCGCCCTTTCTTCTTCGGGTTCCTCCAAGGTCTGCCTATGCCATTCCTAGGAGGTGACCAGGGCACCGACTCTGGGGAAACGCCAGAACTGCCGTCAGGAGCAGAATCAGAGGTAGCCCTATGATTTTCAGGGAGGCTCCCTATTCTGGCTGCTGCAACAACCACCGTAAGGGTTCCTGGTCGACCAGAGGTTCATCCTCATCAGACGAAGGTGATTGAGAAGCAGAATTGTCGGGGGTCGGAGGCTCACAATTTGCAATGATCAGTGCAGTGAGGTTTGGAGCCAGGCACAGAGGTTAAGGTTAGTGAAGCTTCATGTCTAGGATTAGACGGAGCTTGGCACTGTTCAGGGCTCTCAAATGGCACTAGCCGAGAATTGGAGTCAGGCATGGCTGGTGAGGGACCCAGGGGTGCAAAATCCTTCGGTGTACCTGAGGTAGCATGAGACAGAGATTCCTGTCATAGGTGGAGGGCAGAGCTCTTGAAATGGTTCTGGTTGTGGTGTCCGCTGCATTTTGCTTGCTAGGGCACCCCAACCAATTTGTGGAGTGCCCTGTTCCATTATAGGTCTTGCAGCTGTACCTGGTGATTTCCTTTCACTGTGAGTGAGGAAACTTCTGGTGGCCATCCTTTTGTGAGGAGTGAGGACTGGGCCTGAAGTTGCACGGAGAGTGCCCCTTCCGTCGAACACTTTGGTGAGTGGAAGGTAGGGCTGATGGTGGCACGCCTGTCAGCGTGGCGGTATCCCAGTCAGTTAATTCTGGAGGGAAGGCCTCCATGGTGGAGGTAGCTAGGCAACAGAGTGGCGTTGGGGAAGGACATCCCCAGAGGAGGTCTCGTCCCAACAGAAGAACTCCACTTCATACCTGATCTTGCTCACCACTCCAATGCCCGGTGAGGTTCTTAGCCACGTAAAATAAGTCTAATCCTTCAGGCCAGCCCTAGGAGAGCTGTTAATCTGCTCAGGGGTTGTCACCTGAAGCTCGGCTGTGGGATTGGTCTTGGTCTGCTCCTCTGTCCAAGTCATCATCCACCTGATCTCCTCGCCTACATTGGCACTGGCTGGCACTCGGGTCCGATCAAGCAGGCTAATATCTGAGCCAGTGTCTACTGTAACCAGCAGGTTCACTGGTAATCTAGAGCCATCCAAGGGTGCCACTGAGATGGACTGAGTCCACACCCGCTCAGGGTGAGATATATCTGGTGGCACAGCCGCGGAGGCCTTGGCACTGATCAGGTTGACATGCTTGGTAGAGGGGATATGTTTTGGGCAACCAGGATATCCAGCAGTGTAGTGCCCTGGCATCCCACAGTCTTGGTAGGGGCCCCTTGAATGGGCTGATTTCCATATGGTGATGGTCGGTGGAGAAGATTGAGTGGTTGTGGATGGAGAAGAGTCACTGGAGTCCTTTTGAGGGCGCTGCTGGTTAACTCCTTTCTTAATGCTGCACTCAGATTCAGGATGACCAACTCTCTTGCAGAAGTTGCACATTGGTTACAGGCCATGGTGTCCGTTCTTCGGCCGAGTCAAGCCTGAGAGGTACCCAGGTGGCACTATGCGCCGTTGAGATGTGCTGTGGGACTGGTTGTAGGTTCCCATGAATCAGTCGTATGGCAGGCTTTCATAAGTGTGGTGGGCTGCTTATCACTGAGGTACACAGGCATACATTGCAAAAGATTCTCCAGCATGGTCCAATTGAACAGGTCCTTGAAGGTAGTGCACGACAGGGAGTCGAACCAGTGGGTGCCAGATTAGGTCTTGTAACATGCCCATTCAGTCCAGGGCCAGCTGACTTCCTTGGCAAGACCTCAGAACCACTGTCTCCAGTTCTCTGGGGTTATTTCGTAGGCTTTCGTTGTGACCCTATGAACTTGTGCCATGTCGCCTCTTTGACTCTTCTCCAGTGAGTGGAGGGCTGCCTTAGCTTTTCCTTCCATGTGCTTGGAAAGCACTAAGGTCCTCTCTGTCTCAGTGGTGTTGTAGTTTTCAAAGAGCGAATCTATTTCCTCTAACCATGCTTCTGACTCTTCCTCAGTCCACTTGGGGACTAGGGAATTAATGCTTTAGATCGGAGCACTTGGTGCAGCAGGTGTGGGGTTGGAGGCTTGTTGGATTGCCATAGCTTCAGCACTTTCCTTTCTTGCCTTCTCCAGGTCAAGCTCCTTTTCGTTGAGGGCTAATTCATGCTGTTTTTGTTCTTCTCTTTCCTTCCTCTGTTCTGCTCTTTCTTCCCTCTCTTGCTTGGCCCAGTCATCCAGCTGTTCCTTGACCCACTTGGCAAGTTCTGGTCCCATGGGACCTGCCTCCTTCCCCAGATCCATGAAGGTTCTGTAATGCTCTGTCGTCATGGTTCTGGTAGGTAAGGGTGTCTACTTGGGTTGACTGGATGTACTTTGGAATTGAGGAAGTGTCCCTCAGATTTGGATGACACCTTTTCAATAAGGTGGCGCTGTGGCTGAGTGTGCCTTGTAGAGGTCACACTGATGGAGCGATCCTGAAGGAGTAACGATCCTAATGGGTGGATATGCTGATGAAGTGGAAGTGATCATGAAGGAGCAAACGTCCTTATGGGCAGATAAACTGTCGTTGGCTGTCTGTATCTCAGGTACAGGTGCAGTGGCTTATATGTGAGGACTATGTCTTGGTGGGACTAGGGTGCCGGTGTGGTCCGGGGAACAACACTAAGAGGCAGTGCAACCAAACTTCACTGAAGGAACTGGCACTCTGCCCGAGGCAGAGTGTGAGCAATGAGTAAAAGGGAAAGTGGAAAGCAAGCACCTCAGTAACTTAGTCGTTGGCAGTGCCTCAGATTAGTGGCTCTGTGTTAGGTGAAGCCCTTTGGCTTGCACTCATGGGCGACTAGTTCTAAGAACTGCTCCCTGACATGAGGAAAGGAAGTCTGCTTCCTGACATGAGGAAAGGAAGGTTTTGGGGTTGCATTAAATGTGTAATTTGGTGCTTGCGGTATATGCACGTCTTGGATAATGGAAACCCACTCTTGCATGGCAGTTAATAACTGTTAGTAAATGGTTGTACGTTCTTTTTCAAAATGCATGAGAGCTCACTCCACTGACTGAAGCACTTAATATGAAAATAGATATTGGAGACAATTAAAATGAACACAGGCACATATACAAATTTGTGCATTATGTGTGAATGAGTAAGAGGAAGAATTGATGCGGGATCTAAAAAGATCAAAATTTGGGTATAAAAAAAAATCATTGCACTTGGCTTTATTAATTAATGGGTTTATTCTCCAATACTTGATTGTTATTATTACTATGCCCTTACTAGCTGTCTTGGGGGATGATGGAAGAATATTAGTTTTCTTTCTCTCTTGCTCGCTTTCTCTGAGAGCGTATTTGTATGGAACGTACTCGTGGCGTTATTTAATTTACTCTAATTAATTCTTACAATAATTTACTTTGAAAAATTACGCTTTGTTACTTTTTAAAAGTATACTTTTGACATTTACATAATTTAGTACCTAGTTCCCATCATGACAAGTTATATGGTGGGAGGGGTTTTCAAATTACTATCAGAATATTTCGTTAGGTTTTACGTTAGGCGAAAAGAAATGGAATTTTGCTTGGCGAGTGAATGATGAGAAGTGGAACGGAATACGCGGGAGAGAAACAGCTGATGGCTACTGGTGACATCAATCACCTGGTACAACACTTGATCGGTGATTTAAAATTTAAAGAAAAGAACACTAAACTTTTCTGACTGAATTATTGGTGCTGATATGCAGAATCGAATTATTTAACTTAAAACATCAATAATGCCTTTACTTTACTTAAAAACATCAATAATGCCTTTACTTTACTTAAAACATTAAATGAAATATGAACTGGATATGGCGGTCTTGGAATTGCGGGAGTGAGGCGATGGAATACCCATGTGCCGAGCTGCTAGGAGTTGTCACACATATTTTAACAAACTTGAATTTTTGAACTAAACTTTACTGACACAGGAATTGTACACTTCCTCTGCAATAACTGTTTTCAAACAATGCACTTAGCTAACTGTTCATGGCTAACATATACAATAAATCCCTGGCAAAGCACTTCCTAATTCTTGAATATCTGTTATTTGGCATCAACCACACTGCTGCTACTCTGCTTATGATGACACAAAATTTCCCGGGCAGTTATTCTGTGTCACTAACATAAGAACTTTTTGGCGCTCTCACCTTTATCCTATGATACGATCACTAAAAAATCAGCTACATATCACTTCTTTTAAAACACTTCTTCCCTATCTGCTCCTAACGTATCTTTAATATTACAACAATTATAATAACCCTTGCCTTGTTATCTTTAGCTTTGGTTTTGCCACCTTTTATCTTTTGCCTTGCAAATAATGGAATCGAAATATTTTATGATTTATGATATTCCTCGGTTCATATACCTTCCTAGTCTAGTAATAGCGAAGCTAATTCTCATTACTAATTTGACTAAGAACCTGGTGAGGCCAACTCTGGTATGTTCTGAGTCCGGTTGGAAGGGTTAAATTAGATTTTGAATGTAATTTGTTCAGAACATAAGCAATAAATGTATTTACTAAGATGATTTACCTTGATATTACATCTGTTTAACAGGGAATTGGAAGGTTGCCTTTCAGACCAGTCAGGTAGCTTTAAATTGAATTTATTTACAAGCTGAGCAATCAGAAAATTAATATGAAATGGCTGACTGAGAAGCAAACCAGGCACATGCAATGTGCAATATAAGTAAGACTATACCTAGCAAATAAATAAATCTGGGAAGGGCTACAGCCCTGAATGAATTTGACACACAAATGAAAACCACTGCTGTTGAGACTGGCTGATTTTAGCACAACGTGAACGCAGACAGGGGTCCGGTCATGTGCCCTTGGACCGCTGGTGGTCAGAAGAGTTTTGCACGTAGCAAGATGGTAGTTAAGCGTCTAAGGCAATTTCATTCACAAGGGCAGGTGCAGAAAACTTGAAGAGCCAGATGACAGGATTCTGGAAAAGAATTCCAGGTTAGCATTCAGATATACTGACTTTCTCTCACATGAAATTAATTATTCACAATATAGGAAATTATCAATTAGATTTAATTGGCACATGGTAACACTATGGTGGGAATGCTAATTATTATCACAGAAAAAACTTAATTTAAGCTTGGAACAAGTCATGAGGGCAAATGTGCGTGCTAGGCTGTCAGAAACAAAGGGTCTTTGTTTTGGGAGAATGAAAAGTTGGAAATATGGGAAATGGAGAGAAATTCATGAGAAGGAAAAGAGCACTGTCATTACTTGCAACTTCAACATGTACCTTATTGCATTTGTGCATGGAGCTTGCTTGCAAAAGATGAATTCCAGCCACAGAAGTCCCAACACGTGGCCAGTGTAACTTGGAGAACAGCACCAGTTTAGTGCTGTGGAGGTCTGACACAGAGTGACGAGAGAGGTCAACGAGGCAGCCCATTCGATTTCTAGGGATGGGCACAGGACATCGGTAGATCTGGGAGGAGCAATAACAACCAGTACAAAGGTTGCAGGGAAATAGGTCTTATAGCTAAGACTAACTAGGGGTCAGCATAGCAGCCCAATTACTGTCCTGACTGGTCCTTCTTCCCTAATGGCTTTCTGTCCCCCAAAATCATACCATATGGGGTTAGGACGTCAACATTTGTCCTCCCCCCCCTCCCCCCAGTGCAGTGGGGTCTCCTCCAACCACCATAAAATTTAATTTCCTAGCTATCGGACTGGAGGGACGAATTTTCTAAATACGTGAAATATATCTATATATATATATATATATATATATATATATATATATATATATATATATATATATATATAGATAGATATGTATAATTTCATGCTTAGCATATATGAAGGATTATGGTTTCTTTATGTTGTGTATGTGTTAATTATCTGGAAGAATAACTGAATAATAAGTAGTAAAAATCCAAGTTTAATTGAATACGGGTTTCATACAGATTTTTCAATTTCAGGTACGTTATATGAGGAGCTTGGCTACTGCATGAGGGCAAGAAAAATACGCAAGTATTCCTTCTCATTTCATTTGAAAATAATCTGTAGCAACAAAAGATTTATTTGCATGTCAGCACACAAACACACACACACACACACACACACACACTATATATATATATATATATATATATATATATATATATATATATATATATATATATATATATATATATATATATATATATATATATATATATATATATATACACACACACACACACATGTGCGTGTGTGTGTGTGTGATTATAAGTACATCAACGAGTGATTTGTTTACCACATTACCACAGGTGAAAAATAAGAGGCTGTGTGTAGGTCCTCACTGGTTTTGACTTTATATCCAAGTCATTGATGAAGACCAATATAAAAATTATCAAAAAGACTTACATGGAATTTTATATACATATTCGGTATTATCAGGAGGGTTCTTTATAAGTACATTTTTCATTGTTTTCTTGTTCTTAAATGCTGCATTAATTCCAAAACTCCCAAATAGATGGGGAATTAGCATTAACATAACTCAGAAAACAGTCATAAAATATTCAAAATTTGTAAACATATCAGCAATGACATAAGAACTTTGAAATTTTACAAAAAAAAATTTATGAAACCTAAACACCTTCAGACAGGGTACAGCTTACAAAAAAAAATAAGTGTAACAATTTACTATGGCACACAATTATAATGCCTGAAAAAATATGACAAATTTTGTAATCCATCATAAATAATAACAAAAAATAAAGCAAAACACCATCTGGTATATCACTGAGGCACTGTATATGATGTGGTGTAATTACCTACAAATCAATCATTGGCCTTCCTTGTTCCCCTTTGAGGGTGCACTCACTTATAACATGCTCGTGCATAAGCCATGGCACTCACAGCTAGGCACCTAAGGGCACCTACAAATGCACATCCTTCTTCCTAGCTGTCTTCTTCCAGATACCCAGTTAGTCCTGGGTAGGGTGGCACTGGTTTGTTAGTATAGAGTACCAGACTGTCTTCAAGGATGGCATGCATGTGTGCACGGTGATGCTCGCTTAGGGACCTAGAGCGGATATATTGAATAACCTCAGCATTGTGCTTTATTTCTGTCACATGATACAGCCCCGAATAGGCAGGTTCGAGTTTGTGCTTCAGAGATGTGCATGCAGAAACGTCTGTCGTACCGCATCTGGTATTTCTCATTGGCCCTCAACAGTAGTCTTTGGGTGGTCTGAAAGACTTTGGATCAAGTTGCAAAACATCACCCAGTACTGCTCTATGCCATAGAGTGATATTTGTCGAGGGTCCAGGACCACCAAGTAGGGCAGTCTGGCATCTTGCTCATACGTTAGGAAATAGGGTGTGTCCCTAATTGAGTTGTTATAGGCTGTGTTGATCACCAGCTCAGCTGTCAACAACAGCGATGGCCATTGGTTCTGGTTGCCTTCCACTATATATTTCAGGATGTTTATCACTTCACAATTATGGGACTCGACTATCCCATTGGCTGAAGGCCGATAGGACGTGATCATGACATGACCCATTTTCATGAGGGTCATAAACTCACGTATCACCTGGTTCACAGACTCGTCCATTATCACTAACAAGCACTCTAGGACACCCAAACCTACAAACTAAAGTGCGCAGAGCTTCTGCGATTGCACTTGCCGTTTTATCCACCATTGCACACGTGTGCATGAAACGCATGAGTGCATCCATGAACACACAAATATACTTGTACTGCCCTTGTACAGAAGGGAGTGGACCCACAACATCCATATGCACATGATCAAACTTAACATTCCTTACTGGCCACAATCAAGCCCTAGGAATACATGTTTATGGCTCCTCATCATGTTGCATGTATGGCATTTACTTACATATTTAATGACATCCTCATGCATCCCTATCCAGAAAAAAATTTTGCTACTCTTCTTAGGGACCTTACTCACCAGCATAGGGACTAACGTGAATCATATGAATGGCTTTTTCAATCAAAGAGTGAGGAAGAACGACCTGGGCCCTCGTATCTCCAGGCCTATCCTCATATCTACAAAGCAAGAAGCTGCCTTTGATAAAGAACAAGTCCCATCGCAAATGCACAAAACTCAGGAACTCACTGCTCTCACCCATGAAGTTCCCCTTTTCTGTGTCGTGCTCCCAGCTGATTGGTAGTTATTGTTATTGTTATTCATAGCATTGCTGGCATGATTCTGGCATCATCCGTGCCACCAACGCTACAACATTACTTTCGTTGTTCTACCTTGCGCTTTGCAGCACACATTACAGCTCCCATGACATTCCTGGAGAGATCATCTGCTATCCTATTAATTTTACCTGGTATATGCTTGATTTTTATAATGTTAAACTTTAAAATTCTCTCGATCCAACGAGCTTGGCGATTTGTTAACTCGCTCTTCTTATACAAATATGTTAACAGGCAGTAATCGGGGAAATCTTTACTTTATGCCCCAGCAAAAAATATTGGTGTCTCTCTAGCATCCATAGAACTGCCAAAGCCTCTTGATCGAAGGCACCATAATTTTTCTCTGCACCTTTTAGTGCTCGTGATGCAAAACAAATTAGTCTCTCATGACCTTCATCGTCAATCTGGGAGATTACTCCCCCGATCGCGATATCACTCCCATCCATTGTTACTATAAATTACCAATCGAACCTTGAATGAACCAAAAGTTCATTGCTTATGAGGGCATCTTTTAATTTCTGAAAACCTTCTTCCACTGGAAATCAGGTTGCTTCCTTAATGCGTGTAACGGCCTTGCTATCTACCCAAAATTTTTCATAAATTTATGATAATATCCTGCAAGTCCAAGGAAGCTGGCCACATCCTTTGTGTGATTAGGTATTGGAAATACTTTAATTGCTATAACTTTATCGGCACAAGGCTTAAGGCCTTCAGGGGTTATGATATGTCCCAAGAATTCTACTTTGGCCTGGAAAAATTTGCATTTCTCTAAATTAATTTTCATCCCATTGTGCCTTGAAGCTTCTAAAACCTGTAGAAGATTAGCTGTATGTTCTCCTGCGGTGGCACCTACTATGATGATATCATCCAAATACACAAAAACTCCATGTCCTATAATGGAAGCTAAAACTGACATCATTACTCTTGAAAAATGAGCAGGGGCATTTTTTAATCCAAAGGGAAGAAAATTATATTCAAATAGTCGATTATTTGCTACAAAGGCCATTTTCTCTTTACTTTCCTCATCTAAAGGAATTTGATGATAGCCTGACTTGAGTTGCAACGTGGGTGAAAAACTTACTCTTTCTAACTTTAAGCAAAAGCTCTTCAATTGAGGGCAATGGATAGGCATTATCTCTCGTGACAGCATTAACTTTCTATAATCTACACACAATCTAAGAGAACCATCCTTCTTCGTAACTAAAATGATTGGAAAGGTCCAAGGAGATTCGCTTTCTTCAGTAATACCCTGATCTTGCAATTTATTTATTTCATCCCCGATTACTTGTTAGTGACATGCAGGAGTTTTGTAAGGTTTG
Organism: Macrobrachium rosenbergii; assembly: GCF_040412425.1. Taxonomy (NCBI): domain Eukaryota; kingdom Metazoa; phylum Arthropoda; class Malacostraca; order Decapoda; family Palaemonidae; genus Macrobrachium; species Macrobrachium rosenbergii. Next base: position 59,171,757 of record NC_089763.1, read on the forward strand.
GTGCGAATTGGAGGATGATCTGTCTCTATATGAAAGCCACCTTGTGTTCTTATATGAAACCAGTTCCCAGAATGGCCCTTGGGGTGCTGAGGGGTTGTTGTTTGTTGGTACACTTCTTCCTCCCCTTCCTCTTGTGGGAGGCGGGGGTGGCGTTTGATGCGATGTTGTTTTTTGAACTCTTGCTGACTAGATGGTTGGTGGCACTATACTTGTAACAGTGCCATTGTCCGTACAGTGGGCATTGGGCACACATGTGGCCCTTTCCCCTGCACTGCCAACAGAGTCCCCTTGCTGTGACCACGCTCCCCCCTTCCCCTGGCCCCTCTTGAGCTAGATGGGGCTGGGAGGACACATTTCTGTGTCAAGTGATGGGTAAAAGTTAAGTATATCTTAGTTTAACCAGACCACTGAGCTGATTAACAGCTCTCCTAGGGCTGGCCAAAAGGATTAGATTTATTTTTACGTGGCTAAGAACCAAATGGTTACCTAGCAACGGGACCTACAGCTTATTGTGGAATCCGAACCACGTTATAGCGAGAAATTAATTTCTATCACCAGAAACAAATTCCTCTTGTTCTTCACTGGCCAGTCAGAGATTCGAACTCGCGACCAACAGAGTAGTAGCTGAGAACGGAACCCACTCACCCAGCAAGGAACTGAGTGATGGATAGTGGCAGTGACAATGGGTGGGGCTAGGACGACACCCTACCCTCCGCTTGTAGTCGTCTCTCTTTGTCCAGCTCCCACTGTGCTGAGGGAATCATAGTCTCCAAGGGCTGCCCACGACCGATCAAGATCGCAGCTACTGAGATAGGGAGAGCCCTCACCAACATTTGGTTGCAGAATACCACTCTGTCCTCCGCTGTCTGTTCTGCTTCCAGGGCCAAGCTGTCATAGTCACTCGAAACTCAGGTGACATACTCAGCAGTATTCTCCCCCACTCGTAATTCCAAACTATTGCTGCCTTTTTCAGGATGAAGCATCGGATAAGGCCTTGTTTAAATAAGTCCCAATCCTTGTCTTTGCAACCCCATGGCCTTAGCAACTTGGCCACAGACCCAGTCATCTTCGCCATGGTCTGTGCAATTCTCTGTGCATTGGTCCAGCCACTAGTCACACTTTCGACAATCTTGAATAAGGCTTCGATCGACATGAAGCCATCCTCGGGCCTTGAATAATCAAAGTCAGAGATAGGCCATAATGGAATGGGAAGTTTCGTCACTACACTGGCTGGCTCGGGAGGTTGCTTTCCAATCCCCGATGGAGAACTGAACATTCCATTCCCGCTAATACAGTTCCACGCCAACATAGACGCATTAAGATGGTATACTACTGTTTGTTTCACTGACATTCATCTGGTTTCCGCCCCTCTGCCATCTCTACTCTCTCGATTTCCTGAATTCCTTCCATAACAACCTTTCCCTACTTTTTGCCAGCCCCAGACTAACTTCAACGGCCTAACTTCTACCGCCTCTCTCTCTCTCATCTTCATTGCTCTCATTTGTGTAGGCTCTCTTGCTCATGGAATTTTATATCATTGTGTCTCAGATTAATATCACTCCATGATTAATTATCGGGTTGGCACAAACGCAGTGACTCACTGTTGGCTAATGAGGGATAATTAGAGCATTGTAAAAGAGACCCTGCACCTGACACCAGAAATGACCCCTCACTGCTGAGTCCACTTACTGGACATGCAGAAGTAATACACTGTGCTTAGTTAATAACAGAGAGGTGTATTCTAATGAATCTTACAATGGGCATATTTTCTATTGAGTTACTACTAATTAAAAGCATCATGATGGGAAAGGCTCGAGTGGAGAGACATGCAATGCACCAGCGAGATGCTCACCGATATGAAAGGGACAAAGCGAACTGTCGCGCCCAAATGAGCACCCTGCGACATTCTCTTCATTTCCTCATACCCCCACTGTTCCATCACTGAAAGAGGTCACTGGACGATTCTTTCTCCTGGACATCAAGAACCAATCAGCATCCTGATGTACCGACGCTAAGCGTCCAGCAACATCAGGGGTGTAATGGGGGTTTGGTACCTTATGCACCACACATAACTGCTATATGGCACAGTGCCTCTTTTTTCCCATCCATGATCTGTTCACGTGGTCTAAGGATTTCAGGGGGGCACTGCTTAACCCCTCCAGAATGGGTTATATATAAATATAAATCCAGATTTCATTGCAGGTGTTTTTATAAACTAGTTTTTAAAGTTTCAAACAGCTATTTTGCGATACTTTTTTTTTTCACTGAGTTGCACTGTCAGCCTTGATCTAAGGAATTGAAGAGCATCAACACGCATGAGTGTGAAAGTAAATTATTATGATTTTTATTACTCATTTGTTGGGAAGGTGTTGGTTAGTCCATTTAATTCTGTTTCGAGCGACGGGCTGGAGTTCTCATCCTTCTCGTTTCCTTCCTAAAGTGACTCATCACACAACCTTCTCCATCTAAGCTGATTGACACTTGTTTTGCCTAGGACCAACACACCGTGACAGAATTCTCACGCGGTGGTAACTCTCTTTCAAGAAAATACGTTGTTATTAAGAATTTGTTCTCATGTTGAAAACAAACATTCACTATATTAGTAAGAAATGTGTGTGCAAAAATTAACTCAGCGGAAAGGTGGTCAGTGATAAGACATGGGTGTAGTTGCATATATTTTACTTTTATCTATCATTATCAACGTATTCATGCTTCTGACGCTGGTGTATGTGTATGATTGGATCATACTAATTTGATCATATATATAGTGCTGTATGTTGTTCAAGAGTGAAGCACAATGAAAATCAGAGTGCATTTTGTCTCTCATATTGGATCAGTATACCAATATGTGATATATATATATATATATATATATATATATATATATATATATATATATATATATATATATATATATATATATATATATATATATGATGTATTTATTTGCCTGTTGGTGACTAGTAATGTTACGTTGCTTTTAAATTTATGCAAGAGTGCACAAATAATGTTTTCAAAAGTCTTATGTGTACACAATGAAACTAGTGATTCAAGTATTTTTATATAGTTTTTGTTTTTAGAGCCTCATGAAATCACGGGAGTTAGCTTAGATGTGCTTATTACCTCAGCCAATCAAATAGGAATGAGATTGTTTACATATTTGTGTATTAGCAGGATACCTCTATAACGGGTTAACAGATCTTGAAGAAACCAGCCAGATATTTTCATTGTTTGACCTTATCAAGATGTTTACTTTTGGGGGGATTTGACTCGTGCATGTTTCATCTACAAATTTTGTTGGTTTAAATTCTTACCTGTTTGTGGTATATATCCTTTTTTTTTTTTTTTGCATCGATAGATTATAAATGCATTGCCATAAAATTCAAGGAGTTGGTGATGCTGCGTCCAGTTATGAGTATTACCCTTGGATGCTCTTATTTTAACTCATGTACATATATTGATTTCTGTTACTTCTGGAGGGAAACAGGTAAATTGTTGATTTCTGTCCCTTCTGGAGAGAATACATTAGTTGATTTCTGTCACTTGTGGAGGGAAGCAGGTACATTTGTTTATTTCTGTCACTTGTGGAGGGAAACAGGCTATTCTTCAAATATTCTTGTATATATGTGACAGATCCATCAGACATCCTCAATAATAGGGAATCTAGGGAGCTGAGTAGTCCAAAGTTCACGTTCTAATCCTAATATTGCTGTCTGGAAGAGCTAGGATTAGTGGGTTTAGGAGCCCCCATAGATGTGTTTGCTGAGTCATTGGCAGCCATCTGCTTGGTTCTCCCAGATCCTAATGCGGATGAAAAGTGGGCTTGGGACCTGATCGTATGTGCTTGTGTCTGGTTTCAAGGACATTGTGCGGCAGTAAAATGATCTTCTTGCCTCTGATACTCATTGCCGACCTTTAAACGTTTAAACACTTCATATTGTTGGATGGAATTACTGTAATAGACTTGTCACTACATTTTAGTTGTAAAAATTGCTTTAATGATTGTTAAATATTGTAACCATGAAAAATATTAGACATATCAACTACAAACATCGCTCCCATAGGGAGGGTAATGCCATCAGTGCGCATATATATTATATATATTGTATTCATAAATACATACATACATACGGAAAACCGAGAATCATGGTGCTAGCAAAGAAATCAACAATTTTATAACTATTTCCGGCGATTCTTCTCCTTGAAAATCTGAGCATTTCTTAGTGCTCCCTCCACGTTCTAACACCTAATTTCTCGTTGACAAGAAGTCGTCATGACTGCTGCAAGTAAACTTTCTATCACGATCTGAAAAGTGCACAAATAATTTCAAAATTCCTGATAATTTATAGGTAGATATAACTTTTCCAATTCCAGTTCTAAGTGAATTAATCGACGCGTGAATATTATACGTATATATATATATATATATATATATATATATATATATATATATATATATATATATATATATATATATATATATATATATATATATATATATATATATGTATACACACACACAAATATATATATATATATATATATATATATATATATATATATATATATATATATATATATATATATATATATATATATACTACATACACACACACAGTATATGTATATATTCACGAATCGATTAATTCACTTGTGAACTGGAATTGGAAAAGTTATCTCTACCTATAAATTATTAGGAATTTTGAAATTATTTGTGCACTTTCAGATAGTGATAGAAAGCTTGCTTGCTGCAGTCATGACGACTTCTTGTCAACGAGAAATTAGGTGTTAGAACGTGGGAGGGAGCACTAAGAAATGCTCAGATTTTCAGGGAGAAGAATCGCCGGAAATATTATAAAATTGTTGATTTCTTTGCTAGCACCATGATTCTCAGTTTTCTGTATGTACGTATATGTGTATGTATATATATATATATATATATATATATATATATATATATATATATATATATATATATATATATATATATATATATATATATATATATCAACATCAGGCGATGACCCTTCCCTCTCCCCCATACACCTATAGACGCATCAGCTCTCCGCTGAGGAGATCTCGATTGGGTGAATAGAGACCCAGTCACATCCAGGGTCAACCTACCTTAAGGGCGACAGTCAAGTGATATTCTGGTGGGGAATATGGCGCTTAGTGCCTACCGCAAGATTGCACTGTGTTGCCCCTAGATTGCCAATTGACGCTCTATATCTGTCGAAATCCAGAGAATAAGTTTAACTTATTGGAATGAGAGTCCCAGGGTGGTAGCAACCCAATTGCGAAAAGGTAGGAAAAGAGGCCAGAAGCGGTGGTGGTGTGGTGTTGAGGTGCTGGTGGGCGTACGATTGGATGGCTGTTTCAAGATGTGTTCGTGAGTGCGAGAATGGAGTAGCGCAGCGGTCGGCTTTTGACTGACTTCTACGCGGTTGTGTTTACACAAGCTACCGCTTTTTCCCATGAATGTTTATACACTGAAACCGGAAGAACAAAAACTAACGTTTTCACCATATAATTCTGACTAGCATGCATAAACCGTTAAAAAGTCGCTTCTATAAAAGAGATGAGACCCGAGCCCCAGACCGTAGGTGCGTTACGTTGTTTCGAAGCTCAGAGTAAGATAATTCCGGTCTACAAACGCTGAGAGAGAGAGAGAGAGAGGATGACCGCTGTCTAGACAAAGGCAAGTGTAATTGTGTAGTTTATTAGCCTTTTACTAACATTATTGCACACACAAAATGATAGCATTCTATTAGGTCGATATTACAGTGACCTCTGCCAGAGAAATTTAGAGTAAATTGAGCTTTCGGATGTTTGGATTTCGATGGAAGTAGGTGAAGATATACTGTAGATGATCCCTCTAATCCATTAACCTTTTGTGGACAACCCTGAAGATTTAGGATAAGTAAATTTAAAAGAAGTTTTGATTTGGTTTATGAAAATTAGGCTATAAAGCTAAGAACTGGGGCACTTGCAGTCATTGAGTACATATGACGGAGAAGAAAGAGTTGGAGAGTTTATTATTATTATTATTATTATTATTATTATTATTATTTTGTAGGGGAAACTGACCTATTTTAAACTCGTTATTATAATATTCAAAGAAGGGTTTATATGTGGTTATAGATTTATTTTTCTAAAAGTGATAGATGGCATTCCTTAAATGGTTTATTGTTAAGGCCGACTGTACTTTTTTCTTCAATGAGTAAATGAACCGTGGTGCTTAGGTCCATCAGTAAGTATGCCAGAGGAGGGGGCGTAGTGTGGCTTGGTGTGCTTAAGGATAAATAGGGTGGATATATTCATTTTACAGACATCTGGTAGGCCGCAGGGAAATCAAGGCTTGCCCCCCCTTTCTCTCTCTCTCTCTCTCTCTCTCTCTCTCTCTCTCTCTCTCTCTCTCTTCCTTGGGAGCCCGGCTTTTGTTTATTCACCTATTTCTGTCATCTTTTTTTTTTACGCATTTCATCGCAGGTTCTTTGTGGTTATTGTTTCGTTGGATGTTTTTCAGCTGTATCTGTTTATGGGTTTGCTTGATTTCTTGTTTGCCTCTAATCATAAAATATGTTCGTGAAGGTACCATTCCTTTTGGCATTTTGTACTTGGTCGTTTGTACTTAGCAATGTTTACATAAGACGAAGTGCGTTTGCATCCTCACATGCTAAAATTCCATTTCTTTATATAATTACCAGCATTTTCTTTTTTTATATCAACCGCCTTATGACAGTAAGTTAATAGCATCGCGAATAGTGGTGGATGCCTGTGTTTCTTCTTCGAGAACACTTGATACGTAGTTTTCTTAATGAAAAGTTGAAATACTTGTTCTGGAAGAGACTCAAGCTCCCGTTACCTACTTGTTTCTCTTGGTCAGAGATTAGTATAGTTCAGGTAGGGTTAATATTGATGTCACAAAGAAACAAGCACAAGAAAATGAAGCAAGTGATTATTCATTTGGTAAACAATTAATCAAAGTCTTTTGCAGTTTAGGCAACCAAAGATCAAATGGGGTGTAAATTATAATATTGCGATTTCTACTGATCACATGTTGTGGTCGCTACTAATATCACCGTTATCATCATTATTAATTCTAATTCTTAGAGTGAATTAACTAATATAAGTTTTGCCTTTGTTTTCGTGTTATTTTATATTACAGCAATTAAAAATATACGAAGTCCGGTTGTAAAAAGGATGATGTTAAAATTGCTTTTAAAGAACACCTAATACCGTTTAAAAGTTCATTTATATTTGTATGCCACAAGAAGGAAAGCATTTTAAACATTTCCATTTATTCGGTGAACAGAATTTTCGTTTCCATCGGCATTCCACAAGGAGGAAAACATTGTACACCTTTTTATTCATTCAGCGAATAGAAATGTTCATTTTCATTGGTATTCCACAAGGGAGAGAGCATTGCAAACCTTTCGATTTATTCACTGAATAGAAATGTTATAATGAAACTGCAGTTAACAAACAGCATGAGGCCACTACAGAACTTTATTGAAATACTCTCCTCCAACGTTAGTTTTTGAACAGTAAAAGACATAGAAAAAATAGCATTTTCACAAGCCGGGGAAACTAAGGCAAGGGTGCTGGCGAGTGCAAAGCTTATTTTAAACTTAGGTACTGCCATGTGACTACTTGTTACTTCTACAGAATGCGGACATAGGTGCTCTGCAAAGCAAGCAGCACGCACTAGTTCTTGGATGCGTGCACTCTAGTCACCAAAGTAAGTTGTTTGTCCACAGAAAGCTCATGGAAGAAGGTAAAACACGATTTGTTCCAGCTGTAGTCTAAATCATAATTGACATGGTTGGGAATTGACAACTCCTGCTTCATCGATTTTGTCAAAAAGATAATAATTGTGGAAAGCTGCAGACCTCCAGAAAAGAAAGCATTGTTTCAGTAATGGTAGAACAAAATTTCTGAAGTTTGTGGTGGAATAGGAGTTATTATTGGATTATATGATTCAAAGCTAGTTCTGACAATTTTCATCGGTTATATTTATATGATTTTATGGATATAAGGTTAAAAGTATTTAAACATGAGTTACAGGAAGAGCAAATGCTTCATGAAAATTATGTATTTGCAGCATCAGTGAACGCGGGCATTGTGATGCCAGGTTGCATAAAGTCAGCGAATCAGTCATCTAATTATAATGGTGGATTTGGTTCCTGCATCCAGATTTTGGCTCTGGGTTGATATCTCAAGTTAATCATCTGAGGAGGTCACCCATTTCCAAGTTTCAGCAAGATCCATTCGCCCATTGTTTAGGTAGTTTATTAACACACAGACTCACTTTAGTAAATAAGTTAAGTATAACTTAGTTTTACCAGACCACTGAGCTGATTACTTAGCAATGGGACCTACAGCTTATTGTGGAATCCGAACCACATTATAGCGAGAAATGAATTTCTATCACCAGAAATAAATTCCTCTAACTCTTCATCAGCCAGCCGGGGGAATTGAACTCCGGCCCATCGAGTGACAGTCTGAAGCTCAACCGACTCAGCCAACGAAAGGCTAATACATCATCTCCTTCCTTTATCGTGATGCATGCAGTAAATCAAAACAAACCATGGTTTAATAAACATCTTTAAAACCGTTATGAATATATTTGGTCAAATTGGAATACACTGTATTCCAGCAGAGATTCAATGTTGGTAGTTTGAGTAGTCATGTCCTAACTGAGCTCTTGTCTGTAAGTGGGCTGCACCGTTTTGAATATGCCTGCAGAAACGTCCAACTCAGAACTTTCAAGAATGAAGCCAAACTCGTAAGGAAGGACCAAAAATGGGTTGACCCTATATATAGTGATGGCAAAAATTTTGAACTTTTGGACCTCACCCCTCCCATAGACTCACTACTTTACACAGAGAACAATTTTCTCTTATCATATTAGCCCAAAATTTTGATTGATCAGAATATGTATCAAGTATTTTTAGTGACCTTGACCACTGACTCTTAAAGATTAAACTTTTTAATCAGTTATAAGGGTATTACCGTTATAATTTATTAGTCAGAAAACTAAAGAATGCCAGAATATATAGCCGATTGTGAAGCATTAGAACTGCCTCGAACTCCTTTATCCTTTAATACGGCCAAAATGCTTCCATGGAAGTATGTCACCATCTTTGAGACAAAAGTTTATTGTATGGAGAAGAAAACATGGCAAACATATTTCCCATATTTCACGATATTCTTTTCATCAGATCTTGAGATATCTGGCTAAAACACATGGGAACATAAACTTCTTGGCAGAGGTAATGGTGTTTTAAATGTACCTAGTCATGACTTTAGAGATAATTATTAGTTTCTGTTTTTATGTAACACGCTGGGGCAAGTACTTGCAGTCTTGGAGAATTTTTTCAATGAATGTTAAAAGTGTAGGGTCTCATTCGGAATTTCCTAGGACCAGATATGCTCAGAGTCGCGTGATTTGTGCCTTGCTGAGTCTGACAAAGGGAAAAATGGAGAAAACGAAAACACGATAAGACCACGAAGATTTAGGGAAACCGGACACAAGATCAGGAAAAGAAAGTGTCCCTATTGTAATGAAACAGGCTTTCTGTGCGTGGTATTCTGAGTGAGGATAAATCGTTAATATTAAGCGTGGAACATATGAACAATACTAAAATTGAAAATAACTTGAACAAAAGCAAATGACTGTGCTAGAAAAAAGGAAGGTAAAAAAACGAAAGTTCCCCAGATCTCTTATTTGGTACCAAGTGGAAGTAATATTAATTCTCTGGCAAGACTTACGTGACCGATTTTCTCACACTGTATTTTGATATGTAGCCTACGCCCCCAAGGTAGGAGGCTGATTATAGAGGCAGAAATGGCCAGTTGTTTCGGTTTATTCAGTCGTGTTACTGATGGGCGGTCTCGGATTGATTGCTCCTTACAGTGTGTTTAAACCTTCTTAAACTTCTTGAACATTAAGTTGTCTTCTTCGCATATTGCGTGACAGTCGTTACGCTGGTCAGGGGGAGATACCGGGAGTTCTGGGATGTTGTCTTTGTACTGAATTCGCGTTGCTAATAAGCTTGGAAATTATTCTTGTAATAATTGTAGGATAAAATACCCGTACTAACTTCCAAACTTCTGTTTCCTGGAAATCATTTCTTGACTGGAGAAAAGGCAGGATATTAATTGGTTTATGTAAGTTTTGATTTGTTGTAGGTGTCAGTCATAATGTCAAAACTTCTTGCGAAGAGCGTCTTTCTAGACTTGAAACGTGAAGCGCAGACGAGAGCACTGAAAAGATAAGAAGAGCTCTGGTTACATTAGTGGCTTCAGTTGCGTTGGCACTCAACCCGAATGAGAGAAGCGGTTTTCCTTTTTATCATATTTTACGCTTTTCACTTTGTTCTCATGATTTCACCTTCATTTTGGGCATTAAGAGCTTGAAGTTGTCACTATTATGAAGGGAAAATCCCATTTCGTTTCGCTTTTTCTCTATATCCGTATAGTAAAAGTTAGTTTTTTCCTGTACTTTTTTATCAGACCTGGTGAAAGAAATCATGTGTGCTTTGAAACGGTTGTCTTTGTGAAGTAAAGGTGTTTTGTGTGCAAATGCGATTTTCATCGTATAGGTGAGTTTTAGGGCGTCGTCAAGATAAAATTAGGGAAAGGTAGATTTCTCGATCCTCGTCTAGCTTGCATTGAGTTTACTCGTCTTATTGCTGATTTAAATCGCCTATAACCGCTTCTTCTTACTTGATTCCCTCCTACATTTATTCAACAGCTTATTCATTTTTTATTCTTTACGAAGTTATTCATCACCTTGAATGGAGCCTGGCTCCGGGGAGTGTCGTCACTTTCTCTAAACTCGTCTCCACTCCTGTAACCCTGTGCACTAACCTTTGCTCTTTCCATCCTTTTATTTATTCTCCTGTTCACCATCCCTCATCCCTTCCCTTCCCCCATCAGTATAACTCCTCCTGGCGGTCCCTCCATCCCTCTCCCCCTCCTTTCCTGCCTCCCTTCCCTTCCTCCCTTCCCCCCTCCCTCCGTCCCTCATCCCAATCTCCCCATTGATACGAAGCCACACCTTTCGTTCCCGGCACACCTGGTAACACCCATACTTAGATCTCCCTCCTTATTTGACCAACACACCTGTGTGTATTTGTGCGTTTGAGTCTGGGTGTAGGGAAGAGGGTGTACTTTCTCGGTTATGTGGGATTGTGGTTATTGAAACATTATTGTCTTAGCTCTGGTTTTCTTTAGATAATGACGTCCACTAAGATACGTTTTCAAGACATCTCATAACTTTGTTCCTTTCTTGTTTTGTCTCTCTACTGGTCCTAGTGGTTTTTTTCTCATCCGAAGCTGTATTTACCTTTAGTATTCAAACCACTGCTTGTAAAGATGTTAGTATGTCTTTCTGCGTCTTCATGTGTAAATTTCCATAGTATTCATGTGTCCGTTTTATTCACCCACCCGCCTGTCACTCGACACAATATTTGCGCTGTGTGCTTTCTTTCCTTCCAAATGTTGCTCTTGATACCACAGCCTTCAGCTTTGCGCTGTGTGTCCTTCAGATTATTCATTGTTCTTTTTTTTTTTTCTATATTAAATGCCGTAACCAAGTCTTCCATAAAGATGGAAGGGAGGATAATGTAATTATCCCTGTAACCTTGAACTTTTATAATGACTCACCGCCGGATCCATAAGCTGAAGTTGGGAGTTGGTCGTTGTGAAATTTTGTTGTTGTGCTTTGTTCTTCGAAACAACGGTTTTATTTGGCGCTGAGTGAATATACACAGAGACTGCCCTACGAAGTTTCCCTTAGTGAACTGGAATGAATATAGTGCTAAAAGAGAGAGAGAGAGAGAGAGAGAGAGAGAGAGAGAGAGAGAGAGAGAGAGAGAGAGAGAGAATTTGCTTTTCAGAAGAAATGTCAGCATCATGTAGGACACAACAAAAGTATGCCGTCACATGATTTTATGGGGTAGACACCGCGAATCGCTGTAAAAATACACAAGATTAGCTGCAATTTTTTACTCGAAAATGATGATCTAAAGGGATGAACGGTATATGAATATCTGTATTATATTTGTTTATATATATATATATATATATATATATATATATATATATATATATATATATATATATATATATATATATATATATATATATTAGATATTTTACACTAATTTGTTCAGCATGGAAAGTACATCCGAAACTAGGATGTAGGTGCTCAGCAGTCAACGGTATTTTGTATATTTTAAAAATGAATGCGATAGATACACTTGGAAGGTTAACCTGGTCAAAGATTGTGATGCACTAATACTCTCATAAATACGTTTGTTGGGATTCGTCTCCCATGAGAAGCTGAATCGCTGTTTATGCTGTTCTTAACTTCAAAGGGCTTCATCGGGATGTTAGTTTTATTTTACCTTCAACTTCAAAATGGTTAATGTATTGAGGTTAGCCTTTGTATTTTCTTCCTTTTCCCCCAATTCATAAGCTTCCACCCTTCAAAAAATAGGCTTATTTATTTCATATTTATTAAATATCACACACTTCTCTTTTTCCGTTTCTTTCTTTCTTGTAATGGTATTGGGCTGAGAGTCCCACAATGAAAACTAGAAACAATCATCTATATCTTATTTCTGTGAATTGTATGCTGGACCCATACAAATGTTTATTATGTATATTATTTATATATATATATATATATATATATATATATATATATATATATATATATATATATATATATATATATATATATATATATATATATATATATATATATATATATATATATATATATATATATATATACAGTGAATGTTTGTATATTTGTTGTGATTCTATAGAAATCCAAACCACTTGACAGGTCCAGACAAAATTTTGCACTCGGCCTCTGTGTCACCCCAGAAAGGTTTATAACTCAAAATCAAACCCCTACCCCGTGGCAGACATACAAACAAAGGCAAAACAAATGAAATTTTCGTTTTTACGTCACGTTTTCCTTCAGTTTTCTGGTTTAATTCTTATTTTTCACCTGACGCTCCGCCTTTTTTCCAGCTGCTGTCAAACGTATGATTTCATTAAACTCCTCCCACTGCAAACCCTATAGTACATCCCAAAAATTAAATAGATATGTTTGACTGTATTAGATTTACTTGCATTCAGTCATAAAACAATGTAATTCAAAATATAACTTCTACCACACCAGTCAGACCTTGCAATTCTCGCCACGGAGAAAAAGTAGTAAGACCAAATGTTTCTGTGACAGGCTTACCCTCTCATTAAAAAACTGCTCACATCGAAATTACCACATTTTTCAGTATTCATCTAAAGCCAAACGTATCTTAACCATACCCTGGCAAGAAAATACAAATTCTTAAGCACCTTGTGGTATTACCATCATCATATCTAAGTACTTAAAAAAAGAAAGAAAAAAATGGCAGTTACGGGCATAACTTTGGAGGTCAAAAACTAATTAAGTTAAGTTAAGTATATCCTAGTTTAACCAGACCACTGAGCTGATTAACAGCTCTCCTAGGGCTGGCCGGAAGGACTAGACTTATTTTACGTGGCTAAGAACCAATTGGTTACCTAGCAACGGGACCTACAGCTTATTGTGGAATCCGAACCACATTATAGCGAGAAATGAATTTCTATCACCAGAAATAAATTCCTCTAATTCTTCATTAGCCGGTCGGAGACTCGAACTCGGGCCTAGCGAGTGCTAGCCGACAACTTTACCGGTTCGTCCAACGAGCAACTAAAAACTAATTCATCACCATTCGCGCATGCGTATTAGTGCACCAAATGATTCTGTGACAGATCTACCCCCTCATTAAAAAATTACTCGAGACGAAATTACCACTTTTTTTGTGTTCATCTTAAGCCAAACATATCTTAATTAACACTGCCAATAAAATACAAATTCTTAAGTACCTTGAACGAATCTCCTTCTATTTGTTGTGCAGTGAATTTCACGTAATTGATAAAAGGTTCGTCTACTGCTGAAAGGGAGACAGACCTCCACTCCCCCAACAACACACACACACACAAACACAAATACACAGACACACCTGAGCACCAGTCGTTGAAGTATAAGATCTTTGATTTATTGTCTTTGGTCAGTGATGTCGTTTATTCTTTTCTAATAGGGGAATGTAACTTCTTTTCCCCCTTATATCGACAATTTATAGATTAACAGCGTAAATGATTCTGTGACAAAACTACCCCTCATTGGAAAATTACTCGTGACAAAATTACAACTTTTTTTCAGTGTTCATCTTAAGCCAAACCCATCTTAATTAATTATACTTTGTCAATAAAATACAAATTCTTAAGTACCTTGAGGTATTACCATCATCATATCTAACTACTTAATCCACTAAAAATCACCATATATCGACAATTCCTATATTAGATCATTCAGACGTCGGCCTAAACTTTCCCTCGGAAACGCCCAAGGAAAGAAACGTGTTCTTTAACACGCGCAGGAAACTGACAACAGTTGCAGCTCTTTCTACGGTGTCTAATATTACCATCGGAATAATAATGTGATATTTATGTAGACAACGGGCACTGTATCTTAATAACTTATGGATATTCTGAAGCTGTTTGTCAAGCTGACAACTTACCATCTAGGTTTTATCTTCCCTCACCCCCCCCCTCCCCCTCCCCCTCCCTCTTCCCTTCTTTTCCCTCCCCCTGCCCTCCCCTACCCCTATCCCTTCCTCCTCCCCCCCCCTTCCCTCCCCTCCCCTTCGCCCCTCCCATCCCCTCCCCTCCCCTCCACCTTCCCCCTCCGCTTCCCCTACATTCCCCTCCTCCCCCCTTCCCTTCCCTTCCCAGTTCCCCTCCTCCTGTATCTTCAAACTTCTTTCCCCCCTCCTTGTTCCCTATTTCCTCCCTCTCCCCCTACCCTCTGCCCTCCCACTGTCTGTAGACTGTTATTCAAGAGTTTTAATGGGCCTACCCCTAGGTTGTTATTCAGATTTTTTCCAGGCAGCGCCAGGTTGGTCATATAGTGTATATATATATATATATATATATATATATATATATATATATATATATATATATATATATATAATATAGGATACTTTGAGTTATGTGGCTGTGTCTAAATGGGACTTGATTGGTGAAAAGGCAGTAATGGTTTACCAAGAAAAATACCCGTAAGTGCACTTTGGAGACAGGAACTAATGATGGAAAGTTTGTAGATGAAGTGTTAGTATAAAGACGCTGGAAAAGTGAGTTGCTTGATGCAGTAGTGACAGGAAGAGCTGGAATTATCTTTAATACTTGAAAGGTTAAACCTAAAATGAAAATTTAAGGTAATTTTAATCTGAGAGGATGGATCTGAATGTAGCTGTAAATATGATTAAGACAAATGAAGCTGATGAGAAAAAAGTAAGGTAAACAAATAGAAACATGGATGAAAGTCGGCTAGGATTAAAGATACCTGAGTAGAAGGATTTTATACGAAATTAGGTATATAAAAGAATGAAAAAAGAGGAGGTCAGAGTGAAAGGGCAAGTGATGGAAAACAATGAAAATTTTCCTGTGAATTCCAGCAAGTATTTTAGGGAGAAGTAGTACTGTAGGTGTCAGGTGCAAAATGAGAGATACTCTCCGAAGATACAACAGGCCCATGTCATTGGAATATGTGTTTTGAATATCGTTTACTGTTAAGAAAGATAGAAAACAGGTAGATCAGAATGATGGAAATGGGGAAAGGGTTAATAAAAATTTGTGAACAGTTGTGGAAGTAACTGTTACTGATGTTTGATGGCAATCAGAATGAGGAAAATAGACTGGGTACTAGGAGGTGATGGTAACTGAAAGGCAGATGCAGAGGTTTCATGGTGATGTGATTGAGTAGCTGACCAGGGTGTGTGAGGTATGTCGAGATGATCAAGAAGAACCAAAGGAAAATTTGTTAAGATGAATAATGTTCCTTTGTATGAAAGAAAACTTGATGTAATTTTTATGAAATTTTAAAGGCACAAAAATATACAAATAAGGTCAGTGACAGTATTTTAGCTAGGAAAGTTGATAGAAAATCAGTGTTGTTTACACAGGGAAGATAGTGTCCAGCTTAGAATTCCTGAGTAAAGTGAAAGAGTAGCAATAGGGAAGAGAAAACATATGATGCAGTTTATAGAAGTACTATATGAAGAGTGTTAAGGGTGTTTGGTATTGAAAGTAATTCGGAGAGCCCCTTGAAGTTATTACGATGAAATTAAAATATGATATAGGTTATGTATATGGAATGTGGATGGAAGAGTATCTGATTTTATTAAAAGTTAGTCTTAGACCTGGGTTTATCAAGTCCTCGTGGCTGTTCAGTATTTTTGTGGGAGAGATGGAGGCGCTAGTTCGTGAATTGAAAATAAGATATGTGTTGATAAAGTTGATGTTTGTAAAGAAAGACTGCAGAGTAGGGTGAAAGGAATTGTAAGTGTTTGCGAGCAGAGAATCTTTCAAGATAGAGTTAAGATGTTCAAGGTTATGAGGGTTAATGAAGGACAGGAAGAGAGTTAACACATTCAAGGTCATGAGGGTTAATGAAGACAGGAAGAGAGTTAACACGTTCAAGGTTATGAGGGTTAATGAAGGACAGGAAGAGAGTTAACACATTCAAGGTTATGAGGGTTAATGAAGGACAGGAAGAGAGTTAACACATTCAAGGTTATGAGGGTTAATGAAGGACAGGAAGAGAGTTAACACATTCAAGGTTATGAGGGTTAATGAAGGACAGGAAGAGAGTTAACACATTCAAGGTTATGAGGGTTAATGAAGACAGGAAGAGAGTTAACACGTTCAAGGTTATGAGGGTTAATGAAGGACAAGAAGAGAGTTAACACATTTAAAGTTATGAGGGTTAATGAAGGCAGGAAGAGAGTTAACACGTTCAAGGTTGTGAGGGTTAATGAAAGACAGGAGGAGAGTTAACACATTCAAGGTTATGAGGGTTAATGAAGACAGAAAGAGAGTTAACACGTTCAAGGTTATGTGGGTTAATGAAGACAGGAGGAGAGTTAATACATTCAAGGTTATGAGGGTTAGTGAAGACAGAAAGAGAGTTACCACGTTCAAGGTTATGTGGGTTAATGAAGACAGGAAGAGAGTTAACACGTTCAAGGTTATGTGGGTTAATGAAAGACAGGAAGATGAAACTGAATTTTAATATGGATGGTGGAAGAATAGAAAAGCTGATTCATTAAGGTTTGTAGTTATAAATGGAAATCGTTGGTGTGATGAAGTAAAAGTGAATTACAGAATACGTGTAGCAACGAAAGCAACAGGATGTTTCGAAAAGACTTGGAACCGAAAGTCATATTTATAGAGGCAATGCTTGGAATTTGTGAAGGAATCGTTGAACCAAGAATTTATAAGAAAGTGAAAATTAGATTCTTAATGTAAATGTGAAAAGGTTTCATCTCCTGAAATAAAATGTTTGCTTATTATTTGGAGCAAGAAGTACTGATTGAGCAGTCAATGTAGAGATAAGGTACAGATGTTTTTAAAAGGTTAGCAGAGGTGACTGGATTTTTCAGTTTGTATTGAGGCAGTTTGGTCGCACATGGAGAGTGAAGGTGGTTAGGAAATAAAAAAAGATGCCTTTGGAAGATGTGTGGTAAAGGAGAAGGAACATGAAGTGTTGTTTCTGACAGGGTAGCGCATAGTCCGTCACTGACTTAAATATATATATATATATATATATATATATATATATATATATATATATATATATATATATATATATATATATATATATGTGTATATATATATATATATATATATATATATATGTATATATATATGTATATATATATGTATATATATATATATATATATATATATATATTATATATATATATATATATATAGATAATATATATATATATATATATATATATATATATATATATATATATATATATATATATATATATATATATATATATATATATGTATATGTATATATATATATGTGTATATATATATATATATATATATATATATATATATATATATATATATATATATATATATATATATATATATATATATATATATATATATATATATATATATATATGTATATATGTATATATATGTATATATATATATATGTATATATATATATATATATATATATATATATATATATATATATATATATATATAAATAGGGAGGTGGCTCTTGTGAAAAAGTAAGCAAAAATCTGTACACTTTCACCCCTTAAAAGTTACATGAAGTTTGAATGTTCTATGCAGGTACAACTGTGGGAGTACCTGGTTTGTTTGTGCCTTATGAGGGCACGGATGATGATGGATCGGGTGTACATGAGGATCTGTGGGTGGGTGCTGCACGTGTGTCGGTGGGTAAGAAGTGTTATAAGGGGGTTTTGTCGGATGATGTGGTTCTTGGTCCTGGTATGGTTGCTATGCTGAAAGTTCGAGTGAAAGGAGCACATAAATCCAGAAAAGCTAAAGGGGGTAGTGTGTACAGGTTCTATAAACAAGGTATCGAGTTCAGAGGATACTTACTGTAGGTGGAATTGCTAAACTGTAATGATTCAGTTGGCAATTATCAGAAGGGTACGTATGCAACTGACTTTGTTGATTGGGTTGATGAAGATAATTCAGTTGCTATTGTCGAGGATTTTTGTAGTTTTTCAGAAGCAGATTTACAGGCTAGGAGACATATTTTTAGGGATCATTTAGCCAATGCTGGTTATAAAGAATATGCTGGGGCTGTGGAAGATGTTCTGGCCGAGTTTGTGGACATAGTTATACTCAAAGGGGATAAGTTAGGGTTAACAAATGTGTTAGAACACAAGGTTCAGTTGGAGGACAAGACTAAGCTTATTTTTGTTCCTTCAAATAGGATTCCTTTTAAGATTAGAGAACAAGTAGAGCAAGAGGTTAATAACTGTGAGGAGGAAGGCACTGTTATGCCCAGTTCCTCGCCTTTTAATTTCCCATTGTTGGCAGCGCCTAAGAAGGATGGTTCAGTCCGAGTTTGTGTGGACTTAAGGAAGTTGAACGAGAAAAGCATTCCTGATCGCTACCCTGTGGTATGTTTGCCAGATTTATTTGTTGAGATTGGGGGTAAGAATATTTATTCTTCAATTGTTCTGATCTAAGGATATTTGCAAGTACCACTTAGCGAGGAAAGTTGGGAGTACACAGCTTTCTCTTTGCCGAAGGGGTATTATGAGTTCACGCAGATGCCATTTGGTCTATCAGGCAGTCTGATGACATTTACTAGGCTAAAGAATACAGTTTTCATGGCTTGTTAGGAAACATGTCTTCCTGTAAATGGATGACATATTAGTTGCCACTGATTCAGTAGAGGAACATTTCGAGGTTCTTAGGGAGGATTTTAGGAGGCTTGGGTTAGCAGGTTTGAAGATAAAGTTAGCTAAGTGTAATTTCTTGAAGAGGAAGATAGTATATTTGGGTCATGTCATTTCTAAAGAGGGTGTTAAAGTGAATGATGATAAAGTTAGGGCAATTGTGGATTTTGCTACTCCCAAGAATAAAAAACACATTCGGTCATTCTTAGGAATGGCTGGATTTTTCCGTAGGTTTGTGAAGGTTTTTTCTATTCTAGCATCTCCCTTGATAGATGTCCTGAGGGATAATGTGCAGTTTGTATGGGGAGATGGACAGCAAGTAGCTTTTCAGAAGATTAAGGGTCCCTTGGTAAATCCCGCAGTGTTGAAGTTTCCTGATTTGGAACATCCTTGCACGTTGGTAACGGACGCTAGTTATGATGATATGGGGCATGCCTTATGCAGAAGTTCGATGGAAGACTCCATCCGATTGCATTTTACAATAGGAATTTTAAGACACAAGGTAGTAATGAAAGGTTATGGTCGGTAGTGGACAAAGAGGCCCATGCCGTAGTGTCTAGTTTAGTACATTTTAAAATGTTGCTCTTGGGCAATCAAGCAGAGGTTCTGACGGGTCATAGGCCATTGTTGGATCTTTTTAATAAGCCATATCTTTCCCCAAAAAGGGCTAGGTGATATCTGACAATCAGGGATTTTTATGCTAAGCTGAGGTATATAGAGAGTAGATATAATGTTGTAGTGGACACCCTCAGTAGAAGTTCTTCTGATTTGGATGGTACTCATGTATGTTATGTATCTGGAGATTGCGTAGACTGGGATATTAGTTTAGTAGAAGCTAAGCAAGATGAGGATGAGATTTTGGCAAAAGCAAAAGCGTCTCTTAGAGGGGAATTAATTAGGAATGGGTATAAGGTGCCTTTTGCAGGACTTGAACTAGAGGGTAATTTGTTAGTTAGGAAGATTAGATACAGACTGAGGAATAGTGAGGATAAGGGTGATACAATGCAAATAGTTGTTCCTAGGAGTTTAGTACCTACAGTTCTGGATATTGTTCTGTAGGTCTGGTTGTCTGCATTTGGGTATTGAGAAGATGTATCAGAATATACAGGGACAATTCTTTTTGAAGAGTATGCTCACGTCAGTGGAAGACTTTGTAAGCGGTTGTGCAGTTTGTAATGTGTGTAAGCCATGAGGGTCATTTCTTGTAATTGGGTTCATTCCCGATTCCTAGCAGGCCTTGGGCCAGGGTCCATATGGGTCTGTTAAACAATTTCTGTGAATCTAGTTATGGCCATAGGCACCTGTTGGTGGTTGTTGACAAGTTAACTAGGTTCGTAGAGATTTTTTCCGTTGAAGCATAAAACAGCAGAGGAGGGGGCAGTAGCATTCTTTAATGGGTATATTTGTTGTTATAGGGTTCCTGATGTTCTGATTACAGATAATGGGAGGGAATTTGTGAACAAGATGTTAAGAGTGTCTTGAAGATGTAATGGGCATTCGGAAGGTCACTATTATTCCCTATAGACCAGAAGCTAATGGGCTGTGTGAATGGGCAGATAGGAAGGTCATTGAAGCTCTTCGGATAACTGTAGGTGGAAACGAAGTAAATTGGGATCGATATATTCCACAGGTGCAGCATAGCATTAATTCCATGGTTAGTGATACCATTGGAATGTCTCCCAATGAAGCGCTGTTTGGTTACCCAGAATGGGGTGCGTTCGATTTGCTGCCTATTCCATCGGGGCATGAGACTGTTAAAGCTCTCATGTCGACAGCAAGAGATACACGCATCTTGCTAGGAATCTTGAAATGAAAATGCAGGACATGGTAGATAGGAGTCAGCAAAAGCCAGATAGAGTTAGAGTTGCTGTGGGAGATATGGTATCTGTGAAAATAAATGTCAGGAATCAGTTGAACTATAAGCTAGGTCCTAAATTTGAAGATCCTTTTTGTGTTGTAGAAGTAAAGAAGGGGAATAGATTTGTTGTTCTAGATGAGTACACGGGTGTATCTCAGTTGACACATATATCTAAAATTAAAAAGACAGGTTAATGGGAATTTTATGGGTTAATTCCTGGGTTGTACTGTGGTTATGATAATTTTTTTCTCTTTCTCTTTCTTTTCTCTCTCTCTCTTTGTTTTTTTTTAATGGGCTTTAAATGGGCGTAACTTGCAGTTTTTTTTAACTGGGGAGGACGTTGGTCTGTAGAGTTATTCAAATCTTTAATTGTCCGAGTTCTGTTTTTGCTCTTATGTGTTGCAATGCTTAGTTAAAATTAAGTGCAAAATACCATAGGGTTTTATAGATGCATGAATTTCTTTTTGTTTGTGTGTTTTTTCTTTCCTGTTTCGAGATCGGGTATCTTAGAGATTCTTTCTTATGTTTTTATGCTGAAGTTTGTATTCACATGGCTTTAGGAGTCGTGGCATGGGCTAATTTTGTAGTGAGGTTAGGCCTGTGTGGTATTATGTAAGAATGTTATGATGTGTAGTAGTCGTCTGATGCCATATCTTTGACTATAGAGTTTCAGAACAAAGATCTGCTGCTTAGGATTTTTTTTTGGGGGGGGGATAATTTGTATATCGGACAGAATCTGTCTGATCTGTTACGGGTTTGGGCAAATCAGTTAGGGTTTAGGATAGGATTAGGAAGACTTTTTAATATGACTTCCAAGTTTAAATTTTTCAGCTCTCTTCTAGAAGAAATAAGAGGGCTGTGCCATTGGTAATTGTAGTTGCTATGTTCATAGGAGCGATTGCTAGTGTGTCAGTTGCTATTTTGCTGAGAATTGAGCAGGTATCGACAGTATTCACTGACCAGGGTAAAACTTTGATGACTTTACGGGATATTTTACCTCTTGGATGTTTAGAATTGCCTTTAAAGAATTCAGTATATTGGTATGGTTCTTAGGTAATTTTTACTGGGAAGAATTCTTATGGGTAGTATCTTAAAGTTAGTGTACGTGATAGTGGGTTGATTGTGGAAATTCCAGTTAGTAACTTGGAATTGTTTCATAGTTGTATCATATGACCTTTCCCTAGTGGTTTTAATGGTTCATTAATAGTATGGCATAGTGAGTAGACTAGGTAACTTTTGGGTTGACTGTCGACATGACCAACTTACGTTATACACCACTTCCTCACAGCAGTGCCTCATGAATGACTTCTGTGAGCCTCAGCTGATAAAAGTTAGATATGGGGGCCATCTACATTATGCCTGCAGGTTTCTACACCTGCGCCTTCATGAGAAGATCCAGGGTTTTTTGGAGAGATGTCAGGCAAGGACGCCTGCAAATC